>NC_090938.1:716411097-716716886 GCF_040938575.1 Ambystoma mexicanum | reverse complement strand
CTGTGTATCATCAGGCGATACTAATTTCGCGCTCACACTACATATGTCTTCCGTGTGTTTATTCTCGTGTGAAGTAGCCACACGCACCACAAGGTGAGGTTTTAAAACACGGTGTACTCATGTACTCATACCTATTGCTTCTCTAGCCTTTTGTCGCACTTGAAGTCACCATTTCTGCTAGCCGGGAGTTCAATGTGGTGCATTTATCGAATTTTAATTTTATTTAGCGTTTGTAAGGCAATTTACACAACAGAATTGTGTTTCAAAGCGCCACAATGCTAGATGGAAACAGGACATGGGAAATAATGACAACCTCAAAACAGTAATATACTGTCATTATCCTACTAGGACTTATGGCATTTGCCTGTGCAAGTGCATTGTGGAGAGGTGCTGGTGAAGGGGATGGAATGAGGAGCAGAGGGGTGGACAAGTGTTGGAGGAGGGCCCGGGAGGGAAGTGCTATGGGGAGCCAAGGAGGAGAACCTTGGGCTTAGTGTTAATACAGGCGGATCTGAGGGGTGGTATGTGAGCCATCAAGAAGGGGACCGCAGGGCCGTGAAGTGGGGTGGAGGGGTGCCGGTATTGACTGGGAGCATGGTCCTGGGAGCATGGTCCTGGGAGCCTGTGAGATTCATGATGATCAGGCCACCGGTCAAAGCAGCAGTGGGGTGATTAGCAGGGAAGGGAAAGGGATGATGCAAAAGCAAAAGAGGGCCTTGTGGATGATGAAGAGGGTCTTGAATTTGATCCTTTCAGCCACTGGGAGGCAGTGCAGAGGTTTTAGGGCTGGATAGATGCAGTACCTGGGCTTGAGGGCAAGGATAAGTCTTGAGGCCATATTCTGGATTAGCTTGAGGGGGTGAAGGGAGGAAAGAGGGAGATTGAGAAAGGGCAGTAGTCCATCGTGGCGAGGATCAGAGCTCCCGAGACATTGAGCTTCTGGGGGAAGGTGAGAAAAGGAAGAATGCCTATGAGGAGGTGGAGCTGGAAATTGGACTTCTTGGTAGGGTCCATTATGTGTGGGGTGAGGGAGAGAGCAGAGTCGAAGATGACCCAGAGTTTTAGTGCCTCACCAGATGGTTGGGGTAGAGGGCCCAAAGAGGGTGGGCACAGGGTAGGAGGATAAGAGGGCACAGATGTCCCGATGAGGCAATTCGGAACATAGGCCTTTGTTCGATTAGAATCTGAATGTGCGCATCTGGGAAGCCATCCTATTCACCACTTTCCATGGCCCTTTCAGAAAACATTTACTCTAGGAGGAACGCACATCCACTTAAAGAGGAGAGCGTGCAGGTGAAAGAAGTGGGCGGGTGATGCGGGGGAAGACAGCAACAGGGGCTAGGTGACTGCTAAGGGGAGGCCATGAATGCAAGTGCCAGTAATTGCATGGATTGCATGTGGTGAGGGTCAAGCAGAGGGGCCCATTCTGATAGACAAGAGTACTTCCCATCTGGTGCTACAATTAATGGGTGACGAAGACAACGGTAGAAGACAGAGACCATGTGGGTAGTCCATATGTCCGGAGTGGGAGCGACAAAGAGGATGTCTGTGACAGTCTGCCTGGAAGCAGCATTGACGTTGGTGTCAACGATGTGCAGGCCGGGCAGCGATTATTCTGTATTCACGATAAATTCAAACAATGTCAATATTACATCTTGCTTCTATTGCATTGTAAATATTCAAAGACATGATCGCATTATTAACAGATGATTTTGATTTGTCGTAATGAACATTTTACACAGACTTTTAAAAAAGATTTAGAGAATCGAAAAGCATATGTCTCAAGAATTTCAATCCCCAAAAACTTTCCCATGATTTTGAAATAAAGGCGCATACTTCAAATAATCACATTGACATTTTAGGTTTTAATATATATACAATGACAGATGGAAAGCAATACAAAGAAAAGAAAGGTAAAATGAAACCATGTATGCATATTTAACACGATTTCTTCACCAAAAATAAATACATAAAAATACCATTACATAATTGGGTAACATATTGAAACTTGCTTGTGAAAAATGTGTGCAGACGGCTACAAATCATTTAAATCTAGAAGTCAACCACTCAACAAGTTCAAGTTTTGGAGGACAAGCCTCTTTTGCAATGTTCTGTGGTATAGTCCGGGCCCTGCACACAAAATCTGGATCCATTCCATGTGTATGCATGGCCAGCACATTCAATGTCAGATCTTTCACAAATTCCAAATCCATTTCCTGGAATATTGGCTTGGCCACCCACTGTTTGCTTCGTTGTGTAAACACCATGTGGTAACAAAGCATCCCGAAAGTTCTTGCAGTTTTTGCTTGTTCCCTCCCAACGTTCTCGTTGTGCGCAAGTACAGCCAGTCTTGTTCTGGCCTCCATACCGTCTATGCCAAAATGCAACCTTTTTGGCTTGTACTTTAGGCACATATTATAGAACACCTACAAATCTCCAGTGTGGCAGAATTCGGTGAGTCCCTTCAAGTCTCTTGTCGTACACAATTTTCTCCAGTGCTGCATGACGAGGGGAACCTGACACCAACCACTTCTTCTTACGATCCTGCTCCTTAGTCAAAGTTCCATGTCCACATTCGTGGAAATGTTTGTTTTCTCTCCAAGAGTGTATGTTGGAACAATGGTGCATCAATGAACGCTACTTTTCAAGTAGAATTTCTACAGATCCATTACAAGTTTTTGAGCTCCACCAAATATGGTTGCAGATAGACTGAGACAACTTTAAAATGTTTTCTGAACCCTTTTTTTTTACTAGCAGCTGTAATTATTTTAGAAATTGATTTTGCAACGTGCCATACATCAAATTGATGCTGTATGTGTGGGAACTGCTCTCGCATGGCATTTGCTATTCCAACTTGCCTGTCAGTGGCTATCAGGTCTATTTGCATCCCCCTGGATTCCAGAAGTTCGATTGATTTAATGAAACCATGTTTCTCCATGGCAACATACGATGTACATTCAGAAACCATCACAATGACCAAACCCACCACTTTCAAGACATGGAAAGTGAAAAAATAGTATGTGCAGTAGTTAGCTGAAAAACCTGAACTATCACACTGTCATGTACATGTAAATTTATGCTGTTTGCCACTATGTAACCTTGTAAGCCTTGCATAACCTTTGCAGTGCCCTGCTGCTTCCGGGCCTGGTGCGCATTATAAATTCAATAAACAAACAAACAAACTGTCGTCGCCAGCAAGCATGACCCTTTTGCGAGCGTGTGTACTGTCAATTGATAACTGTTCGAGTTTCCAGGCCTGACTAATAGCGGGGAACAAGGAATCCTTCTTATATTTGTAGTACTGTGTTTTAGCAAGGGACTCCAGTCCCACAAATTGACAGAAACTTGAAATGTTACTGAACGTTGATCCACTGAACAGCAAAGCAGATGAACAGAGTACATTTCCAGCAGGCACTTTTCCAAGCAAAGGTTGTGCTGACCATGAAAATGTGTTATGAGGGTTGACACAGCTGGCCTGGATTTTCAGGTTGGTGCCTTTGACTACACGAGTAAAATTCAACAATGGCTCCCCACATACCCTCCTATGTAATTTATGATCACATTTAATCATTTGTATATAATCTCTAGCAGGCAGCAGTCGAAAACAATGTATTTGTGCTCCTTTAAAAGACAATCGTCCTGCAGTACTGTGGTTTGTGATTTGAAGGTGGTGGACAAATCCCCAAAATTAGGAATACTGAAGTCGATGTCATGAGCAGATCTGTCAATGAATTGCAAAGATGCTTCAGTTATTTCGGGCAGTGATATTTCTGTATGAATTGGTGAAACGGGATAATTGAATGTTTCGTCGGTAGACATTTTTTAGAGGGTGTAGATTGTGTCATCGGGTCTGCAAACATTTCCGATATATCTTCTGTGTCTTCAGTTTCATCTAGGCCATGTTTTGCAATGCAGCAATGATCCGTGGTTACTTTCCATGGCTCGCTGGAGACATTACATTCATATTCTGGCCAATGGCATCACGACTCTGACCCTTGACTCGACTATGCTGTGCCTCAACAAGTATTTGCTCTGTATTGTCATCCGTTTGGCAAGCGACATCATTAACTTCTGTTGTTGTCTGAGACTTTATTGCTCCTCTTCCTTCTGGGCCTCTAACAAATTGAAATAAAAACATGCTCAATTTATAGCACGCATACGGAAGAAACGAATAAAAAACTAAAACATTTAATATCAGTAAAAAATATGCTTAAAAACTTCTCCTAACAAACTGGTTTGTTCTTTACCCTTGTTTTCTTTACTTTCGTTGAAACAGTGAACTTTGATTTGCTGACTACAATAGCAAGGCAAAAAAAACATTTTAATGTGTATAAACCCAGCAATGTCTTTTCCACTCAAAGAAACATATGTACATATTACAAATAGAACCTACTTTACGTATGTAAAACATTGCAACATATTAAACATTACAATCAGATGTCATGATAAATGATATTTCAGATTATGTTATCTGTTCTATGTGTCTGTTCCATTTTGACGGCTTGAGTGGTACATTCCTTGGACAAAACATACATTTAAAAAAGTTATTTATCAAGCACATTTAACTACAATCTTTGATCTCACAAAGTACTTCTCGACAAAGTTGTTTTAAATAATTGTCGACCTGAAATGATAAGGTTTGTTGTAAAATAATTTGAAAATTCTTAGCAAGATCATGTTGAACGTGTGGCGTTTTAACATATATATTTTACATTTAATTTGATGACTTTTTTTCCGAGATGTCACATGGAGTTGAAACGATATCATCCTGCAAAACATAGTGATTCAAATGTTGCCTCCCAAACAAGTTTGCGCTGTATTGTTTTAATTTTAATGTATTCTGCTTTGGGTAGGAAGTTAAATGTTATTAACAAAAACAAAACTTTCATACAGTGAAAGGTTACATGCATTTCAGTTTCATAGTATGTTTTTGGTGAGGTTTTACTTTCATTGTTGCATGTCTATGGGGGATGAATACAACAAGGTTGTTGATTGAAGTTTTTGCGCTTTTCAAACAGTATTGTACATTTTTTGAAAAATAAAACTTATGTTAATATCAAACCAAATAAAGTAGATCCACAACTACCATTGTAACGCAAAGTCTAACTACGCATACCTCATACTCTGGACCGGTTTCAAATGAGGAAGGGATTGTCATCAAAGTTCCAGCATCCCCCTATAACAACGTAATTGTTTTACTACGGATGTAAAAGCAAAAGAAAACATTAGAATCAGACGATGAAGCATATTGAGAGACACTCCTACAAGACACGTCTTGTCAATAACTAATATTATACATAACAATCTTCAATATGTTTCAATTCGAAGTAGGCCACATGCATATATTGTTCAGTCGCAAACAAAGGATTAGTATAAAATAATTACTTGTCAGGTGAGTGATGTTGCTGTTGACTCTTGAATAGTGATCAATGATGAATATTGCTCCTTTATATTATGTATATAATCAGAAAAGAATCCAATTGAAAAGGTACATTAGTATTATAAATGTGACTACATCCAACGCTCAAAAACGGTACTACATGCATGTGGCTTGGCCTCACCATTGGGATAATCAATGTGTCTCTGATTTCCACATTGGTGAAGGTCTGTACTTCGATCAGTGAGCTCTACGTAAAGAAAGATATGCTAACCAACAAATTAAACAGACTTAAGTGAAAGTGGGCATAGACAAAGTAGTCTAAAGTGAAATGTTTTAAAAGTACAGTGCTTTGATTCATGAGCGCAACTTGTGTAATATAACATCGATATAAATATTCCACAAAAAGTCAAAAACGGTCATCATGTTACCTTTTCCCCACACTAATTCATTAGATTGCGAGGCCATTTAGAAGACATATGCATAGAGAGTACTCTTTTTATATACCAACATACATAACAAATTCTTCGTCCACTACTCACCGGAGCCAGCGTGTACTAAAATTCTGTTGGGACTGCATTGGGAAGTAATTTGCGAAGGCGTCTGGGGTTACACTTTTTACTGTAGTGGGATGCTTCGTACATATCGTTTGAGAAGTGCATGCTGCAGACGCGGAATCGATTGCCCCGCATGTCTTCCAAGACATCCTTGGCTCCGCTTTAAATCTCGGACAATGGAAATCCGCAATTTGAAAGCCATCTTCTTATTAAATCTAAATCCTTTGGGAATACATGCAGGACTGTGCCAGGAGTTTTGACATGGCTCACAGTAGGGCAATCAAAAACCATACATGATCTGTTAAAGAAATATAAATAATTAATAAAGTATCACTGTGAGCAAAGCAACGATCACATAGTTTTGTTTGTAAACTTTGTTTTAAATTTAAAAAAACCTTACCTTGTCTAATTATCACAGCGATCAAACAAGTCAGAACTTATTGTTATAAACCGCAAATTGTAAAGTATTACTAGTCCATTCAATAAACTTTGAGCAACCAAAAGAAAACATGCGTTGACAACATGGACTACGAAACATTACATTATGATTCAATGCACTGCAATGAAATGTGCCAATTCCAGAGATAAAAATACATATATACATACAACGTTCGACAATGGTGAACTCTGAGATAAATTAAAATGAGAATACGGTGTACATTGGGTATACAACACTACAAAGATGACCCGATTGAGCAAGCCTGGTAACAAGTAGATCAATGGCGATATACCTTGTGGTTTGCAGAGATGTTCCCTAGTGTACTATCAAGGGGTTTATAAAGGCTTAGAAAAGTGGATGTGTATGTGAATGTGTGACGTATTCGTTGACACCAACCAAGCCTCGATACCAATGTTTGACATCCTCATAACCATGCACCCAGCCTCCTCGGGAGCGCATGGTCATAGATGCGAACTGCCATTTATAATGGAGGGGGGTGGATGGGCATTAGGCGAGTACAGTAGGCCTGGAACAATGTTCAAGGGATACATAAATATATTGATTGCAGGGACATGGTCTTCAAAGGGGAGTCTGGAGACACCGGGTCTGGGGAGGACATGTGGACAATGGTCGCAGTGCAGACGATTCCTTTGAGGTGTACATGGTGTTCGGCACCTTGAGCGTCGCCATCTACCCAATCCCCATCGGGAGCGCACGGTCATAGGTGCAAACTGCCATTGATACTGGAGGGTGTAAGGAAGGCATGGTATCAAACAGTGAAGACAGATGCAAGTGATCACAGTTCAACGGTGTTTATTGAACTTTCAAATGGATTGGTAAAACGCCTATCTAATCCTAAATCTAAAGATGAGAGCAAGCTACGACCATCAAATAATAACGCAGTCCTAGTAGAGTCTTGTCAAAATAAAAGGGCCTATACTAATACACCTATTGCCAATCCTTACTTCTAAATACAAATGGTGTGGGAAACAATATTATGCAAAAGAAAAGTGTCCAAGAAATGATATGTCTGGATAGTAGAGCCGTTGGCTTCCCATCCACATGTTTTCAGCACGGGACAAAGCGGCACACTCGAACTTAGCACATACTCTGGCTTCTCTAGCACAAGGATGCAATTCAAAACCTCAGTATCAGGGCCCTCTGTGCCAAAGTCTCTTTGCCATTCAAAGTCTCTTATTACAGAGGGCCTGATACGACGAACAAACATTAAAGTTCCTTTCTTCTCAGGATTTTTCACATGCACAATTTCTCAGGTGATTCACTGTTCACCCAGGACCCCCCTCCGCCGGGCTCAGACCAACTTTATCACAATCTTCTCAATTTGTCTCCCTCGATCGGTTCACAATTTCTTTCTCATTACAACTCAAACTTTCACTTCTGCCACTTCTCGACTGGATACCTTACAGAGACCTTTGATTGAGCACACACGTGGTGCCGGACCACTCTCAATGGTATTGTATCTTTCTTTTCAAAGTTCAAGCATTCATCAGTAGTTTAGCTTTACTCGTGTCTTTCAGCATATGCATTTTAACAATGTTCGTTCCAGCACTCATTATACAATGTTGCTGCTTGCAACCTTGGCTTCAACACAGACCGGTCTTGTATTGGTCTCTCCAACTCATCAGCTGTGTTGATTTCTCAGATGCTACTTTTTTCTCGGAGCCAAGGACGGTACCACAGCCGCTGCTGCTGCTCCTCAACTCGGTTATTCATGTAGGAGGACCGTGGGTATCTTCGACACACAATGCAGGATTCTTCAGACTGGTTTCCTGGCCTTAAGCTGCCTAATCTCGAGGGCTCTTGAGAGTAACGTTTTTTTGCCGGAAAGGTCAAGGGAATTTCCCTCCTTGGGAACTCCTCTTGGTTGCCGTCTTTAGTCCCTCGTTAAGCTGCTGTCTCGAAACTGCTGTTGCTTCGTGTTCTTTGCCTCGCTCAGAGTGCGTTTTCGTGCTCCGTCTTTTATCCGTGTGGGGAAGGTTAATGGAAGTCAGGTGTGAGTGATGGTCAGTAATTGCCTGACCTCGCCTGACCATTGTATTGTCAGGTATACTGCTCTGTTTTCTCCCCGAGCGGGCGGTCTGCGTGAAAGTGTTCAAGTAGGAAAAGGGGGGTAGAACTCCCACGTATCCTACCTGGTAGGACGGGGTAAAGGTGTTACAGGGAAGGGGATACCGCATCTCACCATCCAGTGTCCTCCTCCCCCAAGACCTCTCACCCAGGTGATCCTCCCGCACTGGTCCACTGCCAGGAACTAAATGCAAAAGCGTTGGCCATGTCTTGGCCACCTGGAAGTGTGAATGAAAGGGAGGAGGATCCTGTTTCGGGGAACAACACCTTCGGGATCGCGTTAAAGTGACAGAGGGAGGAACAATGAAGGTGATGATCCTGTCTTTTGCAGAAACAACCGAGCGGTGGATGTACCTATTACCAGCTGAGGTCAATTAATCATGGAACAAGATCGACATTTCAATCAATGTTCATAGAACTACCAAAAAGACTAAGGCAATTGTGATTTATACCAAAAACAAATTTAAGAACCAACCTGAAAAGTAACAAAATAGAAATATTTTATTTAATTCTCAATAAAGCATATAAAAGCAAATCAATATGTTTTTTTTAAAAGATCTTTGACTGAAAAACATTAAACAAAACTAAGAAACAGGCATAATATCTAATAGAATACCATTAAAAGGTGGGGTTAGTATGTGGATGTTGTGCCTTATTTTTAATTAGTAACCAAAATACAGGCACAAGAGCAGAGCACTGTTGTTAATCGTCAACAACTCTATCATAGAGAAAGCCTATTAGAACCCTTAGGCTTTTGTTGTGATGGTCGACATATGTTTCGGCTAAAGGCGACAGAAGAAATCAGACAATTCCACAATATGTCTGTTGTTGTTAGGGAGAATTCTCTCTTTAGGCTGAATTTCCTAACCTAGTGAGTCCCCCAGCAGCTTTGCTGGATTTCTGGATTTTTTTTTTTCTCCTGCCAAGAGTGAGACTCTTTTTCTCCCACTCTTGGACATGATTTATGGTGTTCCTTTGACTGTTAATGTGTTTTATGGGCTATGGGGTCCTTTACGCCATAGGGTCTCATGTGTTTTTACTATGTGTGTTACACAGCACCCTCCGTGCCGTAACACAGGGGTGTCATAGTGACACCCCACCATAGACTCCATACCCTGGGACTGACTACTGTCTCCCAGGGCATGTAAAGTCACCATTGGCTTTACTAGTCCCAAATTATTAACAGAAACCAGTACAAACCATCATATTGTGGACATACTGGTCGGGGCAATTCGATTGCCCCAGGTCTGTTAGTCGAGGGGGCACGTCTCTGTCCCCCCTGCTCAAGTTTTGGCTGGTGGCAGTGGAAACTACTTTTTATATTCGACCGCGAATATTTCCCTATAGGATTTTCCCATTGTTCGAGGCTACCAACTTTCATTATTTAATTCTCATAGCCTCGAACATACCGCCGGTTTATTTATTTAATATTAATTCGCCGGTTGGTATTTTTTGCCAAGACTCGATTCTAAAATGGCATTTGTGTTCTCTTCTGTGACTCCAACCCAAGTTGAGCCCTTTGTTACACTTTTTGGCGGGCTTCTCCACAGAAGCCTCCAAAAGTGGTGCCACTCTGTCTGGGTACACAGGGGGTGTGGGAGGGGGTTTAGGCACCCTGAACTGAGTTACCTTGGTAACTCAAGTCGCACTCTTGTGTGATTGGCCCAAGTGGTGAGCCGGCCGGCTCACCACTTAGCATGTTTGATTGACAGCTAGGCTGAGTGTATGGGGGTATGCTGCATAAAAGCAGGGCTTTGGGGACTGGAACTTCAGAAGTCGCCACAGGACCTGAGAATCCGACGAGGGAGAAGCTGAGCCAACCTACCACAACGACACCACCGGTGGAGCCCTGCGGAACCGACTCACCACTTCCTGACAACAGAGAAGATCTCCTGGCTGGAGAGGCTTATTCCCCTGACTGGTGAGCACAACCAGTTTACCTTCTTTCTTCGCACCCCGGACCGGTCTGTGGTCGAACTGCCCGTGCCAAGCACCCCGGCGGCCGGAGCAGCCACTCACCACTGAACCGCGAATCAACGGACCGCTCCTTGTACCTGAGAAACTCTGCGGCTGGTTTCTTCCCTGGCAGTGCAACAGACTCCTGTCTTCCTCCCCGACGAGATGCTCTCTTCCCCCAGACGAAGCACCGACTTGCACCCGCTGCCAGGAACAACTGCCCCCGCTGGAGTGTTCTCACCACTTTAAGGTACCGTGTCCGCCAGGCCTCCCTTTCTAAAGATTGCTACAAGGTAATAATAACCCCTTAACCTTCTGGACATTTAATATCAGTAATATTACCCTCTTGACCCTCTAACTGGTCCCTCTCTTTGATCCAACTCCTTTTTGAACCGTTACAAGACTTTTGTGCACTGCAACCGTGTGACCTTGGACACATTTCGTTTGGATCCTCTTAAGCGGCTACAGCCTACTGACTCTGAATTCCTAGTGTTACTTTGCCTTCCTCCCTTGTTGTGTTCGTGAAAAAGTGCTGGGATCTGTTTCAATTTATTCTCTGCTTTTCTCTCCCTTTTAAAACAAATTATTACATCTACGTTAAGCGCTCACCGCTGTCTGAAAATAAGTGGGGCTTTACTTAAGACTTGTCTAATATTCTTTTAATACATCTTTTAGTGACCGTGTTTTGGAATTGCTTACTATTAGTGCCTATGTGTTTTTCTAGATGTGGTTTTAAATAAATAATTATATCTCTTTTACACCAAGCCCTGGTCAGTGTTTACTTGTTCTATTGTGTTCTCTTGACCTATTGTGAATACTCTGTATACTTCCTAACTCTTCTTGAGGGAAGTCTGACTCCTCAGCCACAGCTACCAAGTGAATCTGTGTGGTGCAGACTGCTACCAAGTGGGTTTACTGCCAAACACCTGTAGTCCTAAATCTTTTGCAGTGGTCCCAGAGGGAACTGCACAGGTTTCTGCCTAACACTGGTGTACAGCGGTGGGATTTGTATTGAGTATACACTTTAGAGTGCTTGTTGAACACTTTAGGACAACTAACCACAGAGCTTAGCACTAAAAAGCTGATTTTCTAACTATGTCTGCTATGGAGAGTTATACCCTAGAATCATTGTCTGCCAAAACTGCTGATTGCTTAAAAGTATTGTGTAGACATAAGAATATCTTTGAGAAGGGCAAGAAAATGGAACTTATAGAAAGATTGTTAGAAAACCAAAGTCTGGGTGGTACAGAGGAATCTCCCGCCCCAGCAAATGTAGAAAACAGTGATGGTATTGATCTGAATCAAAGTCTTGATAATGAGTCAGAAGAGGACAGTGAACCTAATGAAGTTAGCCACTCTGAGCCTCTGTCTGCCTTACCTACTGTACCTACTGGGCCTATACCAGGTCCCACATGTAACCCTGCTTATTTTGAACTTGAGAAAATGAAGCTTGAATTAGAGTACAAACGTTTTATTGCTCAATCTGAAAGAAACCAAGAGCTAGAGTTCAGAAGAATGAATGCCCAGGCTGAGCAGAAGGAGGCTGAGTTAAGACTCAGAGAAATAGAGCTTAACCATGAATTAGAAATGAAAAAGTTGTCTGTGGAAAATGCTTCTCTCTCCTCTGGTTCTTCTAGGAGTTCCAGTCCCAAAAGACACCAGATGCCTAAGGAATTAGTGGGTATGTATGAACCTAAATTGGATGTGTTGGATTGGTTAAAAATGTTTGAGTATAATCATGGGCTCCAGGACATCACAGGGAATGAGTTACTTCCCTGGTTGTTCTCTAGGCTTCCCCCTGTTGCAACTGATGTTGTTGGAGTTGGAGTTGGGGGTAATGGAGTTGGGGGAGGTGGATAAGAAGGATTATGAATGTGTGAAACTAGCTTTGATAGCTAGATTTGGGAAGACCCCTTCCCAGTACCTTAAGAGGTTTAGGACCCTCAAAAAGCATGATGGTACCCCTTGGGCTACCTGGGTGAGTGAAAGTTCGAAAAACTTAGAGGGATGGATTAAGGGTTACAGAGTTAACACTTATGAAGGAATAAAGAATCTTGTAATGTTGGAGTCGATTTATGATGCCTGCTCTCCTGAGCTCAGACAGCACTTGGCTGATTCAAAGGAATTAGATTCCAAGAAGTTAGCTAAGGCTGCTGACTTGTGGGTTGCCAACAGGGCCACTCACAAGGATTCTGGGGCTACTCAGAAAAAGGATGAGGGAAAACAGCCAAAAAAGGACTCCAAACAGAATTCTAATAATTCCAATTCCAAAGAGGGCCCCAAGCGGAACCAAAAGGGTAAGCCACCAGGGAAACCAAATCAGGCTAGTGTACCTCCTGGTGCCAAACCAGAAGGAGGTCAGAACAAGCCACCATACCAGAAAGCATTTGGTAAATGCTTTGTTTGTGGCTCTACTGACCATGTGAAAGGAGATCCCAGATGTAAGGGTAAACCTTCAGGGGTCCAGCTTGTCTCCTTAGCCTTCGCTCCAGAGGAGGAAGTACAAATGGCAAGTGGAAACTTTCTATTACTGGCTGATGAACCCATTGGAGTCTCAGCCAGTGTTTATTTAGTGTCTCTGGGTTTGTGGGAACAACAGAACTTAGATGTCTATAATTCTATCCCAGATAATACTAAAGAGTATTATAAGGACAGTGTCCAGGTGAATGGTCAGGAGACTCCTGCCATTAGGGACACTGGCGCCAGCATAACTGTGGTGGACAAATCGTTTTTTCAGGCTGAGGATGTTGCTAAGGCACCCAAACGCCTCACCAAGTTAGCTGGAGGGCCTGTGCAGATGCTTCCCCAATTACCAGTTCTCATCCAGTGTAATGACATGACTGTGAAGATACCTGTCAGCATACAAAGTGAGGTGCCAGGAAGGGCTCTGCTGGGTAATGACTTGAAAACTCTTGGAGTAGTGTCACATACCCCCAGACCTCCTAGTAAAAGGTTACAGGGGCTCACCAGCCCTGCAAGGGAGAGAACCATGAGAGGTACTCCTAAGGAGATGATGAAGAAAGAGATCACTCCCACTCCACTGGAGATGTCAGCTGCTGTCTCTAAGCAACAAGAAGCAAAAGGGAAACCTAAGACTTCTAACAAGAAACCAGCAGTCAGCACTCCAGTGGAGCCAACAAGGACTTCCCCTAGGTTGTCCAAAGTTACACCCGTAACTCCCCCTCCAGCTGAGGCTGAGAGGGAGGTACAACCCTGTGTGGTTGAACTAGACTCTGAAGAAGAGCTAGTGGAAGGCCAGGAACTCATTGGAGATCTGGATCCTGTTGACCATCCTGAGCTGCAGTCTTTACTGGCAGAAGGTGGACCCAACAGGGCAGACTTCAGTAAGGGACAGAGAGAATGTCCATCTCTGGAAGGTCTTCGCCACCAGGAAAATGCTCAGGCTGAAGGGCAAGAGTCTGGGAAATATAGGTTACACTGGGAAGATGGCCTCTTCTACAGTGAACCAACCGAGTCTGCACCTGGGGACAACAAACGACTTGTAGTACCCCAAGAGAACAGACCACAGTTCTTGCAGTTAGCCCATGAGATTCCTTTGGCTGGTCACTTGAGTTTCAAGAAGACTAAGGAAAGGCTCTCACACTACTTTTATTGGCCAAAGATGGGGGCTGAAGTAGATACATACTGCAGGAGCTGCCACACCTGCTAGATGGCTCCAAGAATGTGGCACCTTTAGTGCCTCTCCCAGTTGTGGGAGTCCCATTTGAGAGAGTAGGGATTGACATTGTTGGTCCCCTTGATCCTCCAACCTCCTCAGGCAACAGGTTTATACTTGTTGTAGTAGACCATGCTACTAGGTACCCTGAGGCAATTCCTATGAGGACTGTTACGGCTCCGGCTGTAGCTAAGGCCCTCCTTGGTATTTTTACCAGGGTTGGGTTTCCTAAGGAAGTAATCTCTGACAGGGGGTCAAATTTTATATCCCACTACATGAAATCCATGTGGAAAACCTGCGGAGTTACTTACAAGTTCTCAACCGCATACCACCCTCAGACAAATGGACTGGTTGAAAGGTTCAACAGAACCATGAAGAGCATGATAGGTGCTTTAGAGGACCCCCTTAAAAGAAAGTGGGACCTTCTACTGCCATGCCTTCTCTTTGCTTATAGAGAAGTCCCTCAGGAGGGAGTAGGTTATTCTCCCTTTGAACTTCTTTATGGTCATCCAGGCTGAGGTCCATTAGCCCTGATCAAGGAGGGGTTGGAGAGTGCTCCTTCCCCCAAGCCAGTCAGAGTGACTGACTACGTGATAGGTCTCCATAGGAGAATGTCACAAATGATGGCAGAAGCAAGTGATAACTTGAAAGCTGGACAAGCATTGGTCAAGCACTGGCATGACCAAAAGGCTAACATGGTTGAGTTTTATTCAAGACCAGCTAGTTCTCGTTATGATTCCAACAAGGCAGAGGGCCTTGCAAGACAAATGGATGGGACCCTTCAAAGTTGTGGGTAAACTTGGAGAGGTCAACTATCTGGTGGACTTGGGCAACCCCAAGGAGGCTCCAACAGTCTTTCACACCAACAGACTAAAAGCGTATGTTTCCAGACCTGATGTAGGAGCTTTGCTTCTAGCATCATCATCAGAAGAAGAAGAGAGTGAAGCTCTTCCTGATCTCCTCAGAGGCTTACCTTTAGACAAAAAGATTGAAGGAGTAAATCTCTCTTCAAATCTAACACCTGAGCAAATCTATGTTGAATCAGTTTGCCTCTCTGTTCTCACTTTCACCAGGCTTGACCCCTTGGAGACAGCATGACATACTCACTGGTGACTGTCTGCCAGTCAAAAGCAGAGGATACCGAATGTCAGAAAATGTAAGAACCCACATCAAAGGTGAGGTCAACAAGATGCTTGATCTCGGGGTAATAGAGCCCTCTACTAGTCCATGGTCTAGCCCAGTTGTGTTAGAACTTAGATTCTGTGTGGATTACAGAGCTCTTAATGCAGTCACTAAGACTGATGCCCACCCTTTGCCAAGGACAGATGAGTTGGTGGATAGACTTGGTGCAGCCAAGTTCCTCAGCACATTTGACTTGATGTCAGGCTATTGGCAAATAGCCCTGACGGACCATGCCAAGGAGAAAACTGCATTTTCTACCCCAGTTGGCTTATACCAGTTTAAGGTTATGCCTTTTGGATTGAAAAATGTACCTGCTACGTTTCAAAGGATGGTAAACCAGGTTCTGAATGGGATGGAGGACTTCTGCATGCCATACTTGGATGACATAGCAGTGTTCAGCAATTCCTGGGAAGAACATGTGGACCACCTTAGATATGTTTTGCAAGCTCTTGGAAAGGCCAATCTGACCATAAAGGCAAGTAAATGCCAGATTGGACAGAGTCAAGTGGTCTACCTTGGACATGAGGTAGGAGGTGGAGAAATAAGGCCTTTGCCCAGTAAGATTGAAGCTGTGCAAAATTGGACAACACCTACTACTCAGACCCAGGTGAGAGCCTTCTTAGGTCTCACTGGGTATTACAGGAATTTCATTGAGAACTATGGGTCCATAGCTTCTCCACTGAATGTCATCTCATCTCCTAAATTCCCTAAAAAGGTTAGGTGGAATGAGGAATGCAATCAGGCCTTTGAAACCCTGAAAAAGGCTCTTTGCCAAGCCCCAGTACTCAGAGCTCCTGACTACCACCAAACTTTCATTGTGCAAACAGATGCTTCAAATGTAGCAATAGGTGCAGTCCTCAGTCAACTGGATGGGAAAGGTAGGGAGCACCCCATTTGCTTCATCAGTAGAAAACTGAAGGATCCTGAAGCAAGGTGGGCAACCATTGAACGAGAGTGTTTTGCTATTGTGTGGGCTCTGAAGAAGTTTAGGCCATACTTGTATGGTTCTACTTTTGTCATTCAGACTGACCACCAACCCTTGAGATGGTTAATGCAAATGAAAGGAGAAAACCCAAAACTATTGAGATGGTCATTCTGCCTGCAAGGGTTTGATTTCACCATTGAGCACAGGTCAGGGTATCACCACCAAAATGCTGATGGTCTCTCTAGGATGTATGTCATCGACTAGAGGTATGAGATTCATTCAGGAGTGGATTAAATCCTCCTGTCCCTTAGTCTGGGGGGGGCGAGTGTTAGGGAGAATTCTCTCTTCAGGCTGAATTTCCTAACCTAGTGAGTCCCCCAGGAGCTTTGCTGGATTTCTGGAGTTTGTTTTTTTTCTCCTGCCAAGAGTGGGACTCTTTTTCTCCCACTCTTGGACATGATTTATGGTGTTCCTTTGACTGTTAATGTGTTTTATGGGCTATGGGGTCCTTTACTCCATAGGGTCTCATGTGTTTTTACTATGTGTGTTACACAGCACCCTCCGTGCCGTAACACGGGGGTGTCATAGTGACACCCCATCATAGACTCCATACCCTGGGACTGACTACTGTCTCCCAGGGCATGTAAAGTCACCATTGGCTTTACTAGTCCCAAATTATTAACAGAAACCAGTACAAACCATCATATTGTGGACGTACTGGTTGGGGCAATTTGATTGCCCCGGGGTCTGTTAGTCGAGGGGGCACGTCTCCGTCCCCCCTGATCGAGTTTTGGCTGGTGGCAGTGGAAACTACTTTTTATATTCGACCGCGAATATTTCCCTATGGGATTTTCCCATTGTTCGAGGCTACCAACTTTAATTATTTAATTCTCATAGCCTCGAACATACCGCCGGTTTATTTATTTAATATTAATTCGCCGGTTGGTATTTTTTGCCAAGACTCGATTCTAAAATGGCGTTTGTGTTCTCTTCTGTGACTCCAACCCAAGTCGAGCCCTTTGTTCCATTTTTTGGCGGGCTTCTACACAGAAGCCTCCAAAAGTGGTGCCACTCTGTCTGGGTACCACAGGAGGTGTCGGAGGGGGTTTAGGCACCGTGGACTGAGTTACCTTGGTAACTCAAGTCGCACTCTTGTGTGATTGGCCCAAGTGGTGAGCCGGCCGGCTCACCACTTAGCATGTTTGATTGACAGCTAGGCTGAGTGAATGGGGGTATGCTGCATAAAAGCAGGGCTTTGGGGATTGGAACTTCAGAAGTCGCCACAGGACCTGAGAATCCGACGAGGGAGAAGCTGAGCTGACCTACCACGACGACACCACCGGTGGAGCCCTGCGGAACCGACTCACCACTTCCCGACGACAGAGAAGATCTCCTGGCTGGAGAGGCTTCTTCCCCTGACTGGTGGGCACAACCAGTTTACCTTTTCTTCGCACCCCAGACCGGTCTGTGGTCGAACTGCCCGTGCCAAGCACCCTGGCGACCGGATAACCACTCACCACTGAACCGCGAATCAACGGACCGCTCCTTGTACCTGAGAAACTCTGCGGCTGGTTTCTTCGCTGGCAGTGCAACGGACTCCTGTCTTCCTCCCCGACGAGATCCTCTCTTCCCCCGGACGAAGCACCCACTTGCTCCCGCTGCCAGGAACAACTGCCCCCGCTGGAGTGTTCTCACCACTTTAAGGTACTGTGTCCGCCAGGCCTCCCTTTCTAAAGATTGCTACAAGGTAATAATAACCCCTTAACTTTCTGGACTGGGCTGGCCGCCTTGACCCTCTAACTGGTCCCTCTCTTTGATCCAACTCCTTTTTGAACCGTTACAAGACTTTTGTGCACTGCAACCGTGTGACCTTGGACACATTTCGTTTGGATCCTCTTGAGCGGATATGGCCTACTGACTCTGAATTCCTAGTGTTACTTTGCCTTCCTCCCTTGTTGTGTTCGTGAAAAAGTGTTGGGATCTGTTTCAATTTATTCTCTGCTTTTCTCTCCCTTTTAAAACGAATTATTCGAGTGCCATCTATGTTAAGCGCTCACCGCTGTCTGAAAATAAGTGGGGCTTTACTTAAGACTTGTCTAATATTCTTTTAAGGGAGTGTATATTTTTTAGTGACTGTGTTTTGGAATTGCTTACTATTAGTGCCTATGTGTTTTTCTAGATGTGGTTTTAAATAAATAATTATATCTCTTTTACACCAAGCCCTGGTCAGTGTTTACTTGTTCTATTGTGTTCTCTTGACCTATTGTGAATACTCTGTATACTTCCTAACTCTTCTTGAGGGAAGTCTGACTCCTCAGCCACAGCTACCAAGTGAATCTGTGTGGTGCAGACTGCTACCAAGTGGGTTTACTGCCAAACACCTGTAGTCCTAAATCTTTTGCAGTGGTCCCAGAGGGAACTGCACAGGTTTCTGCCTAACAGTTGTCCAAGTGTAGCCGTCTTCAGGACAGAGAGAAGATGTTGTTTCAAAAGGTGTTTCTTGTGTTAAGTACTTCTTAATTAGTCGTACATATTGTAAGTGTTAACCCACTACAAATAAACATAAACAAAGAGAAACAGGTTGGTGAAAAGAAGGCATAATCACATTTAGATGTTGGTAATAAGAAAAGACATGCCCTCATATTGTACATCGCTCGCACATATTTTGCCGGTTGTTGTGCAGAGACACGCATGATATTTCTATTTTTTCGTGCATTCTTAAGGAACAGTTGTAATTCCAACTCCAAAAGATTCTTATTTTATACTAAGAAAACAGTTAATGTTGTTCAATATTTACTAAAAAGACCTTTGTCTTAAGTGCTGCAAAAGTATACTTTCAGTGAAGACTAATGACTTTTGCTCACCTATTCAAACAGATTGTGGCAGAGAAGTTTTTTGTTGCGTGGTACTACCTTTTGTTGTTTCCGTACTGCAATTGTTTTGCTTCTTCTAAGATGAATCTAGGCAAAAAGGAGAAACCACAAGTTTCTAATAGCGGACGTCTAAGGAGATGACTAACAGGGGAAAGAAATCAGCGTAGGGAAAGGCTACGTCCGGGTTTTTAAGTTAAAATACCTGTTTGTATTCTCATCAGCGCAGAGGTTCCTGGCTAGGTGATGAGCCGGGGAGTGCTGTTTTATGTCTGTAAAAGACAGGATGTGGTTTTCAAAGGTACTTGATTCGCAGTTGTGAAGTCTTTATGGTGGGGGTTACACAAGAAAAAGAGGTGCCATAAAGTTATTGTGAGCCCTTGTTTCTTCTAAATTACACGTAACCAAAATTGGAGGACTTAGGAGACTGAAGCATTTACCTTTAAGCGTCTTTTTTTTATATCGCGTTGTAATTCGTGTGCTGAACCACACGTTGTTGTCGAGTAGGCAGAAACTCTTTAAATTCTGGCTGGCGCGGTACCTATAGGTGTCCCGAGTCAGAAAAAAGGGGAGAGAGAGAGAGGTCACGATTGTGTATTAGGTGTGCGGAACGGATCTTAGATGAATGAAAGGGGAGCCGTTCTTACCTTTTTGTTCCGAATGCATGCGGGAAAAGTCTGCGAATGTGCGATGGAGTCCTGATCGAAGCAATGGCGAATGCTTCCTTATTAGAGGGCGTGAAATGCCATGGTTTCAAAAGCCGGAAGTGACGTGCAGTGTTAGTAAAACACTAGACCTCCAACTATCATCCATTCTGTCCTACGTGTGTGGCTAACCCGAACTGGTGTTGCATCAAAAAGTGAGCGTAACATGATTTGTTCTTTCTTATGAAATGAAACGTTATATTGCGGGAACGTTTCTAAATCAATGGGCAATTACTATGTAGCAAACAATAAATTTTGTAAAAAAACAATTTTTTATATAAACAATTTTTTATATATGTTATGTCCCGCAGCTACAGGTGTAGGGGAACATGATGGAGCCTAAACAAGCCAATTTCTGAGCGCGGACCAGCTGTTGGTAGGTGGGTGGATGTAATATCCAGTCATATACAGGCAAGAACTTGGCGTTAGATGAGATCATTTACCAATCGAATACATGATTAGTTGTTCATCTAATAATCACAATGCGTGTATAATGTCAAGAAAAACCCGGAGCGCTGCTTACATGGGTGTCATGCGCATTTTGATCCATGTGTGGGTGTTACATATGGAGCACCCTTATTGTGAGGTGATGAAGATTGAGATGGCATCTAGATGGAATCAGGTTGTTACCAAAACAAAGACCACTCAACTGTGGAGTTTAAACCCTGTGTCGCTGTTTTTAAATTAAAGATCCATTTTTGTTCTTGTCTAGTGAGAATTAAGTCTCTGTTGTTGCCACGTGGTGGTGCAGGGATGGTTTGGATAATAAACCAAAAGAGATCGTTGTGAGAGTGTTTCATCTGGGTGAAATGGGACACCATGGGTTTATTTTCTATTTTGTTTTTAATACAGGAACGATGTTCACAAATTCTCTCTTTTACTGGACGTTTGGTCTTTCCGATTTAAATCAAGTCACAGGGGCACGTGATACCGTAAATTGCCCACGGGGTGTTGCAGTTAGTAAATGAGGGAAAAGTCCATTTTAGATCATACAATTCGATCGTTTTTAAATTTTTGGTCAAGGCACAGACAGAGCATGAGCCGCATTTATAGTGGCCTATCACTGGTGGTAGGGACCAAAGAGTTGGTTGAGAAATTGGCCGATTTTGTGTATAGGGGTACGTGTGTACAAGTTTATCCCTAAGGTTGGATTGTCTTTTAAATGCGAAACGTGGAGTCAAGGGGTCGAAGTCAGGGGTTTTGACAATATGCCAGTTTTGTAATATTATTTTCCTCAAGTTGTGACTAATGGGTGAAAAGGTTGATACACACGTGATTTTATCTAGCTTATTTTTAGCTGATGGAGAAAGGCAAGTTTGTCTATCAGTGTGTTTGACTCTTCTATATGCCCTTTGAATGTTTTTTTTGGGATATCTGTAATTTTGTAAGCAGGTTTTTAGAAGTTTGCCATGTTTTTCAAACTCCGAAATATCGGTGCAATTCCGTCGGATTCTGAGGAATTCTCCTATCGGGAGGTTCTCCTTTAGGCTAGAGGGGTGGAAGCTATCAAAGCGTAAAAGCGTATTTTTATCAGTCTCCTTTCGGTATAGCATGGTTTCTAACCGTCCATCTTGGGATTTTCTAATTACAAGATCTAAAAAGGCGATCGAGTTGATATTATTGGTCCCAGTGAATTGGATATGCAAGTTTTTTTGATTCAGCCATTCAGTAAAAGAACAAAGGTCAAACGCTGAGCCCCTCCAGACCATAAAAACGTCATCGATGTACCTATACCAACACAAAATGTTATGTGTGTATGGATTCTCTGGATGGTATATCGAGTTGGTTTCTAGATTGTCCATGAAAAGATTGGCAAGATCGGGGGCGAGCGTAGCCCCCATACTTGTCCAATGTTTCTGATTATAGAAACGTCAGTCGTATAGGAACATTTTTTCCATAGGTGCAATTCTGGTACATTCTAGAAGAAAAGGAGTGGGTACTGTGTGTAGAGTCGAGGTTCTTTTGTTTAGGTATATTTCGATGACTTCGATACAGTCAAGTTGAGGAATACTGGTATACAAAGAGGTGACGTCTAGGGTGACAAGGATGTCAGTGCTCACAGTGTTAAGGCCTGCTATTATTTGGATCATATTAGTAGAGTTCTTAACAAAGGACCTAATTTCTTTGATGAATGGATGGAGGAACCAATCTACATATATCGATAGAGGCTCGAGAATAGAATTAGGAGCAGAGACTATCTGGCTCCCTGGTGGAATGGTGGCGTGCTTATGTACTTTGGGTAATAAGTAGAAAGCTGGGATGGTCGGATTTTTTGCAATCAAAAATTGCTGTTCATCATTGCTTATCCACCCCTCAAGGTTAGCATGATACACTAGGCTAGTCATTTCCTCAGTTAATCTACGGGTAGGGTCTATATCGATCTGGCGGTAGAAGATGGTATCATCAAGTTGTTTTTTTACTTCTTTGTCATATGCTAGCTTATCCCAAAGGACAATGCCTCCTCCCTTACCTGCGGGCTTAATGACGAAAGAGTCATTATTCTGCAGATTTCGGAGGGCTATGCGTTCTTTTTTAGAGAGATTGTCTTGTTGGTAATTTCTATTCTGAAGAAGACATTCGCTTGCGTAATTAATCTTATTTTCAAATTCCAGGATGGCAGGGCTGACCATATTATTCAACGGTGTGAAGGTGGAGGGTGGTTTTAAACCTGTGATGTTTTCATGATCATCCTTTGGTTCTGAATCTCTGAAGAAGTATTTGAGTCGTACTAATCTAAAGAACTTCTGTCGTTCCAGGGCTGTCTGGAAAGGATCAGCTTTTTTGGTGGGGACGAAAGACAGGCCTTTACTCAGAATGTCAGTTTCTTCTTGTGACAAGATATAATTGGTAAGGTTAAAGATAGGTATAGAGTCTACCAAGTCTGAGGAGGGCCCTGCCAGTTGCGAGTCCGCATTCGTGGGGGGCCTGATGTTCGGTTGCGGCCTCCTCTTCCCCGCCCTTGAAAAAACTGTTGTTGGTTTTGGGCATTGCCACCACGTGTGTTATTTGTACTATTGCTCATGGTAAGATCTGGATCGCTATTGGAGCTGCTGTTACTTGTGTTTGAGAAAGTAACAAAACGCTTCCTTGGAAATCCATTGTTTCTAAGGCGATTCTGCGAGGGTTTGTTTTGATCCTCGTAATAGGATTCAATCAGATATGGATATGTTTTCGTTTCCTTATATGTATCTATATCTTTTTTAAGTTTCCAGATTTTTTTATCTAAAGTTGCTCTTTTAAACTTACTCAGCTCATCTTCCATTTTTTCAAGGATTGTTTTAATGTCAGCAATGTCTGTATCAGCTTTGATTGTGTTTTCCAGTGCCTCAATTTCTAGTTTTTGTGCAGTGGATTCTTCCTCTGCCGTTTGGGTGATAAGGATCAAAAGATCACAAGAGCATTTATTTCTCACTCCACTGAAGGTGTTTTTAAATTTTGTATTGTCCGTAAAGACCCTTGGGATTATTCTAACTTGGAGGCCTTCGGGGATAATGCCGGCCTTCAAAAATGCTAGCATTAGTTGGCCGTGGCTATCGGTTCTAATACATTTTTTCTTTTGCTGTGTCAATAAATCAACTTTATTGTCACTGGGAGGGGCCTGTGAACCATCACCATTCGTAAAGGCTGACAGTAATTCCATCAGTCTTTTGTATAGTTCATCCGAGAAAGATACTATATTGACATCTTCCATTTTTTAACTGAGGAAGATGGCAACAACTCGGCAGCATATACTTGAAAGAATTGATATGCTATGGAGAGAACGTCACACTATTTTTAATATCGGAAACAATATGGTACCGTTCTAGGTACCATTTGTATTTTGACCCTAACAACCAAAGGGTTGTCCACACTGTGTGAAGGAAAGGGAGGAGGATCCTGTTTTGGGGAACAACACCTTCGGGATTGCATTAAAGTGACAGAGGGAGGAACAATGAAGGTGATGACCCTGTCTTTTGCAGAAACAACCGAGCGGTGGAAGTACCTATTACCAGCAGAGGTCAATTAATCATGGAACAAGATCGACATTTCAATCAATGTTCATAGAACTACCAGTAAGACTAAGGCAATTGTGATTTATACCAAAAACAAATTTAAGAATCAACCTGAAAAGTAACAAAATAGAAATATTTTATTTAATTCTCAATAAAGCATATAAAAGCAAATCAATGTTTTTTTTAAAAAAAATCTCTGACTGAAAAACATTAAACAAAACTAAGAAACAGACATAAAATCTAATAAAATACCATTAAAAGGTGGGGTTAGTACGTGGATGTTGTGTCTTATTTTTAATTAATAACCAAAATACAGGCACAAAAGCATAGCACTGTTGTTAATCGTCAACAACTCTATCATAGAGAAAGCCTATTAGAACCCTTAGGCTTTTGTTGTGATGGTCGACATATGTTTCGGCTAAAGGCAACAGAAGAAATCAGACAATTCCACAATATGTCTGTTGTCGCAAGTGTAGCCGTCTTCAGGACAGAGAGAAGGTGTTGTTTCAAAAGGTGTTTCTTGTGTTAAGTACTTCTTAATTAGTCGTACATATTGTAAGTGTTAACCCACTACAAATAAACATAAACAAAGAGAAACAGGTTGGTGAAAAGAAGGCATAATCACATTTAGATGTTGGTAATAAGAAAAGACATGCCCTCATATTGTACATCGCTCGCACATATTTTGCCGGTTGTTGTGCAGAGACACGCATGATATTTCTATTTTTTCGTGCATTCTTAAGGAACAGTTGTAATTCCAACTCCAAAAGATTCTTATTTTATACTAATACAGTTAATGTTGTTCAATATTTACTAAAAAGACCTTTGTCTTAAGTGCTGCAAAAATATACTTTCAGGGAAGACTAATGACTTTTGCTCACCTATTCAAACAGATTGTGGCAGAGAAGTTTTTTGTTGCGTGGTACTACCTTTTGTTGTTTCAGTAGTGCAATTCTTTTGCTTCTTCTAAGATGAATCTAGACAAAAAGGAGAAACCACAAGTTTCTAATAGCGGAAGTCTAAGGAGATGACTAACGGGAAGAAAATCAGCGTAGGGAAAGGCTATGTCCGGGTTTTTAAGTTAAAATACCTGTTTGGATTCTCATCAGTGCAGAGGTTCCTGGCTAGGTGGTGAGCCGGGGAGTGCTGTTTTATGTCTGTAAATGACAGGATGTTGTTTTCAAAGGTACTTGATTCGCAGTTGTGAAGTCTACATGGTGGGGGTTACACAAGAAAAAGAGGTGCCATAAAGTTATTGTGAGCCCTTGTTTCTTCTAAATTACACGCAACCAAAATTGGAGGACTTAGGATACTGAAGCATTTACCTTTAAGCTTCTTTTTTTATATTGCGTTGTAATTCGTGTGCTGAAAAACACGTTGTTGTCGAGTAGGCAGAAACTCTTTAAATTCTGGCTTACGGAGTACCTATAGGTGTCTCTCTGCCACAATCTGTTTGAATAGGTGAGCAAAAGTCATTAGTCTTCACTGAAAGTATACGTGGTGAGTCTTCTTCGGCTATGTAGGCCAAGCATCCAGAGTTTTCTCGGCTGCAGCAGTTCTCCACCTCGGTTGGCATAACCTTGCAACCATTGCAGGTACACCGGGTGGAAACGTCTTCCATGTGACTGGGTTCAGGCACTGCTAATTGGTCATCACGACTCTCATCCGATTCCCCATCGTTTATGCTCGTTTCTTTTTCAATTAATTCCTCCTCTGAATATTCGGGCTGATACTGGTATGGCTGTATTGTTGCCATAGTTCCTGAATATTGAATAAGTAGAAAATCAACAGTCAGAAAAATAATAATGTGTTTGTATACAAGAACTACTGTTAAAGAAGAGAACACTGCCATGTTACAAAAGCCCATAGTGCAAAAATATAAAAATAGGCACAAACTATGAAATTTGTAAGAAACAAGCCTTGTAAAAGTACAATTTAAATATGGTCTGGTAAAGACATTTGCACATAATATGAGAAATGTTTAAATAAAAAGCAACTACTGAGTTTCATCAGTTCAGATAGTTCAGATAGCCCTGTTTGCAGGGCGTTGAACTACGAAGATAGCTGAACGGAGCAGAAACAAGTCACAGAGGCTTGAAAGGCAATACACTGACACAAAGGAAAAAGAAACTCCTATGATGTGTGATCGAAAAGGGTTTGTTTATACTTGTCAAGGAAAGAGGCGTCTTGGCATTTCCATGGAGACATGTGAATAGCTTGCACACAGAGGACGTTGACACAAGACACGCGTTGGTGTTGTGAAAAGGGGCGTAAGCATCTAGTGATGTCAGTTTGAGGGGCGGGCAATCTATATTCTTGCCACAAGGGCACTTGAACTTAGGGTGATGTATCAACGGATAAGATTAGCACAAGATGGCTGCGCCCAACCTGTTGTTTTCGCATGTGTAAATGTGAGGAAAACTAAGGTAAAATGCATAGGAAATGTTTTAAAGATTGATTACAGTATGCTTAAAAAGACATGACTGATCCATTGGGACAGTAACATTTCTGAGCGAACTTTCCCTTTAAGATTTGTGTATACTACAATACAAAAATCGCACATGGCTTTATACGATGGTAGATCTTACTGAAACTTCAGGTTTTCGAGTTCCCATCTAAAACACACTGCTCAGGAAAAAATCTCATTGCACAACTTGTAAACACATCTTTAAACATATGTAAGTACAACAGGGTTGGTCTGTGTGGTTTAAAATCAAATGCCTTCTGTGAAGGTGCGACGTACCACCCCCATTTATGTACGTATTGTAGGCACACACAAAATAAACTAAAGGTTTACAGATTGCCAGAGCCGTAATAACCCCTCATTGCACTAGATACCTTATTTTCCCCCAAATGACAGGTAGACTAAAGTGGATCAAGTTTTTACAGTGTGTTACATTATGGATGAAACTCATGTACTCATTGAAGCTGGCTTAAGGGAGCGATGGGTAACTAGATTTTTGCCATAGATTTGGCAAGCTGTGTTCTTTTCCTCTAGTCATGTTGGTGTTCTAGGTATTCAATATTATACTCTTAGGAATATCAAACCAGTGAGTGTGTGCCAGTTAGAGTCTACAGGTTACACTTTAGATAGCACAGCCAAGATAATCTATTCATTTTGTTACAGCGTACTGCATCCTTTATAAAGGGTTGCCTTGTCCTTTGTCGGGACGGAGGCCCAGAATTGTAAAGGCAAATACAATGAAAATGTCCAATATGTATGATAAACCCAATTCTGAGTGGACATTACAAATGGCAGCTGAGTAAGCAATGCCAAAGAGGGAACATAAGAATATGTTCTGATTCCTTTGCAATTTAATTGAGCTAGATTGCCTGCATATTCTGAATTTTGGCTGAATCAGGGATGTGAAATGTCCTGTTCTTGTATAATCCGCCATAATAGATGGGGATGCCCTTCCCATGTACATATTTTCATAGTGTTAACTGTAATTGTAAACATTGGATGGTTGTCACTACATCCCTTCTTAATTAAAACTGAATGTGTCTGACCAGCCAGGCCAAAGATAGGGTGTATCAACACTTAATAAGGATACAGTGTACAGGTTGTATGAAAGTAGCACAATGGGCCTGATTACGAGGCTGGCGGGCGCGGAATGAACGGTGCCGGTAATGTACCGGCACCGTTCATTCCGGACCGCCACATTACGAGTATGCTCGCGGGTGGCGGTATGCACGTCTGGGCCAGACCAGATGTGCATACCGCCACATGCGAGCAGACCAGGATGCTAACAACGGACCCGTCACTAACGGGTCGGTTGTTAGCATCCTCCCCATTTCCATTAAGCCCTATGGCGGCTCCAATGGGGATGTACCGGGTCCCGAGAAAAGGGAATTACCGGGCCTGCAAGAGTCGGAATGGCCTAGCAATTCCCTTTTTTCGGGACCCGGACACGAGTTTGAAGGCAGCCATGCCGCTAAGAACGGCATGGCTACCTCCAAACTCGTAATGAGGCCCATGTCTTTCAATGCAGAATGGACCGAAGAAACATTTGAAAGGGGTGATGAAAGTAACACAAAGTCTCTCAGTCTAAGGAGACGCCCATCCTATTCCCCAGGTGCCAATCAGTTTCTCCACTATGGGTTGACCTTGAGGTGCTCCAGGGGTTCCTGCACCCTTATTAAGAACAGCTCCTTTTGAAAGGGCTCAACATGTTAGAGCTCCTCTCCTCAAATGTATCTGGTCACTCAATTTTGGGTCACTTCTTGTTGGAAGGAAAAGATGTTGGGATGGAAATGATCCTATCCCACCCCCCTAGGCGCTTCCAAATACGACAAACACAATATGAGGTGATATGACATAGATGGGGGGATCGTTCTGCCCCATTGGGCTCCGTATAACACCCCCTCAGCACATAGAAGTAGGTGCGTAGCACTAGAAATGCCCACAGCCCACGGCTCCATTTTGTATTAGGCCCAGACAGGCAAAGCCGTAGGATCACGTTGCCCATGTTCCTGGTTCACAAAGAGTCACAAAGCCCAATATCTTCACAAACATGCTGGCTCTGCTTGAGCCTTATTCCCACTGAAGTCCATTTCCCTCTCATCCCTTCAGTGTTGCAAATATTTAGTATCTTTCACTGGAATGCGCCCTGCAAGAGCGTGAGACAGCACCAGGTTTAGCGCTGCGTCCATTCATCTCCACTAACCTGCCAGGAGGGCTCTCACCCCCACCCCGCCAGGCCGGAGCTAGCCTCGCCCCACTGCCTCGACCCCAACACCTCTGCGTTCCTTGACATGAACGCAACCCCCAGGACCCAACTCTCATCAAGTGTCCGCAGGAGATCTAAGCATGCACTGCAGTATTTCTTCCAAGCAACACCACATACCCCCCGTAACATGAGGTACTAGGGGGGGATAAATTAAAGATCAAATCCCAGGGTGAGGACATTGGGTGCAGAAACTGCCGTATTAACGTAGCCCTGAATGTGTGGTCCAGCATGACTGTATATTATCCTCCCTTCACCCTGGCATCATTTCCTGTGTCGCCCAGGTGCCTGCCACAATGAGTGAATAGTCCATCTTAGCTTGTTTAGTTTAGAAAGGAACAATGTATTTATGTGTGCCCTAACCTTCACCGTGAGGATGAGCTCAGCTGACCCGCGTGGATCCAGACAGACAGGAAAGAGCCAGCCAATTATTGCCTACCATCCCCTATGGAGCAGGCCCCTGTATATGGTCAGCCGTGCATATTTCTACTGTATATAATGATGTCACTGATGACGCTGTGTACCTTTTTGATGTACGTTTTGTCATTTTTCTTCTGTACAATTAAACCTCGTTATCCTTGCAAAGCTATCTCTTGGCCTATTTCCCTAGCGGGTTGTTTTTGCTCTGGAGTGTGCGCATAGAGGGACTCCCCTTCAAAGAGCATCTTCTGGTTGAAGTGGGTGCTAGCGCCAGTTCCTCAATCCTCCCACCATCACCTCTTATGTTAGTGCTACTCTCAAAGTGCCCTGATCACCTGCCTGTTGTAATATTTGAGACTCTCCCATCCTTGTCTCCTCTCTGCACATGCAGTATTCTCCCTCCACATCATTTCACCACGGTCTTGTTCCTCTTCCCACCTCAGATGCCTGCCTAGGGAGACTGGCCCTACCAAACCTTCCTATTCTGACTTTCTCTTCTCCTGATGTTCTGCCAGCTTCTCATCGTTCTCTTCTACTGCCCTCTCCCGATCTCCATATTTAATGTTCTTAGGGCCTCATTACACGGATGGCACCGCCTTGGTGGAAAAGGGAATTACCGCCCTATTCTAAGGTTGGCGGGGCGGTAATTCCCCCTTCCACCATTGCCCTTCCCCATTCCCATTTTTGCCCCATAGGGCTCTATGGGAATGGGGAAGGTGCTAATTACGGTACCGCAAATTGCGGTACCGTAATTAGCTCCCTGGTCCCTTTGCGGGTTGGTTTTTACTGCAAAAAGCAGGCGTTAAATTCCCCAACCCGCAAAGGGACCTCGTAGTAAGGCGGTAAGGATTTACCAGTACCGGTAAAATACCGGTATCGGTAAACCCTTACCGCCATCCGTGTAATGAGGCCCTTAGTCTCTTAACACCTCCTCCTGATGTCTCAAACTATCCAAAACCCTCCTTCTGACATTCTTTGAATATCTAATCAATCTGTCCTAGTCTCACCGTCTGGTGTGCTCCAAACTCACCTACTACCCCACCCGGTGTTTCCCAAACACCTTCTCAATCTTTCCTACTATCCAAACGTCTCCTCCCTCAATTCTCAGCCTCCATCAGATATCTACCAACCTTTTCTTCAATCTCACCAACTTCCTCCTTACAGTCTCCTCCCTGCTTACTGTCACCCAATGCTGCCCCCACATCTTTACCAACAATCACTGTAAACTCAACAATCCTTACTCTCACCAAAAATACTACTGCAGATGGTGAGCTCCTGCCTTCATAATCTGAAACACCTTCCTACATTCTCTAACCTCTTCCAACGTCCTGAGCTTCTTGACTCTGCTAACCTCCTCCAACAACAGTCCCATCCTCATTAAACTCTGAAACCTCCAGCAGCTCTCCCACCTCCTCCTTACGCACACAAAGCACTTCCTTAACCTTCCCTGATATTTTCTAACTTCCTCCACAGTAATGTTGACCAGCTGTGGCTTCAAAGGGCCTCCACTCCTTGCTCCAAACACTAGCCACCTATTCCAAACTCCCAAATAGTCCTCAGCTGTAAGAGAAGAGAATCAAGGATCCATTCTGGCACAGAAACCCAGATAAACATGACCTAAGCCAATACTCAAACATACAGATAACGGGAGCTTTGGCAATAGCTAGTCCATTGTGAATCAATGTTACACTGGAGAGAGCTCCTTTTACAGTCTTTCTGAAACAGAAAACTGGAATCAAACATAAGTGTTGGATAATAGTGTTCCTATTACTGCACATGCACACAACTGCTTTAGGGTAAAGGTAGCTCCAGTGCCTGTTGAAGGCCAGGACACTGAAGAAAGGGCAGAAAGCAGATCCGGCAAGTGGCAGCCATCTTGTATTTCTCCACCCCAGATCCGAAACATGGAGCACAAATAGGTGATCCAAAATGGCAGTGATTCCCCAAAAGGTAAATATACCTTGGGTTTCTCGAGACTGGCTCCAAAGATATTGCCCAGGCAGTGCGGAAACAATGATAGGGGCAGGCATTCCCTGCCCACTCTTGGATGCTGCCAAATAGCAGAGAGTGGGGCAGCGGGCACAAGCCCTGTGAGTACCGAGACCATGTTTCCCTTATGGGTCTCAGCGCTGACCTTACCCAGAGTCCTGACACCACCCTCTCCCCAGGTCCAGCAGAGGAGAGGGGAGGGGACCTGGCTTGAAAGGATGGGATGCATGAAAACTGAGACGGAGTGAAACAGAGGGTGTTGGACTATGACACGGCGGGGGAGTCATCTTTAAAATGGCAAAGGGACCACAAGAGCATGGATGCAATTTGTTTCCTGTGAAGGTTACATGTGGACAACCAAACGTTATCCTCTGAAGTAAAAGTATGTGCTTGCCTGCCCTGATTACGGTGTCTTTGATAGGTTTCTTTGGAGTTCTCAGGATGTGTGCATGCCTATTCTTGAAACTGCGTGTATCAGACTTAACAGGTTATGTGCAGCAGGGGACTTTGACTTTAACCGTGGAAATGGAATAGGCTGAGGGGTGTCATGCATAAGAACAGTAACATCCAATGGCTTGTGCTGAGAGTTGTGTAAACAAAATTCTGCTGTCGCAAAATAACAAACTCACTCCTCAGGATACTGGCTTGTAAATAGCGTAACTATTGTTCCAAAGTAGCATTTGCAGTTCCGTCTGCCCATCCCTTTGCAGATGTTCTGCTGTGGATAGTGTCTGGTGCATGGCCAAAACCTCACAAAGCTTTCCAAAAATGAGCAGTGAATTGCGGTCCTTGATCAGTAAGGATTTTACTGGGCAAGTCATGCAACCGATATATGTATGTAAGGAAAAATCTGGCAGTCTGAAATGCAGAGGGCAGAGATGCATAGAGAAAGACATGTCCCATTTTAGAGGTATAGTCTACTACTATCAGTATGCCATTCTGTTCCTTGGATGGGGCAAATCTGATAAGCAATCCATGGACATCCTAGTTAATGGCTGGCTAGGTGTAGACCGGAGCTGTAGAAGTAACTACAGGACAGTAAAAGGACATTGATGGCAGAGTGATAAATAATCAAGTACTACAGTCTAGGTCCATCCACCAGAAATCCCACCAAATTAAGCAAATAATGTCTTAATCCCCATATGACCCACTGCAGGACTATTATGACACCAATTTAGCATTGTCCTTCTGTAACGTCTACCTGCAATCACTATTCGATTATGGCACAACAGGTACCCTTGGCAGAACTTCAATCTCATTGGAAAATGGTGACGATACTGTAGGATTTCCTAGTTTTGAGGGTTGGAGCATTGTAGATGATGGAGTCACAGATCCATTTTCATAGTGAATAGGACCTTAAGACCAATGAGGGATCCAGTATGACCAGTGGGGGCTCATACATCCGGGACAAGACATCTGCTTGCAGGTTTTGCTTCCTAGCCCAACGGGTAACAGTGAAGTCACAGCGGAAAAAAGTATAACCTATCAAGAGACGCAGATTGGTATATCATACTGTTCGTAGATGTTGCAAATTATGATGATCTGTACGGACCAGAATATGATGGGTGTCTCCTTTTCTAGAATGGTGTAATTCAAGTTGGAGAGATAAAGTATCTACATATATGTGCCACTGGATGTTTTTGATTAGAATGGAGTCCCCTTGTAGTAGTACAGCCCCTACGGATGATTCAGAGGTGCCCGAGTCAAGGATAAACATGCAATCACTTGCAGGCAATGCAATATTGGAGCAGTGGTAAATACATACTTAAGTGACTGAAAGGCCTTTTGCTAATCAGCACTCCAATGAAAAGGATGGCTCTTGCAGGGCGTGGGGGGCAATTGCATAATGTTAATGCTTTCACTTTGATGGTGAAGTGTATGATAAAAGTCTGCAAATCCAAGAAAACATTGTACTACCTTTACAGTCTTGATCTGGGGCCAATCTAGCACAGCTTGTACTTTTTCATTGGACATACTGATGTCTTGGAAGAGATGTTGTAACCAAGAAAATATACCTAGTGAAACATGCATTTCTCTAACTTGGTGACCAACCTATTTCTTCTTAGAATTTGTATGGTTTCCTGGACATTTACAATATGCTCCTCAAGCTTCTTAGTACATAAGAGTACGCCATCCAGATAGACAATGCCCGTCTTGTTTAGATATGATTGGAGGATGTCGTTAAAGAACTGTTGGAATGTAGCAGACCCGTTGCACAATCCATACAGCATCACAAGGCATTAACACCATGAACTGTCTGAAAAGTTGTTTTCCACTCCTAACCTCTTCAGATATGTAGCAAATTTTACACTCCGATCAAGCCCAGTTTGATGAATATTTTGGACCCTTGAAGTTGTTTTGGCGTGGGTACGAAGAGCAGTAAGTAACCAGTATGAATTTTTGATGTTTATGTCATTTAGATTGTGGTAATCCAGGCAAGTCCAAAAGGTGGTCTTCCTTTTTCCATACAAAGAAGGGCAAAGGCTCAGCAGGAGACTGATTAGGATGGAACAACCCCTTTTGAGTGAGTGGTCAGCATACCTCTGGCGGATCTCTTTTTCAGAGCCCAATAGGAGATACATCTTTCAGTTTGAGATAACTAGCCCTGCCTGGAAGACTATGGGGCAGTTTTAGGGTCGTTCTGATGGGAGTAGCACATTTTCCTGTTCATGGAAACATCGGTATAGTCATCAATACTGCTCTAAGCCGAGTGCTACCTGAAAAGTCTATCGACAAATCTGCAAAAGCGACCAACACGATGATGGAAAAAACAATCAGAGGATGCCGACATGTGAATGATCATGGGTACTGTACCTTGTTAGAGTAGAATAGTATAACTAGAAGGCCTAGTTGACCCCTTTTTTTTACTTCAAAAACAAATAGAATACTCTGCACCAATCACTAGATGTCAGCCTATTCAAAGCATGCCTCAGAAATATATATCACCTTTGCCCAAAGTCATCTGGTGCCTGTCCAAGACAAGGACACAAGCAAGGATATTTATGGATTTGATGGTTCAACATTGGCCTCTGGACACATAATCAAGGATATTTATGCTGTTGATGGTTCTCCATTTGCCTCTGGACAAATCATCTAAAAAAACAAACTCATTTGAAGAGAAACCGTGGTCTTTCACCTTATACAAGCACCTGCATTTCCACTTATTTTGGGCATGATGTGGCTACAAAAACATAACTCTTGCAATGATTAGGTCACAGCGACCCACACTTCTGGTTTTCATTATTGCAACGCTCACTGAAGAAAGTCCGAGCGGCCTGATCCAGTCCTTTCCATGCGGTCCCATCAGCACCCACCTACTGTGGCAGCAACATTGCTCCTGCCCGATTATATTATTAGCCTACATTGACACCGAATACTGTTCAAATACTGCACATCTGGTAAAATATCTCTGGTGATGGTGTCTCAAATTTGCAGGATTGAGGACTCCTACTCTAGGTTTAAGACAGGTAGAGTGGGGGAAAACATTTGCACATTAGTTTCCCTGTGTATAATGCCCCTCCTGTAATAAAAAATGTCTCAGGAAGGCACATTTTTTCCTTCTATGGGATCATCAGGAGGAGAGGTGTTGAGAGTGTAAGCTCTTTAGGACAAAAGCACTTAAAGATCATTGTTTGAAACATTGGGTGACCTACGCAATGCAGGCTGAGGCATCCGTCGAATCTTCCGCAGCCACGGGAAACATTAAGGCCAATCAGGACAGCATGGGCTTTGAAAGTGATGCAGAGGAGACCACTGTTGGGGAACCTTCGAATTCCTGTAGGCCAAACCCCAGCTCCAAAGGGCTATGGAGATTACCCCAGGTGATAAAAAGGTTACACACATAAACCACTCACATGAGAGGAATACTAAGCCATCAGACGACTTATCGACACCTAGTAAGGTGAAACATGGCCACTCACACAAACTTATCAAAGCAGGTTCCGGCTTCCGTGCCAAAACACATATCAGAAAATAAATGCTCAGCCTTCAGTGGTTCCCACTAGTTTCAGGTTCCGATAACATCCCAGGCACCGAAACACATACCTTCTGGGCAGAGTAAAGAGTGTAGAAAAAAGTCACATCAAAGTTCTAGCATTACTAAGGGGGAGGGATCCTGATCAGATGCCCTAAAGAAAAAGAGTGCCTCTCAGCACTCTGAATTTGAAGAGGATATTATTTTCCCACTTGAGTCCTCCAAAACCACATGGACCAAGAAGAAGTTCCAAAAGACAATGGATAAAATATCCTCCTTCGTCAAATTTTTTGATAAGCACCCCATTAAGAGGAATTGCACAATTAATGAAGACACTGTGCCACCTATAATAGCAAAACAACCTACTCTCCCAGTAGAAGAGGATCTCCTAGAGTTAGAAGAATATACCAATGAGAAAGAGGGCACATTGGAGGAATATCAGGTTATTGACTCTGAAGATTACTGTATGCCTTCCCCAGACATTATTGACTCCCCACATTTTGTCATCTCCAACAGACGATCAGATTCTTTATGGCAACCTTTTGAAGAAGGCTGCAGGGCCTTTTAAATTAGATGCACATGTGTCTGAGGATGAGACGGATTTTGTTGAAGAGTTTCTAAAGGAAAAGAAAGAGCTATAGCAGCATATTCCGTTATTACAGTCAGTAAAGAAGAGGATAACTCCTTAACTGGCTACTCCAGATCTCACCAAATTGGTTAATCCCCAGATTGCAAAGAGGTTGTGCTAGTTGATCCACTATATACATTACTTACCGTAATCATATTTCTGATGCTTGTATCTGCTTAGATTCACATGCTGAAACAAAGATACGAGCAACTTCCCATGCCAAATTGATGTTGACTTATTACAATGTCAGACAGTTCAATTATTTTGTTAATATTTATTATTATTATTTATAAACCAATATATAATGTAGTACTACTGTGACAACCATAAACACTTCCTTCATCATTCAAATATACCAGTCAAAGCTCATACATCATTCAAACACATATTCTCTCAATCATATATAAATACAACCTAATGAAATCACTACCTATTAACAACAAACCTCAAATAGAAAAAATGTGCAAAAAAGGTTGAATGGATAAAACATGCAGTAAAGTGCAATATTACCAGTTAATGTAAACAGAAGACAGTAACATTGCAGTCTAATTACATAAAAAAGTGCAATCTGCTAATGATCCTCTTAGCCCAAAACGCAAATTCAAGCTGCGCAACTATGGCTCAATAAATGATGGGCCTTCTTGTATTGGCTTCCCACTTTGTTTGCCGCCTCGAGTTTCGGCTTTAGGGGTCAACAAGGTCACAACGAACCTAGCCTTCTTCAGGGCAACATTCAATTTGATATAAGAATGGTGAAATCAACCGATATCAATGTTAACAACCCTTTTATATATAGATTTATCAGTCATGAAGAAATTAGACTATGGTCTCTAACCTGTTAAAATTGGGGAGGGGAAGCTCCAAATGAAAGTCACATCAAAAGGAGGCACACATGTGCCACAGCAATGGATAGACTAGCACAGGGTTACGGTGTGGAAAAAAACCTGCAGGGGTGACAAGGATGAAAACCTTGCTTATTAATGTTGTCTCTTTTTATTATTTGGCTAATTGGTTAATTTAACAAAATCACAGAGTGCAACAGAACTCACCTCAAGCGACATGCATTTAAGCATTTATTTATTCTTCCACCCAGCGTGAACTAATCCACAGTCTGGTTTCCATTTGTGCAAGAACTGGAACAAATCTAATTTTGGAAATATAGGGAAAGAAAACAATACAGAAGAAAACCCTGTTAATTCCGTGCTTATGCGCATATCAAATTGCGCCAACCTGGCAGGCGAAATTACCCAACTAAACATACATAAGGGCGAGAAAACGCACCTCACACTCAACAATTCCTGGCGAACAAAAGAGAAACTTCTTTTTTATTGGTTATCAGGGCCAGTGCCAATCATGGTGCACAGTTTTCATGCAGGTGCCTTTTTAGAAGGGCGATACAGTGTAACAAAACTAGGGCCCTCATTACAAGTTTCCTATAATGATGCTGGTGATTCCGCCAATCCAGTAGCACCGTTATCGGCTACTGGTGTGGTGGAATCACCGGCACATTCCAAGTCTGCGGGCAAGCGCATGCCGCAATTCCCTAAATGGTGACACCAGCATGACAGTGGGTAATTGCGGAAAAATCGAGAAATGCCGGTAACAGCGGATCTGTCCCCATAATGACGGTAACACCGGCACCGGTAACACTAGCACCGAAAACAGCGTTATCGCAGGAAGTGGAAGTTGGCCGGTGGCCATTTTAGAGAACTGAATCCAATTTAAATTGGGTATTCCCTGTTGCCATCCATACCCAGTAACACCGCCAGGATGTTTGGAAGCAGTACAAGTAGGCTGGCTGAAGTCCGGCTCCAGAAGCCTCGCTTCTCAGAGGCAGAATTGACTGCCCTGACTGACCACATCATGGACAAAGGAGAGATGCTGTTTGGTGGCCGGAACAATCACTGCACCAGCCAACGCCGCAAGTCGGCCATCTGGCTGGAGTTGGCCAATAAAGTCACAGCGGTCGGGTCCATCCCCAGAACCCTGAAGGACTGCTGAAAGAGGCGGGATGACTTGCGGCGGCGGGTGTGCAGCCTGCTGGCAGCCCCCCATCGTGAGACAATGCCAACAGGAGGCGGGACGGTATCACCCATCAGACTCATGCCATGGGAAGAGCGATGCAGCTCAATAATGCATCTGAAGGGCATTGGAGGTTGTAGGAAAGGCATGGTATCACAAGTATGACACAGACACAATAGGTATGTATGTATGTATGTATGTATTTGATTTTTGTATAGCGCCGGTAGCCCGAGGGCATCAGGGCGCTTGTACATAAAACACCGGTACTGCACGACGAACAACACGTATGATACGGACAATGGGTACAAATACAATTGCGTTGCGAGGTCACTAGGGAAAGTCCTACGTCTAAGATCTCATCTAAAAAGGTGTGTCTTCAACATCTTCCTAAAAGCAGAGTGATTAACTTCAGACCTAAGGGATTCGGGAACGCTGTTCCACAGTTTGGGAGCTAGCACAAGAAAGGATCTGCCCAGCCCTGTTTTTAGATTAAACCTGGGCACATGCAGGAGGCATTTTCCACCCGAGCGTAAGTTTCTGCTGGGGTTGTAGAGCACTATGTGTGTTTTCAAGTATGCAGGCGCTGTGCCATAAAGGCACTTGTGTACCAGGCAGAGAGTTTTGAACTTGATGCGCTCTTCTACTCTGAGCCAGTGCAGGGCACGCCTCTCTTCAGTAACATGGTCTTTCCTTTTCAGATTTTTTACTAATCTGACCGCGTTGTTCTGGATCACCTGACAACTGGATAGATCCCTGGATGCGGCCCCCAACAACAGGGCGTTACCATAGTCGAGCCGTGAGAGAATAATGGCTCTGGCTCAGGTACAATTTGTAAAACCTTTATTGAAGTATCTTGTGTTTGGAAAACTCCTACTCTGCCCTATAACTAAGATGGGAGTAGTCTCGACCATCAAATGATAAACAAAACAGTCCTAGTAGAGTCTGTCAAATCAAATTGGCCTATGCTAACAAAACCTAATGCCTGCCCTATCTCCTGTACAAAAAGTGCATAAAGAGAGAAATGTTTGCAAATGAAAAAAATCAGTGTTGAAATTAATAAAGGTAGCTAAATCAGCTCTCCTCCCCACATTAGACCCCATGGAATAAGGCGGTCTTTGTAGGCCGGATGACACACTCTTCAGGTTCTTAATACAATAAACAGTTCCAAAACATGGATCGAGGCCCGTCTGGCCTTCTACGTTAAAGTTTCTAGTTCAGACCTCCAAACAATGTTTCAACACAAAGTTCATGTAGGTCCCCCTCTGTCGGGCACAGACCTCTTCAAACACTAAGTTCAACAAAACTTCCAAAGGGGCTCCCTTGCCCAAGTTTATTACACTTCGGGTCTCCCTCAGTCGGGCTCAGACCATTTTCGGGTGTCGAAGACTTTCGAATGTGTGTGGCTTTCTTTGCAGACCTCCGCAGGACCAATTCGACTTATCGATCAAGATTTAACTTCCACTCTCCCCTTCTCGAGTAGATAATTCTGCTTACTTTGCTTTTGCACTTCATTCACTTGATCGTTACAAACAATGCACCTTTCACGCAGACTTTCGAGTGGGCTACCTCCTTTCGCTGACCACTCCATTACTCTGTATCGCTGATTCCACAGCTGTCTTTTTACTTCAAAGTTCATTCACAGGTCTGCCTTTCTTAACATCTCATTTCCACTAATATGGCCTAACTGTGACTGTTTATGCTTCTGAGCCCACTTGTCCTCCCGTCCCTCCACACTCTCCTCACCTGAACTTCCTGAGTTGTCTGTATCTAGTAGATTCAGCCGACTTAGGTAGTCTCTTCCCTTTTTTGGTAGCACTTGCCTGTCTCGGAGTGAAGCCACAGTGACAGCTGGCTGGACATCCGTCCCGGGACTCCTCTTCCGGGAGCAGGCCGGAAAATAAGGGAAAAACCCACACGGGGGAAAAAACCCTTAGCCAGGAGATCGTAGGCAGGCGAATGTCCAAGGCAGAACTTGCCGGTATGAAGAAGTGCCGAAATCCGCCGGAAGGATGACGAGGAACACACTCCAGTAGCTGAGGAGATAACTGCAGTCGAGTAGAGGAATCCCTACGAGGTAGGGAACCGGCAGCCGTGGAGGAAAGGGGACTGCCGAACCACCAGGCCCCGAGAACACAGCCCAGAGAGAAAGAAGAAGTGAAAAGGGAAAAACTGGAGGACCGCAAACGAGAGGGTAGCGGTAAAGGAGAAAAACAGGACCCGCCGCCGAAGCAGCAACCGAGGGGGGCAAGGGAGAACACCGAGATCGCCCAAGATCGGCTAGAGAAAAAGGAAGAGGGAAGAACCACTGCCAGAGGAGAAGGCAGAGAGACAGAAGAAAGGTATGTAAGGCGATTCGCTAGGAGAGCGAAAAAACCAGCCGGCACCAAGATCCGCAGCAGAGCCGAAGCGGGCAGCGGATAACTGGAGCCACAAAAACAGAGCGAAGGAACCAGGGGAGCTGGAGCGAGAACCAGCGAGGTAGAAACGCAGCGACTGCCGGGAGGAAGGAGAATTTAACTCCCGGCAGCCCTGCGCCCGGCCAATGGGCCTATACCAGAAACAAAGAAGGGACTGCAATCCCTATCTGCCGGTTCGCAGTCTCCAACGTGGAAGGAGCCGGCAACCGCGGTGGCAATTGCGGATGACAGTATGCCCTCCTCCCCACCTGGCCGCCCCGGGCTTCCCTGGGTAACGGAGGTGAAATTGGGCTAGTAGTCTTGGTGCGTGAACCATCGAACTTTCCTGAAGAAAGGGCCATAGGGGATAGTTCTGGAGGGTGTGAGGGTTCCCTGGCTGCCACCATCTGTTTAAGGAGGGCGTTCTCGGTCTTAACACCCTGTAATTCCAGCGACATAGCTTGGAAAGCCTTCCATAGCTCCTGGACTTGTTCTTCAGCAGACATCTTGATCACTCTTGGCGTTTCAATCTATGACTGTTTATGCTTCTGAGCCCACTTGTTCTCCCGTCCCTCCACACTCTCCTCACCTGAACTTCCTGAGTTGTCTGTATCTAGTAGATTCCGCCGACTTAGGTAGTCTCTTCCCTTTTTTGGTAGCACTTGCCTGTCTCGGAGTGAAGCCACATTGACAGCTGGCTGGACAGCCGTCCCGGGACTCCTCTACCAGGAGCAGGCTGGAAAATAAGGGAAAAACCCACACGGGGGAAAAAACCCTTAGCCGGGAGACCGTAGGCAGGCGAATGTCCAAGTGTCATGATGCCTATTCCCGGGAAGCCAGTTCAGGCCCAGCGTCCCCGAAAGCAGACATCATGTCCCCAGGGAGGGACCCAGCAACCCCTTATAGGGGCTCTTTGGACATTGTCCTGGCGCCTTTGGCGCCAGGCTCATAGAAGGCATCAGTCCTGGCACCATAGGCGCCAGGCTCATTATGGGAGTGTTTGGATGGACTTACCTGATGCAGACCATGCTGCCGGATCCAGACCTCCTTGAGGTCTGAAAGGGACTATTTTACCTATGGGACTATTTTACTACTCGGACGTGGCTGAGGAAGAATACTTACCTGGAACTACTTTGGGGGCTATTTAAACCACGCCCAGACAGCAGCTCACGCTTCGCGTTGTTCTGCATCTAGCAGCTGGACGCTCACCGTGTCTGCTCCTGCATCCTGGCTCCAGCCACGCCCGCCTGCAACCTGGAACACCTGAAAAGGAAGGAAAGGAGAGAAAGGTGAATAATTGAACTTTACCTACCTCCATCCGGAGTCCGGAACCATCACTCCGACGATCCTGAGAAAAGACATTATTTTTAGAAGCGCATCGCATCGCTCGCTGCAGCGCCGCGTTCCACTCACCTTCACGAGGCGCCCTCGGGCTCTTCAGCGACCATTGGCACCATCCGCCGCCTTTCAGCGCCTAAGGAGAAAAAGAGACAAAACAAACAAAGGTGAGCGAAGGAACAGATTGAGGAAGGCCTGATTCTTCCACCTTAAGACTTACCTGATTATTGTTGGGACAATCTTTCCTCACCTCAGGTCGGCGCCGCTTCTTTGGCACTTCCGTACCCCGGCCCCTAAGGGGAAAAAGACACACGCATTAGTGGGTGAAAGCAAGATCACTAAGGGAACCATCCATCAAAAAGACTCACCAGAGTTTACCTTCGGCGAATCCATTCCTCTACGCGGATTCTTCATCCTGCATCTGAAATAGAGAAAAGGACAACGGACAATTAAGGCTTGAACTTTTGCAACTGAATACTTACGGCCTCATATCGGAAAAGTCAAGCGGAGTTGAATACTCACCAAACCCGAGATCCAGTGAAGTAACTGGAAATCAACGCGCCCCTGCATCGGAAGCAGGATGGAGAGCTTGTCCTTTCAGACTCTAAGGTGAGACTCTACGGGGAATCGCAGAGGGGGTTCGAGGAGTGTGAGAGGGGGAAGGGGGGAATCCGACACATTATCCAGCAGACAGTTAATCCCCTTTTCCATCTACAGAAGGATTCTTCTACGGGCCAGACAGGCGAGGTTTGGGGGTCCGGTCCAGTCCGTCTTCCGAGTCCTGCGCTTCACCTTAGAAGAGGTCATAGCAGTCCAGAACAGGTCGGCGCCTCCGTGGGAATCAGGTGAGCGTCACAGAACGCAAAGCCTACCTACAATTTCCCACTCGGGCGCTATGGAGACTTCCGAGACAGACCAGCTGGCCCAGCTATTGGGGGAATTACGGGCTGAAGTTCATTCCGCTCGCCAGGAGACGAATGCCCTCAGGAGAGAGTTAATTGTATCTAAAGAACAAACTGATGATCTTGCCAGACAGCTATTACAAGGTCAGGCTGGTCAAACTCCTTTACCAGGTTCTGGGGGTAATTCCGCCCCAGTGGTTTCAAATAACCCTGTGCAAATTAATCTACCTGGAAATACGCCACTGGCCCCACCGGAACGTTTTGCCGGGGACCCCAAAAGGTTCGCCATATTCATGAATCAATGCCGATTGCACTTCCTCTGCAGACCTGGGGCCTTCCCTAACGACCAAACCAAGGTCGCTTTTGTTCTATCATATCTCAGCGGCAGTGCTGCGGATTTGTCAGTTCCACTGGTTACTCAAGATGACCCAATTCTTCGGAACTTTCAAGCCTTCCAGACAAGCATGGAAAGACTTTTTGCGCGGCATTCTCAGGGACAGGCCCTGGACAACGAGCTTCTATCCCTACGACAGGGTAACCTGGACCTCTTAGCCTATATCGCGACCTTCAATAGGTTAATTGTGGAGACTGGATGGCCGGAGGATAAAAGAATCACGTTATTCCATCGAGGTCTACGTGGAGAACTTAAGGATGTCCTGGCCCAGGTCGTAAATCCACCCCAAGACTGCTCTGAATATATAGACTTGGTGGTCCAATTAGATCACAGACTTCAAAACAGAAAGGCAGATCGGTCCAAGTTTGAGACCCGGGTTTTGGTCAAAACCCATGTTAACCCCAAGGGTGCCGATGTTACTGAACCTATGCAAATTGGAGGGGTTAAAGGACCTTTAACTCAAAAACAGCGTGAACGAAGACGGCAAATGCAATTATGCCTTTATTGTGGGGCTTCTGGACACTTTTTACGAGATTGCCCTATAAAACCGTCTAAGAAGGCGGTAGGAGTCGCTGATAAGAACCTGATGGAATCTGAGTCGGGAAACGACCATGCCCGACAAGCGTAGGGGTCCGCTTGCCGAGCTTAAAAACTAACTCTCTGACCTCGCATTTCATCATGCCAATGGTCCTCGTAAATCCGAAGCAGCCTGGCGGTTACATGCCATTAAGGCATACATCGATAGTGGGGCTATAGGAAACTATGTGGATCGTGAATTGGCTTCCAGGATCAACCTCCCTCTTTGCCCTAAAACCAGTAAGGATGTCATCACCACAGTGGATAGAACCGAAATCGCCTCTGGGCCGGTAACACACTCCACTACTGAAGTGACATTGTTGGGTTAAGACGGACATCGGGAGGCAATTGTGTTTGATGTAATCAAGGCTCCGCAATTTCAAGTAATTCTAGGAATCCCTTGGTTGGAAACACATAATCCTCGAATTGACTGGCGAGCAAAGAGGATAACCTTTCCAGATTGTGCACAAACCTGTTATGCAAGAAATCCAAATATTGGCCTAGCTACAGTAACCCCTGTCATTTTGCAAATACCGCCAGAATACCAAGAATTTCAAGACGTCTTCCAAAGGGAACAGGCCAACTCTCTACCGCCTCACAGGTCGTACGATTGCCAGATCGATCTATTGCCCGGTGCACAACGCCCTTGCAGCAGGATCTATGCCCTTACCGAACCCGAGAATCTTCATTTATGACAATATCTAGATCAGTACCTAGCCAATGGTTTTATTCGCCCGTCTAAGTCTCCTGCATCCTCGGCTTTATTCTTCGTGCCTAAAAAAGAAGGCGACCTCAGAACTTGTATTGACTACCGCGCATTGAACCAGATAACTGTTAAAAACCGATACCCTTTGCCCATGATCCCTGAACTCCTTGACCAGGTGAAGGATGCCTGCATATACACCAAGTTAGATCTCCGGGGGGCCTACCATCTGGTGCTCATAAGGGAAGGCGATGAATGGAAAACTGCCTTCCGCACCAAATATGGGCTATTCGAGTACCAGGTGATGCCTTTCGGATTGTGCAATGCACCGGCTGCCTTCCAATACTTCATGAACGATGTCTTTCGGGAACTCATCAACGTCTGTGTTGTCGTATATATCGATGACATTCTTGTGTACTCCTCTTCGGAATCTGATCATAGAAAACATGTCAGGGCAGTTCTCGAGAAATTGCGCCAACACAAACTATTTGCTAAACTTGAAAAATGTGTTTTCCATGCCACAGAAGTCGAGTTTCTTGGTTTCATCCTGACACCTAAAGGAGTCCGCATGGACTCACGAAAAGTGGATGCTATCCTCAAATGGCCATCGCCTAGCTCCGTGAAAGGTGTTCAAAGCATGCTTGGCTTTGCCAATTTTTATCGCAGGTTTATCCCGGAATTTTCTCGTGTGGTTCAACCCATCACTGCGCTCTTAAGGAAAAATAAACGTTTCGAATGGTCTGAAGAAGCCGAGCAGGCCTTTCAGGAACTAAAAGCTAAATTTACCTCCGCACCTGTATTGAAGCACCCAGATCTCCCTTATGTCGTCGAAACTGACGCATCCAGCCTAGCCATGGGAGCTGTCCTGTCTCAAAGAGATCCCGAAACTAACCAACTGCATCCCGTTGCATTTTGGTCCAGAAAATTCTCGGCACCCGAGGTTAACTACGCAATCACTGACAAAGAACTGTTAGCCATTAAATCCGCCTTTAAAGCCTGGCGGCATCATCTACTTGGCGCTAGACATACCATCACGGTGATCACCGACCACCGGAACTTACAGTATTTAAAGACCGCCAAGGCTCAGTCATCTCGACAGCTCCGTTGGGCTTTGTTTTTTGCGGAATTCGATTTTGTAATCACCTACCGTCCTGGGTGTAAGAATGGCAAAGCGGACGCTCTATCCCGAATAGGAATGGGAGAAACTGATACTAACTCAGAACCTGTACCGATAATTCCCGAACAGAGAATTTTGGGCATGACTTCTTTACAAACGCTTGAAGACATTCAAGCTAGAGTTAAACAACTCCTGGACCCTACAGCCTTACAGGATTGGGTACAAAAGGGATCTGACTTTACTATAAATAATGATTTACCTTATTTCCAAGGGCGCTTATTTCTGCCACACAAGGAATTACAAGAGCTCGTTATTTCTCGTTATCATGATACACTAATAGAGGGGCACCCCGGTATTGCCAAGACGGAAGAAAAGGTGAAACGACAATTCTGGTGGCCTTCTTGGCGAAAAGATGTTAAATCATTTGTGATGTCCTGTGGTGTTTGCGCCCAAAATAAAGGCCAAAAGAAAAGACCAGCCGGTCTCCTTCAACCTTTAGACATTCCACCAGCACCTTGGCACACCCTGTCATTGGATTTTATTACGGACTTACCTCCTTGTTCAGGATATAACACTATTCTTGTTATTGTGGATTTATTTTCCAAAATGGCCCACTTCATTCCATTGAAAGGTTTACCTTCAGCTTCAGTTTTAGCCAAAGAATTCCTTGAAAATATTGTTCGTTTACATGGATTCCCGTCTGTACTAATCTCAGACCGGGGAAGCCAATTCATTTCCCACTTTTGGCATAGATGTTGTCAATTGGCACAAATCGATGTAAGATTATCGACTAGTCACCACCCTCAGACCGATGGTCAAACAGAGAGGACGAATCAGACCCTTGAGCAATATTTACGGTGTATGTTGCAGCAATCTGAAAGTAACTGGAAAGACATTCTTTGGATAGCCGAATATGCTTATAATAATTCGGTACACTCTGGAACTGGGCAAAGTCCTTTTTATACTTTATATGGGCATCACCCTCGAACCTCAGACCTCGACTCGCCTCAAGGCCTCGGAATGCCCGCAGTGGACCATCTGCATTCTACAATTACCCAAGCCTTCAAAGAAGCAACTACACATTTACAACAAGCCAAGAGAAAATACAAGAAGAATGCTGACCTGCATGGGAGTGAAGCACCTCAGTACCAGATTGGGGACCAAGTATGGCTGGCTACCAGGCACTTATCGATCAAGGGACCTCGAACTTTTAATCCATAATATCTGGGGCCTTACTCCATTACGGCCATAATCAATCCAGCGGCCGTCAAACTTGATTTCCCAGCTAACATGCGAATTCACCCCGTTTTTCATGTGTCACTTTTGAAACCAGTGCAACCTGGAACCAGACTAATCAAGCCTCCAGAACCCATTCAAATAGATGGAGAACCTGAATTCGAGGTGAAGAACATTTTAGATTCAAAGATGTTAAGGTCAAAACTTTTCTATCTAATCGATTGGAAGGGATACGGGCCTCAGGAGAGGTCGTGGGAAGCCAGTGACCATGTACATGCACCTCGATTAATTAAGAAATTCCACCGGATCTTCCCAAACAAACCAAAACCCCCGGAGGGAACAATCTTGGGAGGGGCCTTGGGGAGAGTGCTGTCATGATGCCTACTCCCGGGAAGCCAATTAAGGCCCAGCGTCCCCGAAAGCAGACATCATGTCCCCAGGGAGTGAGGGACCCAGCAACCCCTTATAGGGGCTCTTTGGACATTGTCCTGGCGCCTTTGGCGCCAGGCTCATAGAAGGCATCAGTCCTGGCACCATAGGCGCCAGGCTCATTATGGGAGTGCTTGGATAGACTTACCTGATGCAGACAATGCTGCCGGATCCAGACCTCCTTGAGGTCTGAAAGGGACTATTTTACCTATGGGACTATTTTACCACTCGGGCGTGGCTGAGGAAGAATACTTACCTGGAACTACTTTGGGGGCTATTTAAACCACGCCCAGACAGCAGCTCACGCTTCGCGTTGTTCTGCATCTAGCAGCTGGACGCTCACCGTGTCTGCTCCTGCATCCTGGCTCTAGCCACGCCCGCCTGCAACCTGGAACACCTGAAAAGGAAGGAAAGGAGAGAAAGGTGAATAATTGAACTTGAACCATCACTCCGACGATCCTGAGAAAAGACATTATTTTTAGAAGCGCATCGCATCGCTCGCTGCAGCGCCGCGTTCCACTCACCTTCATGAGGTGCCCTCGGGCTCTTCAGCGACCATTGGCACCATCCGCCGCCTTTCAGCGCCTAAGGAGAAAAAGAGACAAAACAAAGGTGAACGAAGGAACAGATTGAGGAAGGCCTGATTCTTCCACCTTAAGACTTACCTGATTATTGTTGGGACAATCTTTCCTCACCTCGGGTCGGCGCCGCTTCTTTGGCACTTCCGTACCCCGGCCCCTAAGGGGAAAAAGACACACGCATTAGTGGGTGAAAGCAAGATCACTGAGGGAACCATCCATCAAAAAGACTCACCAGAGTTTACCTTTGGTGAATCCATTCCTCTACGTGGATTCTTCATCCTGCATCTGAAATAGAGAAAAGGACAACGGACAATTAAGGCTTGAACTTTTGCAACTGAATACTTACGGCCTCATATCGGAAAAGTCAAGCGGAGTTGAATACTCACCAAACCCGAGATCCAGTGAAGTAACTGAAAATCAACGCGCCCCTGCATCGGAAGCAGGATGGAGAGCTCGTCCTTTCAGACTCTAAGGTGAGACTCTACGGGGAATCGCGGAGGGGGTTCGAGGAGTGTGAGAGGGGGAAGGGGGGGAATCCGACACATTATCCAGCAGACAGTTAATCCCCTTTTCCATCTACAGAAGGATTCTTCTACGGGCCAGACAGGCGAGGTTTGGGGGTCCGGTCCAGTCCGTCTTCCGAGTCCTGCGCATCACCTTAGAAGAGGTCATAGCAGTCCAGAACAGGTCGGCGCCTCCGTGGGAATCAGGTGAGCGTCACACCAAGGCAGAACTTGCCGGTATGAAGAAGTGCCAAAATCCGCCGGAAGGATGACGAGGAACACACTCCAGTAGCTGAGGAGATAACTGCAGTCGAGTAGAGGAATCCCTATGAGGTAGGGAACCGGCAGCCGTGGAGGAAAGGGGACTGCCGAACCACCAGGCCCCGAGAACATGGCCCAGAGAGAAAGAAGAAGTGAAAAGGGAAAAACTGGAGGACCGCTAACGGAGAGGGTAGCGGTAAAGGAGAAAAACAGGACCCGCCGCCGAAGCAGCAACCGAGGGGGGCAAGGGAAAACACTGAGATCGCCGAAGATCAGCTAGAGAAAAAGGAAGAGGGAAGAACCACTGCCAGAGGAGAAGGCAGAGAGACAGAAGAAAGGTATGTAAGGCGATTTGCTAGGAGAGCGAAAAAACCAGCCGGCACCAAGATCCGCAGCAGAGCCGAAGCGGGCAGCGGATAACTGGAGCCACAAAAACAGAGCGAAGGAACCAGGGGAGCTGGAGCGAGAACCAGCGAGGTAGAAACGCAGCGACTGCCGGGAGGAAGGAGAATTTAACTCCCGGCAGCCGTGCGCCCCGGCCAATGGGCCTATACCAGAAACAAAGAATGGACTGCAATGCCTATCTGCCGTTTCGCAGTCTCCAATGTGGAAGGAGCCGCCAACCGCGGTGGCGATTGCGGATGACAGTAACAAGGAACCATATCGACCAGCTCCACTGGCACTAAACCCTCACTGCATTTATCCACCTCTCCTAACTTTGCCTCGCTGCCTTGCACAGCCCCCACCACTCCACTTCTACCACCTGCCACCACGTCGACCAGTTATGCTACCCCGCTCATCATTCAAGGTACCTCTGCATGTCCAGAATCCATGACAGCCAGCACCAAAAAGGTATCCAATGTCAACCTGCATAACAATGATGTTCTAAATGCACCTACTGTTGTACCTGTTGCTAGCCCATGCCTTAGCCTTGCACCTGCTGTTATACCTTGTGTACCTGTTGCTAACCCTTGTCATAGCCTTGCACCTACTGATGTACCTGTTGCTAGCCCATGCCTTAGCCTTGCACCTACTATTGTACCCTACGGACCTGCCACCAGCCCATGCCTTAACCTTGCACCTACTGTTGTACCTTTTGTACCTGCTACTAGCCCTTGCCATAGCCTTGCACCTACTGTTGTACCTGTTGCTAGCCCTTGCCATAGCCTTGCACATACTGCTGAACCCTGTGTACCTGCCGCTAGCCCCCATTTATCCTGGCACCTACTGTTGAACCTTGTGTACCTGTTGCTAGCCATTGCCATAGTCTTGCACCTACTGCTGTATCCTGTGTACCTGCCACTAGCCCATGCCTTAGCATTACACCAATCGTTGCTCCTTGTGCCATACCTACTGCTAGTTCATGCCCTAGCCTAGCTCACTCTCACGCACGTACTAGAGCACCTCCCACTCCTCATATCCCTAATCTTAAGTGTGACAACACCCACAAAAGTACCCTCAACCTGATCAATGCACGCTCACTCACTGGCCACACTCTAGATATCCACGACCTCCTAACAGCCAACAACCTAGATGGTACAGCCATCACAGAAACCTGGCTCCATGCAGCCTCAGGCCCGGCTCTAGCACTGGCCATTCCCCCTGACTACACTATTTTTAGAAGTGACAGACTATTCACCAGAAGTGGAGGGACCACCTTTATAGCTAAAAAAACACCTGCCCATCAGGCAGCTGAACACTTTACTTAACAAAGCCTGTGGCATCCTATCACTAAAACGAACAACTACCCCAACCAACACCATTACGATCCACATCATCTATCGACCTCCGAGTGACACGGACACCTTCGAAGAAGACCTCCTCTAGACACTAAGTCACAACCCCAAGCTCTCCTCACAAGTAACACTCATAGGGGACTTCAATCTTGGGCTCAACGACCATAACCACCCATCAGCTTCTTCTCTCGCCAATTGACTGCTCTCCCTAAGCTTCTCTCAACTAATCAACAGCCCCATGCACATTAAAGGACGAATGCTTGACTGGATAGTTGACCTCAACTGCAATATCACCATACAAAATAACTCTTCATGCCCATGGTCTGACCACCATACAATCACCTTTGCCATCCGGAGTAACGAAACCTCCAAAACATCTCGCCAAACGATTACCACCCTTCATGGCCCTTAATTCAAGAAAACTGACTAGAGAAAACATTCTACCCTTCCTGGACCCACTCAAATTGGAATCCACCTGCATATCAGACCCTCAAGTCTTAGCTGAGCTCTACATCAACACACTAACTGATGCTGTTAACGTCATCGCCCCATTAACCCACAACAGAGCCAAACCCTCCGCACACGTTAACGCATGGTACTCCCAAGAGCTTGCTGACCTTAGGTCCAAGAAAAGAACAGCAGAAACATGCTGTAAAAACCACCCTACAGACACCCTTAAACAGGAACTCAACACTATGGCCAAACAGGCCATCACTGCAGCTAAAGCCTTCATGTATAACTCTAGGATAACCAATGCCAATTCTAACACACGAGAGCTATTCAACATCCTCAGAGAACTGGAATCTCCCATCCCTCAAACCTCACCCGAGAACAACGACCTTGTCTGGTGTACCAGTGTACAAAATGCCATGTTGCAAAATAATGTACATGCTACAGACAACAATAGCCGCCAAGCAAGCCACCATGAACATTTCTCCACAAAACACCCCTAACAATCAGAGCATCAATGGTGGGACATCCAGCACTCCTCAGTTTACATTTAATAATATAACCACTGTAGACACACTACATATCCTGAAAAGCTTTAAGCCCTCGAGATGCAAAGGAGATGCTTGACAAGCCCCACTCATTAAAGACTGCGCAGAAGTACTGGCCCCTTTCATCACAACATTCATCCATGCTTCATTCACGACTTGAGTAGTCCCATCCCTGCTGAAAGAAGCCTGGGTCCACCGTTACAAAAAAAAAAACTTCCCTAGTCCCTGCCATCCCAGAGAACTATAGAACCATCACCACTGTCCCGTTCCTCCTCAAAATCCTGGACAGAGCTGCCTATAGCCATATTCAACGCCATATAGAATCTAACCAAATCCTAGGTGTCTGACAATCTGGATTTCACCCGAGCCGTAGTACTGAGTCAGCACTACTTGATCTGAAAAACCAAATCGACGACATTAGAGACAAGGGAAAATGGAACCGCTGCTCCTTTTAGACCTTTTCGCAGCCTTCGACCTGGTAGATCGCAGTATCCTATGTCACCATTTCACCTCTGCAGCCGCCTTCTCTCATGAAGTAGCAGCCTGGATCAACTCCTTCCTAGAAGGTTGAGTTATGAAGGTATTCTCTGACCAAGCTAGCGCAGCACCAGCTCCCATCAACTGTGGTGTACCCAAAGGCTCTTGTGTCTCTCCCACGCTCTATAATATCTTTACTAAGCCTCTCTTCGTCCTCCTAGATGCTCAGGGTATTATTTACACAAATTACGCAGATGATACACAAATCCTCCTCCCACTATCAGGTAACTACACTCAAGATTCTGCCCTGCTAAACACCACATACACCCCCATCCAGGCATGGATGGCAACCCACGGCCTTTGCCTCAATGATGAAAAGACAGACTACTTCTAGTCAGTCCCCACTCAATCCTAAACAAACTGGACGCAGATTACACTGCATTCAACATAGAAGGCATAATGATCACAGTATCACTGGTGGGGAAGACTCTTGGGGTTTACTTAGACGCTACCCTCTCCCTCTCACATCAAGTAAATGCCATGTCCTCATTTGCAGCATATGCCACTAAACTTCTCATCGCAGCCAGACTACAGCTATCTGAAGATAACTGCTTAACTATTGCACAAGCGGTGATGGGCAAAGAATTGGACTACTGCAATGTCCTATTTCGCAGGCACATCCTCACAAAAAATACACAAGCTCCGAACGATTCGAAATAATGCCCTGCGAGCAGCATTAAACCTACCTAGACATCACCATATATCTGAGGGCAGGAAAGCAGTACACTGGCTTCCAATACAGCAAAGAATCCTCTTTCAGACACTCACCATTACCAACAGGTGCATATCAAAAGTGGCCCTACCATACCTATCTCAAAAAATTGTTCTCCATCAAACAGGTAGGCCTACCAGAACACCTTACACCCAGAGGCTGGTCCAACCAAAATTCAAGCGAACCAGAGCAGGAGGCTCAGGTTTCCCAGTCCTCGCTGCAAAACATTGGAACACCCTCCTTCAGCCCCTAAGAGCAGAACTTTCTTACTGGGCCCTTCAGAAAGCCCAGAAAACTTGGCTGTTCGCCCGAATTAGATGACTATCGTCCTGCCATCACCACCCATATCAGTAGTATAGGCGTTGTATTTGTACTTGTCTCTGTGACCTATGAGCGAACATTGTCATATTTGTACCTGTATGTTTAAATACCTATTCTTATGTACCCTACCTATCCATATGTACCACTGTCTAATCTTGATCTAAGGACTTCCCCAAACTATGGGCTTCATGTAACTGGATTGTAGCGCCCATATGCATGGGGGCTTGTGTACACTTTATAAATGCAATAAATAAAAAATGTGCTCACGTGCAGCCGCCACTTGCGATATAATGTTGCGACTTCAAACTTTCTTCAACACACACCGGTCTCTCAGGTCACTTGCCAACTCACCGGCTGTGTGCGTTTCTTTCTTGGTTCTATGTTATCCGGTCCCACGTGTCAAGGTTAGTACCACAGACTTGGCCTCGCCTCTCCAACTCTGCCGTTAATCCGTGAGGGTCGCTGGCGTCCTTGAAACACAAAGCAGTCTTCACTTGCAGGATCTGCCCTTCTTCATGGTCTTTCGCGGCCTGTCGGAGGCAACAACCTCCAGTAGGGAACTCTTGGGCTTTTCGACCCGCTGCTCTCATCCCCTCGTCCGCCGCTCTGCTCCAGTAGGCCTGCCGTCACCCCAGAAGTCCTGCTCATACTCGTGTTCTGCCTTGCTCAGAGTGTGTCTTTAAGTGTTGCCTTTTATCCGTGTGAGGAGTTAATTGGTATCAGGTGTATGCACTTGAAATCAAGTGCCTGACTTCCCCTGACCTGATTAACGGGACATTTACAGTATGATATATGAGAGTTTGTCTTGTTACTCTCACTCACCCTCTTCCTCTGCCCAGTGTTTGTGTAAAAGGGGGGTTGTGATCTCAGAGTATCCTAAAAAATAGGATGGGTTGGGTGAACAAAAAAGGGGGGAATACCGCGTCTCACCATCGGCTGCCTCACCCCCACTCCCTGAAGACCCCCCACCCAGGGGATCCTCCCGCACTGGTCCACCCCCAGGGTCTAAATCCAAAGGCTATGGCCGTGCCCTGGCCACCTGAGAGAGAGATCCCCAGGGACTAGCGGGTGAGACACCCTCTGGTTCCTCACAAAGTGCAGAGATCAGTGCAGGGAACCAAGGGGACGCCAATGAGTACATTAACCCACACCAGAATGCCCCGCACCACGCAAATAATGCACACACAACAGAACAGCGAATGTGCCCAATGAAAGTGGTAGTAGGTGTGGCATCAACATCTAAAGTCACTGTGTACACATAGATGACAGGGGTTCGGCCAATGTAAGCCATGCAATGGCATTGTACACAACAAGCATCCATGCACATTAGCACTTGACATGGGCACCACGGCATGACTGGACAATTAGTACATCCCCAATGCACACGCAACAACCCATCATGCCACGAGTCCAACCAAAATGGACTGACACCATACATGCATGCATGCACACACGCATCACTGCACAATCCAACCCCACACATTTTGACCAGGCCACGCAACATGCAATGTTTAACTAGCACAATGCAAGTGCATCGATGTCACACACAGGTATCTAACCACTTCGTCTTCTCACCCTAACAGGCTTATCCACTGATAGCGACAGCTGGTCCATCCAAAATCCGCGCGAGACACAGTTGGGCTGCTCAACGACCCACATCCATGGCTACACCTGCTCCACAGGCCAACCCTGCTGCCCAGGAATAGCAGCCATCTCCTCAAGGCCAGCCAACTGCACAGGGACATTAGCCTAGCCCACAGGCCCAGGCAGTGGCACACCATTGGCACTCATATAGAGCACCCATCAGGCCCCCACATACCACAGCACCACCTTCGATGAGGCAACAGATGGAGGGCAAGCTACTGATGAAACACCACAATGCACCACCTATCCCTCCCCCAACTTCAGTCCCTCCACAGCCCACCATGACCACCAATGCCGTCCATCCGAGAGATGGACGAGCGCCTTTGCCAGATGGAGGCCCGCCATAATGAGATGGCCAAAATCCAATGCCAGTACCTGGCAAAGGCCCGCCTAATACGAGAGTCAATATAGGCAACTGGCCCGCGCTGTGCCCGTGCACTGGGCCATACTACTTCTGCCCCATACTCCTGGCTCAGAGGGTCCGTGCGGGCAATGAGGGGGTGTCAGCTCTTGCGGAGTCAGTGGCACTTTCCCTGCGGGCAAACCATGAGTGCATAGGTGCTCAGGGCTCAGACCGCACCTCCAGCACAGCCACCCCTGCGAGCTCGGTGCAGAGCAGCCCTTGGCGCCATTCACCAACACATATGTGTACACCTGCCCATGGCAAGGGTCCTTCCAGGCAAAGGCCCAGAGAGTGTGACTGTGGACTTGGACATGTGACACTTCATTGTTCGGGTGTGTGGAGAAGGGGTGGTGGGTGTGTGGGGAGGGGTTGGTGCTTGTGTGGGGAGGGGGTTTGATCTGTAGATTGTAGAATCATTCAATAAATATTTAGTCACTTGTAACAATGAGTGGGCAGTCGTGATTCACGTGTTTGAATTTTACTGAGTGAGCGCATCGAATACAGTGACTTATCATGAGTGGTGCACAGTGAGGGGGGGCCTCAGAAGAAGTTATCTATGATTTCTTGTTGGACAATACACCCGTCCCTGGCGTCCATGTACACGTGCCTGTGTCTGGCTGGTGCTGCCTCGCCATCATTATTACCTCTGCTCTCTGGTGGTGGCATGTACAGGTCTGGGGCCAGGGGTTATGTTTTGTCTAATGCAGATATTATGCAACATTGCACAGGCCAGAAATATCTGCCCCACCTTCTCTGGCCTGTACATAAGTGCACCCCCTGACCGGAGTAGGCATCTGAAACATGCCCTTTTAGGAGCTCAAACGTCTGCTCAATGGTTGCCCTTGTTCGCACGTGGGCACGATTGTACGCCATGCCCTCCGGCGACTGTGGATCTCTCAGCGGGGTCCTTAGCCAGGGCAGTAGTGGATATCCGGAATGCAAGGGGGGACACAAGGTGAGCCCTGGCATGCATGTGGCAGGACTGACGTTCTCATGGCAAGTAATTGTATACCATGCTACTTCATGCATCCCGGACCATAGCAAGTATGTGAGTCATGCACTGTGAGGCACCATGTGACGGCAAATGTGTGTCATCTTTACCGAGATGTGTTGTATTCCCTGGGGGGCACGATGTGGGTGGGACTACACTAGGCACCAACAGGCCATGCGTGCATCTCCCCATGGTGTGGTAATTGCCATGCCACCGCCCCAACAGTGTCTGCACACATTAGACGACCCTCACACTGCGCTCTGGACATACTCTGACATGCATCAACGCAGCAGGAGGTCTCACATGCACAGTAGGCACAGTATACACATTACTTCTTTGCATCACAGTAGCTGGCAACAGCATTCCATGGACACGTTGTCCATCTCCCATAATATCCCACTGACTTGCACTCCTGTGCTTGTCAGATAGCAGTCACAATTGTGCACTGGCATTCACACAGGTGGCAATGATGCACTGCATGAGGCTCTTTGACGTTTCCATTGAATGTATAAATGTTTACTTCTTCAGGGTTCAGGTATGTACTTGCCGCTGACTGACAACACTCTGGGGATACACCCGTGCTTTGTCGACTGACTTTTGGCCATGCACTGGTTGTACCCTCTGATGCATTGTTGTCATGGGACCGGCATTTGTGTCATCCCCCCTTTAGCCTGTGACCCATGCAGAAATGTGTGTGCACTTGTCTATGTACTCACCCAACATCCAGGTTCTTTGTCTGCTGTGCTGCGCCATGTATGCTGGCAGGGTGCTGTTCTGCAGAACCATGGAATCGTGGGATGACCCTGGAAACCGGGCACAGTGTTGCGTGATGGTGGGGTCAGCATCACGCATCATCTGTACATTGAGGGAATGGTGCGGCCTGCAGTTCCTGTACACCTTCTCTGTGGCGTGAGAGCACCAGCTCAACAAGTGTGCAGTCCAATGCATGCCTGGAAGTGCTCAGAAGCGGGCCAGGGTGGTTGGGAGGGCGATGTGCTGTTCCACATGTTGCAGGGGGGCCTCCAATATCTGCACCAGAACTCTGGAGAAGGTGGGCTGCGATATGCCATGCAGCTGGCCCACAGAGAACTGGAATGTGCCTGTGGCTAGGAAGTGCAGGACCAATCCTGCTCCCTATGTCGCCCTGGATTAGGGTCATTAGTTCTTGAATTGTCTCCATGTTTAGCCAGTACAGGGTATGGATCTGCCCATCTGTCAGAGCCCAAGGTGTGGCCCTTCTGCAGGGTATGACTGCTTGCCTCCACCTCGCCACTTGCATCCCAGCCATCATCCTCCCCCTCCTCCTCTCCCTGGCCTCCTGCTGCCATTAGTGCTGCTCCAGCTCATTCCGCTGCACTACAGCGTGCAGCGCCTCCACGTCCATTGCTACCACTGAAAGGCAGCATGGTTGTGTCTGTGGAGTGTTCTGGGGGTGGGGCTTTTCTGGTTGTATTGGGTGCACCTGGGGGAAATTAGTGCACCTGTGGCCTATTTGACCCCATCTAGGACCATTTACTGCCTGGGCCGCGATGCTGGTGTTTCCGGAACCAGAAGCACGGGCTGTGCTGTTACCGCTGCCGGTGTTACTGGCAAATTGATCAGAATTGTCCAATCCAGTAATAGTGCCATACACCGTGCTAACGGCATGCTATTACCGGACAACCAAACTTGTACTGAGGGCCTAAGTACACTGAGCTGGGCACTCGCGTTACAATAAACCAGCTGATAGGATTGAGACTTAACCTCAAGCGGTGAAATGCGGTCGCAAGCATGTTGTTTACCTTGATTTGCAGCACGCTCCTCATCCGGCTTGCGTCTCTTGCAGGGCCGGTCCTCTGCTTCATCTTGCGTTTCCGTGCAAACTGACGTTTTGTTTATACAGTATCAACAACGTAAAAAAAGGCATCTAGGTTACGTGCCATGTCACACGCTGGCTGGGATTCATTGTATGATAGTGGAAAAACGAGTCACCGCCAACTGGCTTTGTGTCTTGCCTCATAAGAAAGATCAAGGTTCTTAGGGTCAACAGAGCCACTTTCTATTACTGATTAGTCAGGTTTCAGAAACAGTATTGTGGCAGAGTATTTTTATTTTCCTTTCTTAACGAGGCAGAACAGAGTTGGAACAAACATCATCCCAATTCAATTTATTGGCCCCATGTGGCAATGACAGCTGCACAGGAGAACAGGCCACATCGTCCAGAAGTCAATAAACTTGTACTCATTATACTACATGATCTCTCTGTGTGAACATGAAAGGGACTATGTAGTCTGCAGGGATGTTAAGCCTACCACAGTGTATTTGCATTTAATTATACATATTACACTGCATGATAAGTCCAGGGTAGCGAGTAGGCCACCTAAAGATAGGTCTAAGTAGTAATGATAAGTGGCACAGGTGAGAATTCGGTTCATTGACAAACAAGGGGCAGGCCATTGCCAAAGTTAGTGAGTTTACCAGCATCCGTTAACCCATAATAGTTGCCCAGTGTAGATCGTCATTAAGTACAACTTCATGCGTTCTCAATCTGAATATCCAATCCTGCTCCATTTTGTATAGCTGTGCAGTTGTGGAGTATTGCAGCCTATTGGCTTCAACTTGGTCCAAGACCTGCCAACTGAAGTAATTTGTCCATGATTTGTCATCTGGAAATGCTGTACCAGAGGGGTTGAAATAGTTCAGTTCCATATCCTGTTCCGGCGCTCATTTATTCGGACCAAAACCTTTCTAGTCGTCATTCCAATGTAAAGCAAACCGCAGATAACATTTTGAATTCAGTGGTCCTGCTAGCGAGACAACATACAATTGCTGCAAGAGTGGTGGCCTGACGGGGTCTCGTGCTACATCCCAGGATGCTTGTAGTGTATTCTGAACTAGAGACATCTGTTCTGGTTTGAGCCTAGAGTGGACCAGTCGGTCATTGATGCGTTTACCCTTTCATAGTGCGAAAAATAGGGGACCATTGGTACAGCCTGTTGCTGTTATCAGACCCCAGTATTTTTTTCACTTGTTTCTTTACTTTGTTCATGTGGTTCCCAAAGGTGGTCGCACAAACCAACCGATCAGTATTTGATGTCGGTCTGCCCTCAGTCAAAAGGGCATCCCTGTTGGTGAACTTTGTGCACTTTGCAGCATGTTTTATGGTCTTGCGTTTGAAACCCCTTTCTAGCAATTTATCTGCCAGGATAGATGCCTGATTCTCTAAGTCATCCTTATAAGTGCAATTCCTACGTAAGCAAAGGAATTGGCCATAGGGCAGGTTGTCCCTTAGCACCTTTGGGTGTTGACTTGAATACATTTACAGTGTATTGTGCTCCGTGCTTTTCCTGTATACATTTGTAAAGAGGTGACCCTTGTGATGGGCAATGGTGAGGTCCAAAAGTGGAATTGACTTTTGGTCCACATGTGATGTAAACTAAAGATTACAATTCCAAAGATTCAGCTGATTCAATAATTCAGTTAATTGTTCCTGAGGTCCTGTCCAGATGAAGAAAATATCATCTTTGTACTGCACCCACTGATTTATTTTGGTGCAGCACAGGTTATTTTGATAGATGTTGCCAGACTGTCCCCATGGCGGACTGTTTTGTCTGTAAAAATAGGTCATCTTGAAATGCAAAAACATTATTGCAAAGGGTCACTTCCAAAAGGTCCATGATTGTCGGTACACTGAAGTATAGGCCTTGCCTCCAGAAGGCTCTCAATAATTCCAATCACCTCCCTTTGAGGGATATTGGTGTAAAGAGAGGTTATATCCTTTGTCACCTATAGAGTGGTGTCTGAATTGGTAGGACAGACCTTCAACCAGATTGCTCACATCCGGTGTATCTTTAATGTACGAGTGTCTAGCTGAAGCTAGAGGCTGCAAAATGTTGTCAATTTATTGACCACTCGCTTCGAGGCAGGACCCACAGAGTGATCCAACTGGCCGGCCCGGCGGGTCATTACAGTCCTTATGCACTTTGGGTAGTGCATAGATTACAGGCACCCTGCATTCCCATGGTGTAAGGAACATTGCTTCATTTTTATTAAGGAAGCCAGTTTCAATAGCACTTATACGCAGCTCTTGCAGCTGCCCCATTAGGTGGTCTGTGGGATCCGTCTGGATTATTTCAGTGTTCAGAGTTTTCTAGTAGAATTGAGACCATCCTGATGTATTTCTGCTTACACATTATCACAATGCCACCACCTTTATCAGCAGTTTTATAACTATCTGGGTATTAGAAGAAAGACCCCTTAAAGCACAGTATTCCAGAGTGGTCATATAATTCAATTGGCCACGATCATTGCATGATTCGAAGATGGATGATAGATCTATTAACACCATCTTCTCAAAGGTGATCATCTCGGCAGGAATCTCGCCGTCATTTGGGGTAAATGTAGACTTCGATATAAAGTCTGTGTTGGCCTCCTCCAAATCACTATCTTGTGCATCAAAGAAAGCTCTCAAAAGCACTCTCCAAAAACATTCACAGAGTTCTAATTCGAGCTGGTTACGGTTAATGTCCTGGGTCGGGACAAAACTAAGACCTTTAGAAAAGACATTAATTTCGATCTTCGTTAGCTGTATGTCGGACAAATTAAATATACAGAGTCTCACCAGGGAAAGCCCCTGTTCCTGGTGTTATAAATAATCTGGTGTCCTCTGCGTCATTTTGCAACACTCCTCGAGGATGGACGGCGGCCTCATTGCTGACCTTGGCCTAAAAAAAGGCTGATTAGCACTGGCTGCTTGCTCTGCAGAGCCAGAATTGGGGGTGTCATCAGCTGATGAGCTACTTGTGTCAGAGAACGTTACCCATTTTTTCTTATACTGCCTATTGCCTTGATTGAAATATGGATTTGGTGGAGGGATATAGTTTACTGCTAAATACGGATATGTTTTTTCTTTAGAGAATAAACTGATGTCCCTTTTCAGTTTATTTGATTGTTTTGTATGGTTAGTGTCCTTAAATTCCTCCATATCCTTATTCACTGCCTCCAGTTTCCCTTTGGCATCAGTGATTAAGGTGTTATGTAGAAAGGCGTGTTCATGCAGATCCAATTCTTGTTTAACTTTGCCCGCTAGTCGTTCGGCCGTATTTATTGTCTTAAACATAAAATCTTGGCTATACTTCGCAGCTATCTGGCTAAATCCTGCTTTATATTCATCATCCTCAAGGAACAGGACTGGTGCGGTCTGTATTTGTAGACCTAAAGGGATGATATTAGCACACAAATATTCTTTTAGCAGGTGGCCGTGAAGCTCTGCTCTGAATCCCTTCTTTTTAATCCTAAGCAACCCATCAGCTGTAATAGTTGCATCACCACTTCTGGTTGTGGGCAAATTGTCAAAAGATTGACGTGCCGCTAATTGCTTCCATGAAGTTCAAAGTGTCCAGTTCAGAAATATCAACAGTTTTCCTCCCCTACCCCTGTGTGGTCCAAACCACTACTTACTCAATAGGAATTTTACATTTGAACAGTACACGTCCACTTGACAGAAAATGTTTAGGTTTTAAGAAACAGTTCTTTGTTTTAAGGAATGAGTTAATCTAAAAATCACCCCTGCAGCCATGGGCTGTGCCTAAAGTCACGCAACATGAGGTCCTTCACAATTATGATTTAATGGCATGGAAAAACATGAAGGTCCTGAAACAAAGATACGAGCAACCTCCCATGCCAAATTGACTTGGACCTATTACAATGTCAACAGACAGCTCAATTATTTTGTTTATATTTCTTTTTCTAAACCAATATGTAATGTAGTACTGTTATATACTTCTTTCACATGTTTGTAAATATCATAAGTTTGCCTTATTTGGGCATTGATTACTGTTGTGTGAAACATATTTCTGTATATCTTTTAAATGCCTCACATAAACATGTTATGATGCCAAATCCTTATATGGACATGAAAAGCTTGGTAACCCTGACAAGTAAACATGTTATCACTTCTTTTATAACGGTATGGATAAACATGTTTTGTTTCAGGTCTAGTTTAAAGTTGCATCTCTTCAGAATGGCGACGAGCTGAAGTGTACTAGAAGACCTCCTGCACCTTCATTGTGCTCTTCTGCTTTCTGCTCCTTCTGGACTGGATTTTACCTCCTCCTCCTGAAGCCTCTAGGCTGAATTGTATCTCCTCCTGGAGCACCTTCTGCTCTCAAAACTCTCTCTCAGGGCATTTCAGACCGTCTCTTGCCACCACGTCTGTGGCTTTACCTCTCACGCATGTGGCTTCACTCCTCAGGTGCCACACCTGTAACTGAAAGATGGCCCCTCACCCGGCAGCACCCAGGTGTTCATCCTTCTTCACAGAGCCAGTCTGGTTTCTTCTGTACTCACTGACGCCTCACCATGGACTGCCATCTCGGCAAAACTTGGAGGTTTCGCAACATCAGTTACCTGGTTGGGCCCCCACCTCGTCAGGCAGTTCAGAGTGCAGCACCCTACTTCACTTTGAGCTACCTTCTCAACGTTACTCAAGTTGCCAGCAAATCATCCTGATCTGTCAACCAACCTAGGCAAACCTCGTGCTATTACCTTGTTATAGGCATTGCCTGCATACTACCTTAAGCTCTCTGTTCACTTTCCTGGTACTCTACACTATCAATTGTAAAGCATGACGAACTTACCCCCTCATTTTTTTTTACAAAATCCATGGCCTCAACTTCAACATGGAAAGGCACAGAGCACTATTAATGCATTGCTTGGGGTATGAGGTATAGGGTGTCTTGCCTCATACGAAAGAACAAGGTTCTTAGGGTCAACAGAGCCACTTAATATTACCGATTAGTCGGGTTTCGGAACGGTAGTTTGGCATAGTATTTTTATTTTCCTTTTTTAACGATTGAGAACAGAGTAGGAACAAACATCATTCTAATTCAATATGTATATTTCTGAGGCTTGTGGATCTGCTTAGATTCACATGCTGTGCATAGGCTGACATCTAGTCTAGTGGTAGTTGAAGAGTATTGCATAACTTGTCAAATTTGAAAAGGGACGTCGACTGGACGTGCTTGTCATACTATCCCTTGTGTGACGTGTACTGTACCCATGGTCCTTCACGTGTCGAGGTCCCTCAGATTGTTTTGTTTCTGAAATGAGGGAGCATGAAGTGTTTGTGTGAGTACAGGAAAAGGAGGGACGGGAGAATTGGGTAGTGAGGAATAAGTGGGATGCTGGATTGTGGAGGGAATTTGCGGATAAGGAATGGGGATATGCGTTAAAGGGATGGTATAGCCCATACAACTCGGTGCAGCACCGCGTGCTGCAATACAAGTTATTACACAGGTGGCACCACACCCCTGAGAAACTCCACAGGATGTACAGCTCATATTCTTCACTGTGCTGAGGGTGTGTGGAGAGGAGGGAACTACGAGCATATTTGGTGGGGGTGTCTGCAGCTCAAACATTTATGGCAGGAAGTGAAGTCAAGGATGGGTGGGATATTGGGATTCCAGATAGAAGTAGATGGGGCCGTGGCGCTTCTGAACATACCGCTGAGTGGGGATCTTCGGCTGGGAGGGCGGGCAAGAACGCTATGGGAAAACCTATTAATGAGTGCTTGACGCTGCATAGTGAAACACTGATATAATATGAGAAGTGGCAGGACAAGTGGTCTTTCGGTGGCAGACTATGAAGCTGTGAGTCTGTTCACTGTGTCTACTACCCAGAGGAGGAGTCAGCGTTCTACTGTTTTGTGGAAACCTTACAAAACGCCATTCCCAGCGCGGAGAAGTGGGAGGACAAGTGGTCTTTCGGGGTCCGTCGTGGGCGGGAGCCAGGAAGGCTGCTTCCACACAGCTGTGATCAGACATTGCTGCAATTAGACTGGCCGTGTACACAGTATACGAGGACTTCGGAAGACGGCTGGGAGACTGATGGGGCAGGCTCCACTTTGATCCCATTAATACTGCTAACAACAAGCACAGTATATGCCTAACTTCTCTTAAAAAGCTATACACGTGATAAAGATTAGGTGTGACACGCGGTTTCCGCTGGATTCTCTTTTTCCGAGTTACCCGAGTTACTTGAGACATCTTTTTACGTTTTTGAAAACAAGGATTGAGTTCCACAATAATGTCCACTCGGTATAAATTGAGGAGTGGACCACCCATAGATGATCTCGGGGTCCCGGAATGGGACAGCTCGTACATGGAAAAATCCATACAGCGGAAGGAGGCAGAACATCGGCCATTAAGAGATACTATTCCCAAGGGTGGGGTAGTCCAAGTTACCGCTCAAGTCCATCATGCGACTGCAGTACAATCAGAAATAGCCACAATGGAAGGGGCAGGAGCGATAACGAATCCCTTTTTTTTTAAGAGGAAAAGACTTCACATTGACAGCTTCTAATATTAAAGGTACAATTGATCGGTTCTTCCTGAAAAGGAGACACAAGAGCACGAGTGCCCTCTTAACAAGTATGCAGGGGGGCCCAATAACGCGCTTTAGACAATACAGTAGAGACCAGACTGTCGGGATCAGCGGCTTTGGGCTTGGATCTTTCACGGGCATCCAATCTCTCCCCCATCTCCATGAATAACCCTCTGAATTCTGTGAATGTGCTGAACTCAACAGAGGAGATCAGGAGGGAGCAAGTGGTATCAGCCGAATCCAAGCAGAGTCGTCATGGAAGCATAAATAATATTGTGCTGAGTAGCCCGAGTCAAGATACAAGGGGGTGTGACTCTACCCTTCCAGCTTTAAATTTCATCCTCAACTCACTAGTCATAGTTTATGAACTAATGAAGGAGGACATTCCAACACACACAGGACGTCTTATGGAAATGACTAAGGTCATAGAGCTGTTTGAATTCTCTATTGTGGGTCTCAGCAATGCAATAAACTCCTCAGTCATACCCACCTTAATGATACTGAAAGAGGGATTGACAACTCAGAGTGGAGAGTTGGCTGGGGTGAAAGAAAAGTTGAACGCATTGTGGGTAGAAGGAAAGGAGACTACAAAACTGTTATTCAACTTAACACAGATACAAACTACTGAGAAAGCAAAGTATGAGGAAATGAGGTTAACAACTGACGAAGAATTGCCAAAATAAGCTCAAATAGCAGACGGTACACCTCTTTCCGAATCTGTTTTGGAAGAGTTCTGCCGGTTGGCACAGGTTGCTGAACAGACGTCAGAACTTACATCCAGAATAATGGAGGAAATAATTGAGATACCTGATCAGGAAGAGACTGAAACTATAACTTCATGGAAAGAAAGCTCACAACAGTCTTACAGGCGTCGGAGAAGGGCCAGCCGTAGGAAACAAAATAACACATCATTAACATCTAAGATACTGGATACACATGAGAAGAAGACCAAAAATATGAAGGGGAAAAAAAGTCAAGAAATCTAATGTTAATAACTGTTAAAGGGCCGAGTGTACAATGAGGTAAAAAGACCAAAGAAAGTAAAGAAGCAGAAAGTGAGGGAAGACTAACAGAACCCCCTGCTTCGGGATTGGTAACAAGAGATAAAACACAAAAAACTGGGAAAGAAACCGAATTACCTGTATCAGATGAAAGGAGGGTGTCCAAAGCAACTATAGGAGTACAGACAGACTCTGTGCTGGGACAGAGCAAGGGGGCAGGATCCCTGCATCTACAAGAGGTAGAACGATCAAAGACAACAGGGAAATTGCTTAACTGGGCACCGATTTTTTTGCCACGGCCAAAACCCGTCACCAAAATCAGCACTCAAAATACTCCTGGTCTAAAAATAGCCCCGATATTCACTATAACCAGGGGGGAAAAGTTAACAGCTGCTGTTGATATGGACACTCAGAGGGACTACAGCAAGGGTAATGATGAGAAGCAACAAAGTCAAGCTAAAATTACGAACCAAGATCAACCATCAGCTAATCAAGAAAACAAGATCATCGACACCCCCACAACAGAGAAAGATTCTGTACATCATAGTATTGGGGTGGGACACAATACTACAAGTCATGGGGACAGTCTAGTTGACTTAACACCATATGCTGTACCCAGACTCTGGTTTAGAAGCGAAAAAAATAAGCAAACTAAGAAACCATTGATCAATGTTTAGAAAGATACCAGACTTGTTCTTATTTTCAACAAAAGATATTGAGTATGTACAATTTCCAGAACCTCACTCAACATGTCTGGCGGAGGTAGGCTTTGCCTCCAAGATAGGGGTGAAGGCGCTTCTTAATGTTGAAGATAAGCTGCGCCAACAAAGCCTAGAAGTGTATGAGATCATGCCACGTGTGAGGGGAGTGGTGGGTCCCCTAGTAAGAAAGAAGGGGTACCCAACATAGCAATACACACACAGGACAAGTTACTAATGACTAAAGGTGTGGAATTACAGGGTGGTGCTCCCCCAATACTTTGGCCTATGTTACCTAAAATTATAATGCAAGTTTGCCAGAAACCTGGAGTGGGGCAGACCTCTCTTTAGTTGGGAAAAAATCAGAATAGCCAGTTGGAATACGCAGGGTTCCAGTTCATTTAGGAACAATGAAATGAGAACATTGCTGTTTGGGGCAAATTACCTGGTATTGCTACAAGAAACGTGGCTAGTAAACACGCCAGAATTGGAGGGACTTCATCTTATATCACAACCAGCCATTACCAGGGTCAAGGGAAGAACTGGGGGGGTCTTTTAATAGCTTGTAGATGGCCCATGTTTCATGAAATAACAAACATCCTTTGTAACGAGGAAGGAATTCTTGTAGCAAAACCGGTCAATCCCTTAAGCGACGGTCAGAAAAAGATTATAGTGGTCAACCTATACTGGAATCTCGCTCGAGAAAAACGGGGGGAATTTTTAGAGTCAGTAACAACTGTTTTAACTGAAAATTAAGCTATCCCAACCAGAGGCATCGATAGTGATAGCAGGAGACTTACAGGCCGATTCATGGAATGAATGTGCGCTGAAAAAATCGGCGCACGCGTGCGAAAACGTGCGATTCGCAGTGCTACTTGAAAAATCGCAGTGCAAGTGCGAATATCGCAGGGAAACCAGCGCACATCTATTCATGGAAGTCCGTGTGCGAGTAAAATGTGGGATGTGCACTGAAAAAGTGCGCGGCGCACGCCGGCGCACAGGTCATCTAACGGCGTGCGCTAAGGCCACAGCGAAAGCGCACATAGCGCGGCACACATAACAAAAGTAGGCGGAACACGGGGCGTTACACGCGGAATGGGGAACAACTCGTGAAAATGTGGGCGTCACGGGGAAAGTACAGGAGGCAAGTGCGCGGAACGCCCACACGTTCGTCTACAACACGTATTCATGGAATCGAATAGGGCAAACCCTGCACGGGCAAAGACGCGCACAGGCCCATACACGTCCGCCACACGAAAGCAGGCGGTAGCATCCCTGCGCATGAAAAAAATGTGCACCAAAATGTGCGCTAACAAAAAGCACGTATACACAGCTCTGATGAATGTCCCATACTGTGGCCCTCTAGGACAAATGACGTGCAAAGGGGTACGCGACAAACACGGACACCCGCTGTGTGAATAATAGCGTGTGCGTGTATTTCGGGGCTCGCGGGTGGTTTTACACGCGATCGTGCCTTGGGGAGCGGGGTACGTGTATTTCAGGGGTGCGCAGGTGTTTTCATACGTGATCGGGCCTGGGTGAGCGGGGTACGTGTATTTCAGGGGTGCGCAGGTGTTTTCACACGCGATCGGGCCTGGGTGAGCGGGGTACGTGTATTTCAGGGATGCGCAGGTGTTTTCACACGCGATCGGGCCTGGGTGAGCGGGGTACGTGTATTTCAGGGGTGCGCAGGTGTTTTCACACGCGATCGGGCCTGGGGGAGCGGGGTATGTGTATTTCAGGGGCTCGCGGGTGGTTTTACACGCGATCGGGCCTGGGTGAGCGGGGTACGTGTATTTCAGGGGTGTGCAGGTGTTTTCACACGCGATCGGGCCTGGGGGAGCGGGGTACGTGTATTTCAGGGGCTCGCGGGTGGTTTTACACGCGATCGGGCCTGGGTGAGCGGGGTACGTGTATTTCAGGAGCTCGCGGGTGGTTTTACACACGATCGGGCCTGGGGGAGCAGGGTACCACTCACCGTCTGCCTTGCGTGTAGAAGAATGCGTAGCCAACACCCACCCGCTGTGAAGTAATAGCGTGTGAACCCCAACGCCTGCAAAACACACGCACCACACCCCACGAAAAGCACGTACAGAGCAATGGAAATCCACGTGGGATCTTCAGGCCCTGCCAGGGCAACGCCCGTGCGCGATACGTCACAGACGCGCTTACGCGCTAAGGGCCTATGGTCCAATGAAATCGCGTATGCGTGCTGACGCGCTTACGCGCTGAGGGCCTTTCCTCGAATTACACGCTGACATGCAGAATTTTCACGTGCCAAATCACTCCGTATCAAGCTGGCCACGCGTAAGCACACGGAAGACCACGCTCCTGCCCAAAAGGCCGAATTACTGCCCCCCAGAGCACCGAGCAGCCTCCCACGAGCCATCTGCTGCTGCCTGCCTGCTGCCACCGTGCCCTGCCATTTGGTGCCTGCACATCAGCCATCTGCAGGGGTCCAGTTGCTGTGTCCACCCCTGCTGGAACAGAAGACTCCCGACTGGGATACCATTGCTCCACAGCCCAGCCCCAGGACCCAGTTGCCCACCCACGCCTGCCTCGGGGGTCGCCATGTCGGGGCAAACACCATCCGAGACCACTGGCGACCCCCAGCCAGAGGGGCAGAGGGCCACCAGCTTCACTGCCACCAAAGTTGGTGTCCTGGTGGAGCAAGTCCTGGGGCATTATGATGCCCTATTCGGATCATCACGCGCCAACAAGGATGGACAGGACAGGATCTGGGATGACTTTGTGGTTGCCATCAACGCGGAGGGGGTGGCAACCCGCACCATCAAGCAAGTGAAGAAGCGCTGGGAGGACTTGAGGTCCAGGACCCTCATGAAGGCCCGGCACCTCGTGGAGGGGGGCCGGGGCACCATGAGTACCATCCAGCTGAGGGTCCTGGAACGCGTATGCCCAGCGCTCCACACCCAGATCCTTGAGGGGCAGACCCGTCCGGAGTTGAGCGGTAAGTGGCCAAGCATTGCTGTGTGAGATAGGGCATGTTGCAGTGTGCTGGTTGTCTGATACTTGCCTGTATGTGTGACATAGGCCATGCACGTATGTGTGTGTGCAGGGACATCATGGCCATGCATGTGAGGCCAGTAATGTGTGAACCACATGATTGGTGCATGTGTTCAAATGCAACATGGGGAGATCTATGCGGAATGGACACATGAAAGCATGCCAGTCTATGTTCCTGGACATGGGTGGGGGTGAGGGATGGGTGCTGATGCCATGTACATTTATGGTGTCCATGTCTGTGTGTCTGTGACCTGTAAATGGCATGGATGCATGACACATGTCTGTGACAATGTTCAGATTCACTGATGCAGCCTAGTCATCCTTGTATCCACTGTGTCTGGGGTGTACGAGTCCAGATGGATGAAACTACGGTGAAGTGTGTGCATGTGATAGGCATGACCCATGATGCATGTGAGTTTCAAACCAACATTGTATGTTTCAAGAGTCCCTTGGACATGTATGCTAATGTCCATAGCATGTGCCATGCCTGTTACTGCATGTGTTTTGCCTGCACTGACCCATGTGTTGTGAAGGGACATGATGGAAGTGATGTTTGACAGTGCCACTCATCTGCTATTGCTTCCTGTCTAGGGGACCATTGTACAGTACCCTGATGCTTGTGTTCTATGTCTCCCTCTACACAGCGGCAAGTGAAGAAGAGGGCGGAGACGGCGCTGTGGAGCCAAGCGGCGGGGATGCCCCCACGGCTGCAGCGGAAGGGGTGGGTGAGCCCCCACAGGGGCTTGCAACGGCGGAAGACGGTGTGGAGCCATCCAGGTTGGTGGTTTCCACAGAGGAGGAGGAGGCCGCTACTGTGCCGCGCATGGGGCTTGGTGGGGGCATCCCTGCTGGTGCAAGTGGTGCAGTCCAGGGCCAGGGGCAGGAGGCAGCACAGGTCGCCGCGGAGGGGCCTGTGCATGTCACTGTCCCTGACACTGTGACTGCACCACCATGCACCAGCAGGGATGCCCCATCCCAGGCCCGTCCGCAGGTAGGGGGGATGTCCATGTCATCTGACACTCCTCTACCTGCGGACGAGGGGACCCCCAGCCGTATGGAGAAGGTCCTGATTGGTGTCTCGTTGCGCACGGGTGTCATTCGTGATGAGGTGCGTGCTTCCCGGGGGGAGCACGCACGTCATCACGAAGAGCACTGTGCCAACGTGGCCCAGTTGGGAGCGACCATGGTCGGGGGTTTTGTACATGTGTCGGCCACTCTGGCGACCCTCTCCTCCTCTGTGGAGGCTGTGCGCCAGTCGTTCTCCATGCCTTCTTCCGGCCCAGATGCCACCAGGGCCCCCTGTGGACCTGCCCCTACCAACGCAGCCAGCTCGGTGGGGATCCCATCCCTGCCACAGTCGGGAGTCGGAGGTCCAGCAGGGGCAGAGGGCCACCCAGCAACTGGACCCCAGCAGATGGAGGATGTGACGGCATCATCTGGCAGGGCACGTGCACAACGGCATCGGTGGATTCCATCAGCCTGGATGCCGTCGTACTGGCAGAGGCAGTGGCGTCGGAGGCAGCGGCAGGCTCGACGTGGGAGGCATCATGGCTCGGGGCCATCAACATCAGAGGGGCATGCATCGGCCGGAGGGCAGGAGAACCCTGGAATGGGAGTGTCTTCCGTGTGGGAGCGGTTGGACGAGCAGATAGGTGCGGAGCGGCGGCGGGCGGAGGAGGAACGGCTCACAATGGTCAGGGCGGAGAACTCCATGCGGAGGGCGCTGAGGCGGGCTGAGTGCCTCGAGGGTATTCGCAGGGAGTTGGAGCTGGACACTGCATTATCCCTGCGAGACCTCGGGGCCAGTGAACATGCCCGCCTCCAAGCCATTGAACAGGAGTTCGATGATGCCCTGGCCCATGACATCAACCAGTGAGCCGTTGGACATGCCCGCCGCCATTGTATATAGTTAGTTAGTGAGTTAGTTAGTTAGTGTTAGGTTTCTTTTTGGTTTTCATTTATTTTGGGGTGCTTGGACAATGCCCCACATTTTTGTATATAGTTCTTCATTAGTTAGTGCATTTTGGTAGGTTTCATTTCAACTGTTGGGCTCATGGACCCAGGATTTCATCCTTGTAAATAGTTGGACTGTGTATTTTTCGGCATTTGGAAATTTATTTGACCATGGAGCTATGGATTTTACTTTTTTCTTGCAGTTTGGATTTGCTTTGTTGCAGTGAGAGTTTGGAGTCATTTTGTTTTGTGTTCTTTTTTGGATTCAGATTTCATTTTTTTATAATCTTCTGTCATTCAGCATTTCATTCCTTATGTCCATTGTTTGGTGTTTTTATTTGTTTCACTGCCTTTTTTGTTCAATACATATTTTTCCTTAGTTCAATGTGTGGTATTCTCTCATTGGTTTCATGCATGTCACGATGTGGCTTTTCACATTCACTGGCCCCCATTGTGTGTGTGTGACAGACATGTGTTGATATACATACATGCCATTTGGGTTGTTTCATGTAATGGCCATTTCAATGTGGGTTATGTTAGACTTGGCCAGGGGTGGCGTGCGGTTGGATTTGGGTGGACATGAGGGCCATGATTGTGGGTCATGTTGTCGTGTTGGGGGGGTACATGAGTGGGGGCCTGCTGGCAGGTGCCCCGCACTGCTGGGGGGTGGGGGTGCTGGGAGACATGAGTTGGTGTTCATATTGCAAGGTGACATGTGGCTTGGCTGGGGGGCATGCACATGGTGGATGGGCTGCCTGCGGGACATGACCAGGGGTGCAGGGTAGTCCCCTGTGGTGTGGGCTTCCTGCAGGGCCCTTGGAGGGGGTAGAGGGGACACCTGGGAGGACCCACACTGCCAATTCACGTGTAGGAGTCCCCGCGCACCCCTGAAATACACGTACCCAGGCCAATCGCGTGTAGAACTTCCCGCGCACCCCTGAAATACACGTACACTGCTCCCCCAGGCCCGATCGCGTGTGAAACTTCCCGCGCACACCTGAAATACACGTACCCAGCCCATTCGCGTGTGGCACATCCCGCGCACCCCTGGAATACACGTACCCAGCCCATTCGCGTGTGAAACTTCACGCGAACCCCAGGAATACACGTACACCACTCGCACAGGGCCTATCGCGTGTGAAACTTCCCGCGCACCCCTGAAATACACGTACCCAGCCCATTCGCGTGTGTAACTTCCCGCGCACCCCTGGAATACACGTACCCAGGACAATCGCGTGTGAAACTTCCCGCGAACCCCAGTTATACACGTACCCCGCTCGCACAGGCCCTTTCGCGTGTGGAAGTTACCGCGAAACCCGTAATACACGTTCCCCGCTTGGCGTTTGCTGTTTGGCAGTCCGGTAAACTGGTTTTGGGTTGGCGCAGACCTTTGCGCTGCATTGGGGATTTTGATGCCTTTTCCTTGCGCGAGGGCGTTCTTGGGGGCGTAACTGGCGCTGCTGCAGGGTCGCTGTGCCACTCTGTGCCACGGCTGGTTTTGGAGGCTAAAATCAATGAATATGCTGTGCGCTGAAATGGATTTTATCGCATGCGGCTGTCTATCGCACGGGAACACTGTGCGCCAGCCGCCTGCGCCACTTTTGTGCGAATTTCCATGAATTACCCTGTTAAACTCTCAATGTGTCCAAATTAAACAAAGCGTCTCTGAAACAGAAGGGAAAGCAGTAACAACTAATGGTAGAAGGTGGTTGAACTTCTTTGAAGAATGGAAACTTAAAATTGCAAATGGTTCAATAGAGGGGGATGTCCCACCAGCCACTACATGGGTACGGGGAGCATCTAAATCAACTTTAGATTATATTTTTCTATCCAGTGAATTCTTTGAAAGATGCACCTATTTCTCCATTAAAGAAGGGGGCACAAGCGATCATAAACGCCTCGAAGCAATAATAATTTGGAACATCGATAAGACAATAGATTCATGGCGTGATATTGTCATTGTTAATACCCAAAAAAAATCGGTTAGCGAAATATCAGCGAGATGTAGAGTGCTTAAATGGTGAATTTGATTGGCTTTGTAAGAAGATGACATATAAAGATTTGGAAACAAATTGTAAACCCCATATCTTCCATAAATTTCTATGGCCCGTGGATTATCCACAGAGCATACGGCTTGGTCGACGGCAAGGAAGTAAACATGTGTTTGATGAAGCCACATAAAAAACGGGAAAAACGCAGCTTAATAAAAGATGCAAGGCGAGAGGAATCAAACAAAACAAAACTGGCAGATAAGATTAATGTAATTAAAAATAATTACAAAAAATGGTCCAAACACCATAAAGCAACCTGCTTACAGAATGATTGGGAATCAATGCTGAGGACATTAAGTAACAACTCTACTCGCAATTTCTAGGCACTGATTAACACCTTAACTACTGACCAAAAGGCCGTTCAAACAAATAGTGTGTCAGAGCCAGACTGGGTTAGCTATTTAGGGGGAAAATATCTAGGGCCACAAGGAGCATCTACCTTCTGTGTGGAGGGCAACCAGTCATTAAATATCAGTAAAGAAGCCACCCATGAGTTCATCAAGGAATCTTCCTCATCAAGATCGGCTGGGCCTAGCGGCCTGACGTACCAAGTGCTTAAGGGTAACGCAGAAATGTGGGCACATATCCTATGTATACTATATAGAGGAGTGGTAGAAAGAAGATCAATTCCTCCCTTGTGGAGATCAGCAATTATAGTCCCCATTTTTAAGAGGGGGGACCGTAAAAACCTGGCCAGTTACCGACCGATCACGCTATTAGAGTGGAGAGTAAATTATTTACCAGTCTAATATTGAGAGAGTTGGAAAAGTGGGCAAAGGAGGGTAACATATTGCCAAAACAACCAACAGGCTTTAGACTAGGCCATTCGACATCACTAAATGGCATAGTACTGGCATCTCTAATGAAAAACAATCACAGCTCTATGGGGCCTTTATAGATCTCTCAAGTGCTTTTGATTTTGTAAATAGAGATAGGCTTTGGTCAAAGTTGGTGAAGAGGGGCGCTCCGAAACCACTTGTTAACATTCTTGCTAGTCTGCATGAGGGAAATACGGTTAGAGTAAGGTTAAATTCAGAAGGCCACTTGTCACAACATATCGCGGTGAGTAGAGGGGTGAGACAAGGTTGCATGGCCGCCCCATTCCTCTTTCATTTTTATCTCTCAGACTTTGGACAAGAGGTAGATTCATCGTCACTGGTTAGTGCTAAAATAGGCACAACGGCAATCAAGTGGCTCATGTATCCAGACAACATTGTCTTGCTTGACAGGACACCAGTGGGTCTGCAAAGAATTCTAAAAGCCTTAGATATTTACATGCGAAAAAATTATTTAGCTGTCAACCCTGAGAAATCGAAGATTGTTATTTTTGGAGAAAAAGGATCTAGGGGAGGAAGATTTCCATGGACAATAGGACAGTTTATTTCTGTGGTTGAAGAGACAGTGCACCATGGATACATTTTGTATGCTGCCCCGAAGATCGGGCAAACGCAAGCAGAGATACTAGCAAAGTGTAATCAGTTAACATCACAGATGAAAAAGATACTTGGTACATACTGCAAATTCTCTATTCTCCCTTCTACTCTGCAAAGGTGGTACCAGTCCTCCTCTATGGTTTAGAGGCTACGCCACTGACATGGTCGATGGACTGGCAAGAAATAAGAGGTATTTGGAAGCAGGTCTTGGGCTTGCCTAAAAGTCTACAAATGGTAATCCTGAGGTATGAATTGGGCTTAAAATCTCTTAGATCCCAAAAAAACTAGAAATTAGTCTCACTATATAGACTAATAGTGGATCCGATGGTAAACACGTTATTTGGAGATCTTTTGGTCCATTTAAACTCAGACTCCTCTCCGACTCTCAGTGACCTTAGAAATTTAGTTAAGGAAACTCTCACTTATTGTGGTAGCGATGAGTTTACATTGGTCACTAATCCGATGAAGGTCAAAAAAGCCTTGATGATCTCAGACTGGATTATGACAACTGATCAGATGAGAGATTCGTCTATTGCTGCCTCATTCTCTAAGTACGATAAAAAACAGGGTTATCTCCCAAAGTACCTGAGGAGTTCCCCGATGCAAAATTTAGACAGAACTTTCTTAGAATACGCTTAAACTTGGTTAGGACGGGCTCTGTTCTTTGTCGGTGGGGCCAAGGGGAGATGTCGCAAACCTTATGCCCGGAATGTAGAGACCCTAAATACCAGACAATTGAACATGTATTAAGGTTCTGCCGGGGAACGTGGAAAATCAGGGAAAAGTACCTTGGGAATTTTGTTGTGACATGTGATCGCCTTTCATCTAATATGTTCTGGGAAAGAATGATTGCCGGACACAAGATCAAATTGTCACTGAATGTCATAAGAGTATTACAAGATCTGGGATTTATTCTACAGAAGTATGGTTGACCCATGTCTCACAAAAATGGGCATACGTTGTTTTTAGTCCCATAACAATTTCTCCTCCTGTAAATGATGTACTAGATGTTTAGGACTGGCTAATAAGTTGTTAAATATTTTTTTCAGTGTTTCTTTTTTTTAAAGATTTTGGGGGTAATTCATAGAATTCAGCGCACAAGTGGCGCACGCGGCTGGCGCACAGTGTGCGCGTGCGAATCCCTGCGCCAGCCGCGTGCGCCAAAACCCATTTCCGCGCACAGCGTATTCATGGATTCCAGCCACCAAAACCAGCCGTGGCGCACAGTGGCGCAGCGACATTGCAGCAGCGCCAGTTACGCCCCCAAGAACGCCTTCCGTGCAGGGAAAAGCCATCAAAATCCCCAATCCAGCGCAAAGGGCTGCGCTAACCCTGTACCAGCACGGCAAGCACGATCGGGCCTGGGGGAGCGTGCTACGTGTATTTCAGGGGTTCGCGTGAAGTTTCTCACGCGATCGGGCCTGGGGGAGCGGGCTACGTGTATTTCAGGGGTTCGCGTGAACTTTCTCACGCGATCGGGCCTGGGGGAGCGGGCTACGTGTATTTCAGGGGTTCGCGTGAAGTTTCTCACGCAAATAGCCTGGGCGCGTGTATTTCAGGGGTGCGCGTGAAGTTCCACACGCGAATAGCCTGGGCGCGTGTATTTCAGGGGTGCGCGGGAAGTTCCACACGCGAATAGCCTGGGCGCGTGTATTTCAGGGGTGCGCGGGAAGTTCCACACGCGAATAGCCTGGGCGCGTGTATTTCAGGGGTGGCGTGAAGTTCCACACGCGAATAGCCTGGGCGCGTGTATTTCAGGGGTGCGCGGGAAGTTCCACACGCGAATAGCCTGGGCGCGTGTATTTCAGGGGTGCGCGGGAAGTTCCACACGCGAATAGCCTGGGCGCGTGTATTTCAGGGGTGCGCGTGAAGTTCCACACGCGAATAGCCTGGGCGCGTGTATTTCAGGGGTGTGCGGGAAGTTCCACACGCGATTTCAGCAGGGTACGTGTATTTCAGGGGTGCCGGGGAGTCCTACATGTGATTTGACAGTGTGGGTCCTCGCAGGTGTTCCCTGTACACCCTCCACGGCCCCTGCAGGCAGCCCACACCACAGGGGACTACCCTGCATCCCTGGTCATGTCCCGCAGGCAGCCCACCCAACATGGGCATGCCCCCCAGCAAAGCCACATGTCTCCTTGAACTAATGAACACCAACTCATGTCCCCCACCACCCCCACCCCCCAGCACTGTGGGGCACCTGCCAGCAGGCCCCCACCCATGTCCAACTCATGTCCCCCACCACCCCCACCCCCCAGCACTGTGGGGCACCTGCCAGCAGGCCCCCACCCATGTCCAACTCATGTTCCCCACCACCCCCACCCCCCAGCACTGTGGGGCACCTGCCAGCAGGCCCCCACCCATGTCCAACTCATGTCCCCCACCACCCCCACCCCCCAGCCCTGTGGGGCACCTGCCAGCAGGCCCCCACCCATGTCCAACTCATGTCCCCCACCACCCCCACCCCCCAGCACTGTGGGGCACCTGCCAGCAGGCCCCCACCCATGTCCAACTCATGTCCCCCACCACCCCCACCCCCCAGCACTGTGGGGCACCTGCCAGCAGGCCCCCACCCATGTCCAACTCATGTCCCCCACCACCCCCACCCCCCAGCACTGTGGGGCACCTGCCAGCAGGCCCCCACCCATGTCCCATCCATGCCCCCCTGCACCTGGGTCCCAACAATCCCCAATCATGTCCGTAATGGCCATCCTCCCCTGCCAAAAGGCCCAACCAACTATCACATCCACCCACATATCAAAGGCAATTACATGTTACACACCCAATGTAAATAATGCAAATGAACACATGTCTGCCACACACAATGGCTGCAAGTGAATGTTAAAAAACCCAACATGACATGCATGAAAGTAATGAGATGATACGACACATTGAAGGATGAAAATAAAAATGTATTGAAAATCAACAAGAATGGAAATGAAATAAGAAAAACCACAAAGCAAAACAACAAAAAGAAGTTGAATGTCCATGAAAAAAATCCAATAAATCCAAAAATCCATTGAAGAACTATATACAAGACAATCCCGGGTCCATGAGCCCAACCAAATGAAACCCAACTATGTCAACTAACTGAAAACTGAACTATATACAAAAAAGTGGCGCATTGTCCAATCGCAACCAAATAAAAAAAAAAAAAATTCAAAGGAAACCTACCACTAACTATATAACTATATACAATGGCAGCGGGCAAGTCCTGCGGCTCACTCTGTGATGTTGCCGGCCAGGGCATCATCGAACTCCATGTCGATGTCCTGGAGGCGGGACTCTGTCCTGGCCCCGAGGTCTCGCAGGGATAACCCCATGTCCAGCTCAAACTCCCTGCGAGCTTCCTCGAGGCACTCAGCCCGCCTCAACGCCCGACGCATGGAGAACTCCGCCCTGACCATGGTGAGCCGCTCCTCTTCCGCCCGCTGCCGCTCCGCACCTATCCGCTGGACCAACTGCTCCTACACGGAAGACACTACCATCCCAGGGTTCTCCTGCCCTCCGGCCGATGCCTGCCCCTCTGATCTTGATGGCCCCGAGCCATGATGCCTCCCACGTCGAGCCTGCTGCTGCCTCCGACGCCACTGCCTCTGCCAGCACGACGGCATCCAGGATGATGGAAACCACCGACGCCGTCGTGCACGTGCCCTGCCCGATGATGCCGTCACATCCTCCATCTGCTGGGGTCCAGTTGCTGTGTTGTCCACCCCTGCTGGACCTCTGACTCCCGACTGTGGCAGGGATGGGATCCCCACCGAGCTGGCTGCATTGGTCAGGGCAGGTCCACAGGGGGCCCTGGTGGCATCTGGGCCGGAAGACGGCAAGGAGAACGACTGGCGTATAGTCTCCACAGAGGAGGAGAGGGCCGCCAGATTGGCCGACACATGCAGGAAACCCCCGAACATGGCCGATCCCAATTGGGCCACGTCGGCACGGTGCTCTTCGTGATGACGTGCGTGCTCCTCCTGGAAAGCACGCACGGCATCACGAATCACAGCCGTGCGCATCGCGACCCCAATCAGGACCTTCTCCACACGGCCAGGGGTCCCCTCGTCCGCAGGTGGAGGGGAGTCAGATGACATGGACATCCCCTCTACCTGCGGACGGGCCTGGGACGGGGCATCCCTGCTGGTGCAAGGTGGTGCACCCACAGGTTCAGGGAAAGCGACATGCACAGGCCCCTCCACGGTGACCTGTGCTGTCTCCTGCCCCTGGACTGCACCACTTGCACCAGCAGGGATGCCCCCACCAGGCCCCATGTGCGCCTCAGTGGCGGCCTCCTCCTCCTCTGTGGAAACCACCAACCTGGATGGCTCCTCGCCGTCTACCGCCGTAGCAGGCCCCTGTGGGGGCTCACCCACCCCTTCCGCTGCAGCCGTGGGGGCATCCCCGCCGCCTTGCTCCACAGCGCCGTCTCCGCCCTCTCCTTCACTAGCCGCTGCGTAGAGGGAGACATAGAACACAAGCATCAGGGTACTGTACAATGGTCCCCTAGACAGGAAGCAATAGCAGATGAGTGCCACTGTCAAAGTACACTTCCATCATGTCACACCACAACACATGTGTCAGTCCAGGCAAAACACACACAGTGACAGTCATGGTGCGTGCCATGGACATTTCAATGCATGTCCAATGGACTCTCGAATCATACAATGTAATGGGACTCACATGCATCATGGGTCATGCCTATCACATGCACACACTTCACCTCAGTCACATCCATCTGGCCCCGTACACCCCAATCACAGTGCATACAAGGATGACTAGGCTGCATCATTGAATCTGTACATTGTCACAGACATGTGTCATGCATCCATGGCACTCACAAGTCACAGACACGCAGGTCAGGCACACAGACATGGATACCACATATGTATCTGGCATCAGCACCCATCCCTCGCCCCCACCCATGTCCAGGAACAGAGACTGCCATGCTCTCATGTGTGCAATCTGCACAGGGCTCCCCATGTCGCATTCAAACACATGCAACAACCGTGCGGTTCACACATTACAGGTCGCACATGCATTCCCATGATGTCCCTGCACACATACATGCATACATGGCCTATGTCACACATGCAGGCAAGTATCAGACAACCAGCACACTGCAACATGCCCTGTCTCACACAGCAATGCTTGGCCACTTACCGCTCAACTCCAGACAGGTCTCCCTCTCAAGGACCTGGGCGTGGAGCGCTGGGTGTGCGCGTTCCAGGACCCTCAACTGGATGGAACTCATGCGGCCCCGGCCCCCCTCCACGAGGCGCCGGGCCTTCATGAGAGTCCTGGACCTCAAGTCCTCCCAGCGCTTCTTGACCTTCTGGATGGTGCGGGTTGCCACCCCCTCCGCGTTGATGGCAACCACACAGTCGGCCCAGATCCTATCCCGTCCTTCCCTGTTGGCGCGGGACGATCCGAAGAGGGCATCATACTGCCCCAGGACTTGCTTCACCAGGACACCAACTTCGGTGGCAGTGAAGCTGGTGCCCCTCTGCCCCTCTGGCCGAGGGTTGCCACTGGGGTCAGATGTGGATGTGCCCGACATGGCAACCCCAGGGGCAGGAGTGGGTGGGCAACTGGGTCCTGGGGCTGGGCTGTGGAGCGATGTTATTCGAGTTGGGAGTCTTCTGTACCAGCAGGGGTGGACACAGCAACTGGACCCCTGCAGATGGCTGATGTGCAGGCACCAAATGGCAGGGCACGGTGGCAGCAGGCAGGCAGGCAGCAGTAGATGGCACGTGGGAAGCTGCTCGGGGCACTGGGGGGCAGTGATTCGGCCTTCTGGGCAGGAGCGTGGTCTTCCGTGTGTTTTCGCGTGGCCAGCTTGATACGGAGTGATTTGGCACGTGAAAAATCTGCACGTCAGCGTGTAATTCGAGGAAAGGCCCTTAGCGTGTAAGCGCGTCAGCACGCGTACACGATTTCATTGGACCAAAGGCCCTACAGCGTAAGCGCGTCTGTGACGTTTTGCGCACGGGCGTTGCCCTGGCAGGGCTTGGAGATCCCGCGTGCCTTTATGTTTTGTACGTGCTTTTCGTGCGGTGCGTGTGTTTTCCATCCGTTGGGGTTCACACGCTATTACTTCACAGCGGGTGTTGGCTACGCGTTCTACTACACGCAAGGCAGATGGTGAGTGGTACCCCGCTCCCCCAGGCCCGATCGCGTGAGAAACTTCACGCGAACCCCTGAAATACACGTACCCTGCTGAAATCGCGTGTAATACTTCCCGCGTTCCCCGCGCCCAGGCTATTCGCGTGGAAAACTTCACGCGAACCCCTGAAATACACGCGCCCAGGCTATTCGCGTGTAAAACTTCACGCGTACCCCTGAAATACACGCGCCCAGGCTATTCGCGTGTAAAACTTCCCGCGCACCCCTGAAATACACGCGCCCAGGCTATTCGCGTGTAAAACTTCACGCGTACCCCTGAAATACACGCGCCCAGGCTATTCGCATGTAAAACTTCCCGCGCACCCCTGAAATACACGGCGCCAGGCTATTCGCGTGTAAAACTTCCCGCGCACCCCTGAAATACACGCGCCCAGGCTATTCGCGTGTAATACTTCCCGCGCACCCCTGAAATACACGCGCCCAGGCTATTCGCGTGTAAAACTTCACGCGAACCCCTGAAATACACGCGCCCAGGCTATTCGCGTGGAAAACTTCACGCGAACCCCTGTAATACACGCGCCCAGACTATTCGCGTGTAAAACTTCACGCGAACCCCTGAAATACACGTAGCCCGCTCCCCCAGGCCCGATCGCGTGGGAAACTTCACGCGAACCCCTGAAATACACATAGCCCGCTCCCCCAGGCCCGATCACGTGAGAACGCGAACCCCTGAAATACACGTACCCCGCTCAATCGCGTGTGTACTTCCCGCGCAACCCCAAAATACACGTGCCCCGCTCGCACAGGCACTATTGCTGTATGTTGCCACTTTTGTAATGCGCAGGGACGCTACCGCCTGCTTTCGTGTGGCGGACGTGTATCGGCTTGTGCGTGTCTTTCGCTGTGCGTGGCTTTGCCCTATTCGGTTCCATGAATACGTGTGGTTCGGGTGCGTGTGGGCGTTCCCTCTGCTTCCCTGCAGTACATCCCCAGTTACGCCCTTGTTTTCGCAAGTTGTTCCCCATTCCGCGCGTTACGCCCCGTGTTCCGCCCACTTTCTAGTGTATGCGCAGAGGTTGTGCGCTTTCACTGTGCGCGTCGCGCACGTCTTTTGGGATGTTGCAGTGACGTGTGCGCCATGCACGGGTTTGGCGCACATCCCGAGGAAGACACGCGCAGGGACTTCCATGAATCGCACGTGTGCGCCTCTTTTTTTCCGCTTGCGCCTGCTTGCGCCTGCTTGCGCGTAGATTTTCGGCGCACGTTTGTTCCATGAATCGGCCCCTTAATTTATCATACTGTTTTGTTGGCACATGAATACATTGAATGACATGTGACATTGCTTTGTTTTTTTTTACTATGTGGGAAAAAAACCTACATTTGGTTATATTACAATTAAATAATAAAAAAAAAATACAAAAATTATATGATAGGTTATTTATAACACGCTTAATACCCAGAGGTTTCTAAGCGCGACCCAGGGATCCAAGCTGTGTTGCTCGATGTGGTCTTGCTTCCAAGGCTAGCACGTTGCCCCTAAGCTATCCTCCCGAGATGGAACCAGAAGGGGCCGCCGTCAATTATACAATGGTTTTAGGTAATATGGTGGTTTTGGAAAAAAATGACAGCGACAGTACGGGGTACAATGGGGAGGTTTAGCAAAGTTTGATCGCCCTTTCTTACTTATGCACTTAAGGACTATACTCGCCTAACATCCAGAAGAGACTGAGGGCACTTGGGATGCTATCAGAGGGAGAAATGAGCCGGGGAGGGTTTGGGAGACTGACATCTCTAGACTAGTAGGGGGTGGGGGGAAGGTTAAGACGGGGGGACTGAAGCAGTTATGGTTGGGGAAAATAGGTTGTTGGTAAGCTCATTTGGAGCAAATTGTGCACAGGTAGTATGGTTGCACCTATGAACACTCGGGCGACAAGGTTTTGGGGGAAGTGGGAGGGGGTGATTATAGGTATACTTGGGGTTGCACATACAAAGTTATAAATGTATACTATGTTTACTTGGTTGATATACAAATTGATATGAATGCACAAATAAGACATTTATAAGGATTATGACTGTCATGCCTACGAACAACTGTTTTTGCCCTTGTGTTAATCTTTGACAATAAAGATTTGGTTGAGAAAAAATAAATAAGATTATGATCAGTAATGTATGCCTTCTGACGCTTGTGGCTCTGCTTAGAATCACATGCTGTGCATAGATTAGCAAGCAGTACCTGGAGAAGGAGGTGGGATGTTTGAAGGTATAGCAGGAAATAGATGTCTTAATACTGCTTGATCCACCTGGGAGTCAGCTTTTGAGTGTATCTAAGCAGTAGTGTTGTGTACATGTGTGAATGGAACTCCAAGTAGCTGCTTTGGAAATTGCATGTAATGGAACATTTGCAATGATAGTTAGAGTGGCCCCTGTACCTCGAGCAGAGTGGGCTCTTTGTGTGAAAGGTAAGGATTTTTTAGATGGTGAATAGCAAACTTGGATGGATTTGACTTTCAATTTTGAGACTGTGGACTTAGAGACAGGATTTCCTTCCCTGCCAGTTGGAAACAAAGAGTTGATACATTTTCCGCAGTGGTTTAGTTTTGTCTAGGTAGTACATGATCGCTCCTCTTGCAGCAAAAGTATGGAGACTTCTTTCTGCAGAATAGGTTGGGTTGTGGAAACAAGCTGGAAGTTCAATGGATTGGTTAACATGGAACTTTGAGATGAATTTAGGTTAAAAGCAAGGATGTTTTCCGAGACCACTTTGTCTTTGTGAATAGTAATGACGGGATCTTGAGAGGGCTTGTAGTTCACTGACTTGTCTTATTGGTGTGATGGCTAGAAGAAAAGCAGTCTTATATGTTAATTGTCTAAGACTAGCTTTGTGCATTGGTTCAAAAGGTGGGCCCATCAGTTTTGACAGCACAACATTCAGTTCCCACCCATGAGGTGGATTTGAAATTGGAGGGTATAACCTATTTCTCCTTCCATAAAAACTATGATTACAGGAACCTTTCACCATGACACTTTGTTCTGCGAGGTGGTGTATGCAGAGAAAGCTTCCAAATGTACTTTAGGGGAATTAAAGAATAACCCTGTGTCTAAAAGGTAAAGCAGATAGTGTACCATGTGAAGGGGAACAGTCAATTGAATTGATGTTGCTTGATTTGCACCAAATGACAAATAGTTTCCATTTGTTAAAATAGCAGTGTCTTGTGTTGGGATTTTGTGCCTCTTTTAGGATGTCCATAAATCATTGTGGACGGTTTAAACATACAAACTCTATGACTTCAGGAGCCAAGCTGCCAAGTTCAGAGTTTGAGGAAATGGATGGAATGTTGTCCCGATGTAGGGACAGCATATTGTATGGGCACGGAAGTTTGAGTGGTTTGCACACAGTTTGAGTAGGTGTGGAAAGTAACAAGTTACTTACCTGTAACTGTTGTTCTCCAGCATGGGTCTGGCATGGATTCACATGCTCATGAATATTCCCCGTCGTCAGGCTGGGAATCCTCGGTAAAGAAAAAATCATTATCAGTTTAGTTTCTGAACTGTCTTTCTTAGTAGTAACCAATCACTGGTCTCTGGGTCATACTGCCCCCAGCCAATGACTGCCCTCTCCCTAAGCCCCTCCCCTGGCAGCCATCCTCAGATTTGGTAGCACGTAAAGTGGCAGTAGGACCAAGTGAAGAGCCGCATAGGGGTAGGAGGGAGGGTTCGCATGTGAATCCATGCCAGACCCATGATGGAGAACAACAGTTACAGGTAAGTAACTTGTTCCTTCTCCAGCATGGGGTCTGGCATGGATTCATATGCTCATGAATACAAGAATACATAGCAGTGCACACATGCACAACCACGGGAGGTGCAAGGCTCAACATTAAGCATTTATCAACTCAACATTAAGCATCTCTTACCTCCTCACCATGCCCACCTTCAGGCGAACAGGTTGCGCAGCACTGCTTGGCCGACTCTGGACTCCTCCCTGGAATCCCGGTCGACGCAGTAGAATCTCGTGAAGGTGTGCGTCGACCTCCACGTAGCAGCCCTGCAGATGTCCAGCAGGGGCACACCAGATAGGAACGCTGTGGTAGCAGCGATCGCTCTGGTTGAATGGGCTCTCGGACGGTCGGGCAACGGTCGGTTTGCCAACCGGTGACAGTGCATGATGCAGCCGGGGAGCCATCTGGAAATGGAAGCCTTCGAGAGGGCCTTCCCTTGGTTCACAGGTCCAAAGTTCAAACAGCTGTGATGTCTTCCGAAAACTCTTTGTGCGGTCCACGTAGAACTTCAGCGCTCTAGCTACATCCAGCGAGTGCAAAGTCCTCTCGGCCGGCGACGAAGGCGATGGGAAGAAAACAGGTAACACCAAGGGCTCGTTGAGATGGAAGTCCGACGGCACCTTGCGCATGAAGGAGGGATGCGTCCTCAGCACCACCCTCGTCTCGTGGAAAGTCAGGTAAGGAGGCTTGCAGGAGAGGGCCTGGATCTCTCCCACTCGTCGTGCGGAGGTGATGGCCACAAGAAATGCTGTTTTCCACGACAGGAACTTCAACGGCGCCGAATGCAGAAGCTCGAATGGCGGGCCCATGAGCCTGGTCAGCACCACGTTGAGCTCCCACGCCGGGGCCGGAGCCTTCACCGGCGGGAACGATCGGAACAGTCCCTTCATGAGCTCCTTCACCAGGCGATGGGACCACAGGGATGAGCGCCCCGGAGTTCTGGTATAGCAGGAGATAGCCAACCTATCGAATTTGGACACCATGCACTCCAAATGTGTGGTGTTATTTTGGTAAAAATGAATTTAGATCAATGTAAGACTGGTTTGAGGTGCAGAGGAGAAAAGAAACAGCCCTGGCATATGGGTTGTCAATACAATAAAACACAAATAAGTTCCCAGTTGGGGAACTCCCGTCCCCTGCACACCATCAATGGCTGGAGTAGCCCAGTAATTTTAGAATAGTAGAAGTAGGTATTTAGTAAAGGTAAATATTACAATTAAAGTCACTGTCTTCTTTAAGGGTCTATCGGTCAGATATGACCCTGAGTACACCATTCACAAAGTCTTTTTGTTCTTTTTCAAAGATGATTTATTCCAAATATAAGTGCCCAACGCGTTTTGAGATACAATCTCTTCATCAGGGGCTGTGCGCTGAATACATTTTAATTTTCATTTTTCATATATCTACAAATATTCAACAAAAAAGTACAAATTAGACAATTGATGTCATTCCAACCCAGGCGTTAAGGATTTAACGGCGCCATCGGCGCCGTTAACCCTTAACGCCTGATTTCCACCTTAACGCCTGCTTTTAGAAGGCATTAAGTACCAAGGCACTAAGCGTCCTTGGCGCTAATTACGGCACCGTAATTTACGGTGCCGTAATTAGCGCCTTCCCCACTCCCATTATGCCCTATGGGGCAAAAATGGGAATGGGGAAGGGTAAATGGGGATTGGGGATTTACCGCTCCACTCACCTTGGAATGGGGCGGTAAATCCGCCATCCACCATGGTGTAAACAGAGTTTACACCATGGTGGTAAAGTAGGGAACTTACCACCTGGGTCGTAATGAGGCCCAATGTGAATTAACCCAAAGAAAGGTTGTAGCTTATCGTGTTAATATTCTAACCAAGTTCAAATTGTGCAGTCAGAGAAACAGATGCAATCATCTTCCATAACACCCAATCAGGTTTCTTATTGGTAAAAACAATTAGAGAGACCTAACACATATAGATATTTTTACCATTATTAAGTCAACATTTTCAATTTCAAATATGGTTCATCCTTGTGAGAACAGTAAAGGAATTATTGACAAAAATCAGCCTAAAACCCATGTCAATCGAGATAAACAAACGGGCAGACATTGTTATAAAAAAGGCGTACCAAATGTTGATAAGGAATTATTCCTAAGAAGTAAATAGTAAATGAGCCGTCTGCCAATTGAAATGGCTTGCAAGTAGTCTACCTAAGGAGTGTGAAAGAAAAGAAAGGAAAAGGTACCTCAGATTGAACCAATGTATTGGTATAATAAATGACAAGGAGCAAGAGGTTAGCATACTTACTAGAGTATGGTATAAGGCCAGGTTCCCAGACTAAGTGTGGAAAAAACGGCCGTGAGTGTCTTGCTAAAGCGTGTAGGCAGAAAGTCTGTTTTCCTCTTTACAAAAAACAGGGTAAAAGTAAACCAATGTCAATTTTCAGGGCTCAGGGTATGTCTTAATGAAGTGAAAAATAGAGCCTGTGGGTACTTACAATGGCTTGCTGTACGAGTAGTTCGATTCCAGCCGTGTAAAGAGCTAGACAACATGGCGGTATAAATATACGTCATGTATGTGACGTCATCACGTGGTTTACGCGTGTGACGTCACGAATGTCAACAAACTGCGTAAGGAGGCTGCGTAGGTGACACTGTGGCTTAAAATGTAGAGGCTGTTTCTAATATTTCAGTGGATAAACAAAGTGGGGTGTTGTACAAGATCTGTAAGCACAAGCAGTATGTAAGGTACTGAAGAACTCGTGTTTATTGATGTATATACAAGAGAATCCCGGGGTGGGGAGCGTATGATGAACTAAAGGTGATGGGTAATGGGGATACCCTGGAAAACGGGAACGCTGTTAGTCTCTGTTAAAAGAGGAAAAGATGGATGGGGTAATAGGATTACACTGAAGGGCTCCTAGGATGTGTAAAATCATTTTTTAGAGCCGACTGATCCTGTCTCCTAAACCGGAGTGCACAATCTAATCAGGCACTTGCCAATATACAAGTAAAAACCATAGAGTATGCATATAATCAAGAAATGCAGATAGGTAATGGCTAAATTAACGTTGAATGTACAATCTAATTGATGGCCTGTCATGTCAATTGGTTAATGAATGTTACTCACCGGACGGGAAGTATACCAAATCGGTGGCCGGAAGACACAGGACTGAACTATTGATTGAAGAGCTAGGTCGGGGCCTCCAACCTAGCCTCCTCTCTGTGAGGGCACAAGACCTTTTTAACGATATGACCCTCTGCTGGGTAGGACCAGGCAGAGGGACTGATCGCTCAAAAGGGCGGGGAGGACACGCCGCCAAGAACCCAGCTGTAAAGGAAAAACAAGAGGTGAGCAATTGGAAATTTAAGAAAGATCCCTTTCCCTCGATACTTCTTTCTAGTAGTACCTGAGCTATGCCCTCCCCTTGTTTCAAGGCAATTGGAACCACCTACAAGTAAGAGAGGAGAATGCAACCTATCCTGACTAAAGTGGTCGATTAGCTAAGGAATATGGATAATCATACAACAGAAAACCCTTACCAATGATGTGCTGTTGAGTCTGTGTTGTCCCAAAGAGTTCATAAAACGGAAGTGCAAATGGGTAGGTTAGTTAGGGAACTGAACCCGGGCGGAACGAGGGCCGCACTAGAGTCGGGTAGGTGCACTATCCGCAAAGCGTCCCTGTGCACTACTGAAGAATGTCCAATGGAAGTCTGATTGTGGAGAGGATGGTAACAGCAACAATAAGGGACAAAATTGAGTTGGAGTATTGCAGGTGATATAGTTCAGCGGCAAGGTACAATGAGTACAGGAGATATGCTTGTTAGCAGGTGGTGAAAAGAAGAGTCTTACCGATGCCGTGATCACAAGGTTCAAAAAAGCAGCAGGCAAAGCAGTCCGTGAAGGAGGAAACAGGTCTGGTACACTGGTAAGTAGTTATCCAAAAAGCGGCAGGCAAAAGCAGTCCGTGAAGAAGGAAACAGGTCTGGTACACAGGTAAGTAAAGTAGGATTGAAGACGGAACTTCTAAATACCGGGATGCAACTTTAATCAGAAGCAGCGTTTCGCCCGGTTCCGAGGTTTAAATCGGGAAGGAGAAGGCGGAACTGGACGAAACCGAGGTTCACGCATCATCGCCTCTCAGCTGACAGCGGGAGGCGGAAGGCTGGGAATCGTAGTCCAACTTGCCGCAGAGTGCTGTGGAGTGAGCCGAAGCGACTATTTTCCAGGGCAGTTGCCAGTGGGCATAGAATGGGTTTGCAATATGACGCATACCCTTACGGAGGGCAATAACCTTCCTCCGGGCCTGCCGAGGCGTAACAATGAAGGTGTGAAACATATACTTTTAGTTAAGAGCATGTGCCAATGTAACCAACAACCTTATTCAAAGAAAGGGTCCTAAATAAAAATCTTCATTGAGACCATGTGGTTGGACTGCGTCTAATTTATGTATCCACCATAATTCCCTCTGTGAAAGTTTTTTGGCAAAGTCCCCACCTCTGGGTAGTGAGCGTACAGTTTCCAATATAACCCAACGGAGTTGGGTAATGTTGTGACCATTTTCTTTAAAGTGTCTGAACACTGGAGATTTCTCGTTTTTGGTTCTAATTTTGGACTTGTGCTCCGTCCACCGTGGCCTTTCTGATTGTTTTCCCAACATAATATTTACCGCAGGGGCATCTGAGGGCATATATGATGCTTTTGCTATCACATGTGGCAAAATCATGAAGAAGGATTTTTTTGCCATTGCTAGGATGGCGAACGTGGTCTCTCTTGATGATATTGGGACAATGTTGGCACTGAAGGCAGGGGTAAGTGCCCGGTTTTTGTTTCACCAATGTAGTTTGACTCGAAATTTTCTTCCTTTCTGCTTTGATTAGGCTATCCCTGAAGTTCTTACCCCTTTTGTAGGCCAGCATTGGGGGTTCTGGAAAAAGTCTGTAAAGGTTGGAGTCTGATTTAATGAGAGCCCAGTTTTTTGTGATGATCTTTTTAATCTGGTAGCTTTGACTAGAAAACTTCATGGTATGGTTGAGTCTGGTTGTGGTTTTTCCTCAAGCAATTGAGCTCTAGAGAACTGATCTGTTCGGACTACAGCCTTTTCCAGGCTGGCATCTGGGAATCCTCTTGTTTTGAACCTTTTCTTCATGTCATCATATTCGCTTTGTAGTCGTGTGGCATCAGAAGTTATCCTCTTATGTCTTAGCATCTGGCTAAAGGGAAGGTTTTCTTTAAGATGAGAAGGATGAAAGCTTCCAAAGTGAAGAGTACTATTGCAATCTGTCGGTTTCCTATAGATGCTGGTGTTCAGGATCAATCCTATCTTTTGAATATTGATGTCCAGGAAATGTATATCCGGTTGGCCTATTTCCAGGGTGAAGATGATTCTTTCATTGCAGTTATTGAGATACTCGTTCGCATAAGATGAGGCTACTGGTGAGCCCATTGATGTGCCCGAGGTTTGTAGGAAGTATTTGCCATTAAATCGAAAATAGTTGTTGAAAAGTATGATGGTGATAAGTTCTATGGCAAAAGTCTTATGGATTGTAGTCTCCCTGTGTTTGAGCAGGAACCATTCTAATGAGTCAATTCCTTGTTGATGGGGGATTGATGTCATTTATAATGTCAAATGACATTTGATGTCATTTATTATACCAATACATTGGTTCAATCTGAGGTACCTTTTCCTTTCTTTTCTTTCACACTCCTTAGGTAGACTACTTGCAAGCCATTTCAATTGGCAGACGGCTCATTTACTATTTACTTCTTAGGAATAATTCCTTATCAACATATGGTACGCTTTTTTTTATAGCAATGTCTGCCCGTTTGTTTATCTTGATTGACATGGGTTTTAGGCTGATTTTTTCAATAATTCCTTTACTGTTCTCACAAGGATGAACCATATTTGAAATTGAAAATGTTGACTTAATAATGGTAAAAATATCTATATGTGTTAGGTCTCTCTAATTGTTTTTACCAATAAGAAACCTGATTGGGTGTTATGGAAGATGATTGCATCTGTTTCTCTGACTGCACAATTTAAACTTGGTTAGAATATTAACACGATAAGCTACAACTTTTTTTTGGGTTAATTTACATTGTCTAATTTGTACTTTTTTGTTGAATATTTGTAGATATATGAAAAATGAAAATGAAAATGTATTCAGCGCACAGCCCCTGATGAAGAGATTGTATCTCAAAACGCGTTGGGCACTTATATTTGGAATAAATCATCTTTGAAAAAGAACAAGAAGACTTTGTGAATGGTGTACTCAGGGTCATATCTGACCGATAGACCCTTAAAGAAGACAGTGACTTTAATTGTAATATTTACCTTTACTAAATACCTACTTCTACTATTCTAAAATTACTGGGCTACTCCAGCCATTGATAGTGTGCAGGGGACGGTAGTTCCCCAACTGGGAACTTACTTGTGTTCTATAGCGGGAGATAGCCGCCAGGTGGATTTTGATGGAGGCATGGGCCAGCCCCGCCTTGGCCAGCGACAATAAGTACGGCAGCACTTGAGGGGCCGTAATCTGTACAGGTTAATCTTCCGTGCCCGGCACCAGACAGAGAACCTCTTCCATTTGTGTCCATAGCACTTGAGAGTTGAGGACGCCCTGGCCTTTGCAAGCACCTCCTTGCAGTCCGCCGGGATATCGTACTCTCCAAACTCTAGTGCTGCAGGAGCCAGGCCTGCAAGTTCAGCGACCCCGGGTCGTGGTGGAGGATGGCGCCTCCTTCTCTGGCGAGGAGATCCGCGTCCGTCGACAGTTTGACTGGGGGGACGCTGACATGTCCAGAAGTTCCGGGAACCAGATCTGTCTCGGCCACGCCGGTGCGACGAGGATCATCGTGCACCGGGACCGTCTGAGTTGGTTGATGAGTCGCAGCAGCAACGGCAACGGTGGGAACGCATACAGGAACAGGCCGTCCCAGAGAAGGCATCGCCCATGCTCCCCGGCTGGGGAAACCTGCTGGCGAACCTCCGGCACTTGGTGTTCGTCGCCATCGCGAATAGGTCGATCTCGGGATTGCCCCATCGCCGGAAGAGTAGATCCACTTGATCCTGACGCAGTTCCCACTCGTGGCACAAGCGCAGCTCCCTGCTGAGCGAGTCAGCGATGGTGTTCTTTATACCTGCCAGGTGGAAGGGCACCAGAAACATGCCCTGGGAGACGGCCCAGTGCCACAGATCCTGGGCCTCCTTGGATAGGGCTGGGGATCTGGTGCCTCCCTGCTTCCGGATGTAGAACATCGTGGTGGTGTTGTCGGTGAAGATCCTCACCACCTTGCCCTTGAGGGACGGGAGGAACGAGCTGAGGGCCCAGAACACGGCTCGGAGCTCCAGGACGTTGATGTGTAGTGACCTCTCCTCCGGGAGCCAAAGGCCTCTTGCGTGGAGATCTCCGGTGTGCGCTCCCCATCTCTCCAGGGAGGCATCCGTCGTCACCGTCTCCTGATGTACCTGGGTCTGGAAGTCTGTGCCCGCCATCAGATGCGCGCGGGTGCCCCACCACCGGATCGCTTGGCAGAAGGTCTTGTTGAGTGGGATCCTGTCTTCGAAGCTGCCCGCCGCTTGCAGCCAACGGGCGTCGAGGAACTCTTGCAGTGGACATATCCGCAGCCTGCACAGGCACACTAGGTAGATGCATGAGGACATCATGCAGAGAAGGGACTTGATGGACCACACCCTGGCCACGTCCATGGCCAACAGACGTTGCACCTTGCCCAGGATGGCCTTCGTCCTTTCTTCCGACGGAGAGGCCAACTGCGCTACTGTATCGAGCTTGGCTCCCAGAAACAGTGCGACCTGCGACGGAACCAGGTGAGATTTCGAGAAGTTGATGGAGAATCCCAGATCCGTGAGCAGTTGGACGGTCTTCGCTGTGTGTCCGACGGCAAGTTCTCTTGTCTTCGCTCGGATGAGCCAATCGTCCAGGTAGGGGTAAACGTGGATCCCCTGCAGGCGCAGCTGCGCCGCCACTGGTGCTAGGCACTTAGTGAACACCCTGGGTGCCGACCTTAATCCGAACGGAAGGGCCTTGAACTGGAAGTGCCGCCCTTGGGCTACGAATCTGAGAAACTTTCGATGTCCTATTAGAATGGGGATGTGAAAATAGGCATCCTCCAAGTCCAGCGACGATAGGAAGTCGCCTTCCTCCAGCTGTCCCAGCACGTGCTGGAAGGTGACCATCCGGAACTTCTGGGCCTTGATGTACTTGTTTAAGCGACGCAGGTCCAGGATGGGACGCCAACCGCCGGTCTTCTTTCTTACGAGGAAGTATCGTGAGTAAACTCCAGAGCCCCAGAGCCTCTTTGGGACGAGCTCGATGGCTCCTTTATTCAGCATCGCCCTTACTTCCAACAGTAGTTGAGGGACGTGGTTTTCCTTCCTGGCCACGGGTGGAATGCGGGGGCACTTTTTTAAGAACTCTAGAGTGTGCCCGTGGGCCAGGGCATCCAGCACCCAACGGTCGGTGGAGATGGACTCCCACACGCTGACGAACTTCGCCAGCCGGCCTCCCACCGGGGTGCTCAGGTGGGGGCCCGACGCTATGGATGGTTCAGTCCTACTTGGCAGCGGCCTTGCCGCCTTGGCCTTCTTGGCGACGACGACGAGATCCTCCTGACTTGCCGCGTCCTCTGTAGGCCTCTTGCGACGAGGAACGGGCCGCCTGGCGGTACATAGAAGAGCCGCTGCCGAATCCTTTGGATTGCCTCCGGAGTTCCGAAAGGGCGGCCGTCGTTGCTGTAAAACTCCCAAGGCCCGAGCTGTCTCCGTGTCTGCCTTGATGGCCTGCAGTGACTCATCCACTGTCTTGCCAAACAGGTTGTTTCCGTCGAAGGGCATGTCCAAAACTCTGGTTTGCACTTCCTGGCGGAAATCGGTCGCCTTGAGCCACCCCCGCCGTCAAAGACAAACACTGTTGCCCAGTTGGTGGAAACCGGTGTCAGTAATGTCCGTGGCCACCGTTATGGCATGGTCCGACGCCACCTCCCCTTCCTGCAGGATCCCCAGGGCCTCGGCCCTCTTGTCATCTGGGAGGAAGTCCAGCAGAGGAGCGATCTTGAACCAAAGCTCCCTGTCGTAGCGTGCCACAATCGCTAGTGCGTTGGCAGCTTTGATTGTCGTAGCCGCCGACGAGATCACCCGTCGTCCCATGGCGTCCAGTTTCTTCCCCTCGCCGTCTGGCGGGGAGGTTGAAGTTGAAGCCGTCGCCCCGCCGCCTTCTTCTTGGTCGCCGCCGAGAAGACCGAATCCGGGGTCGGCTGCGCCCTAAGGCACAAAGGGGCGGAATCCGGGACCCGGTACTTCTTCTCGTACCGGTCTCTCTTGGCAGGAGTCGTGGACGGGTTCTTCAAGAGCGACAGCCCCTCGTCCCAAATGTCATCCAGTAGAGGGACCGAGAGGACAGTCTTCCTTTTGGCCTCACGCCGTTGATATAGGAAACCTTCCTTCTTCTGTTCCTCAGGGCAGAGCTGGAAGAGTTCGGATGCCCTGGCAATCATGGCGTGGAAGGATCCAATGTCGTCGGGCGGGGAGGTCCGAGGGGGTGGCGATGGGAGGCCCATCCCGTCGTCGCCACCGTCGTCATCCGTCCCCGTCGTGGCCGTCTCCGTTCCCGTGTCATCCCTCGGATCCGGGGAAGGAGAAGAGGGCTGTGAAGGCCGTGAAGGCTGGAAAGGAGGGGGGATGAGTTCTCCTCCGCTTGCTCGGAGGGCTTCCCGACGGTCCAGGCTCCGCTGGATCGTCCGTTGGTGGTAAGGGCAACCTTGTCCTTATCTCTGTACACAAAGCCTGGATCGCCATCAAGATGGCCCCCGAGTTATCTTGTGGCCCAGGCACCGGTTGCGACGGGCGCGACGGTTGGGGAGTGGAATCCTCCGCCTCCACGGGTTCCTCAGCGCCACCGTCGCCTTCTTCGTCCACCTCTTCGGGATCCCTCCCGTGGGACTGGACCTCCTCGAACCTCTTGTTCAGGCTCTTCACTACTCCGGCCAGCTCCTCTTCAGAGGCTGTATCCGTGTCCGTGATGGCCACCACCCCCCCTCTTTTTCCACCGGGGTTTTCACGGGGGTCTTATCGATGGGCTAAAAAGAGGATTCCCTCTGCGGTGGCAGGGAAACTATGGGCCCCGAGGTTGCCTCCACTGGGGTAGCCTCCACAGGCTTTGCCAGGGCCGCCACGACTCCCTCGATAGAGGCCTTAGCCGGGTGAATCAGGGCCTTCACGACTTCAGGCGCGCCTGAGGCCTTCACTTTGGGGGGAAGGTCGCCACCTCACTCCCCCTCGGCTGTCTCCGTCGGATTCGACCGGGGCTTCCCCCGAAGCTTACCCGGGTTCTCCGATTTTCTCTTCCCCGAGCCAGAGCGTTGGCTCGTGGTTGATGGCGTCGGTGAAAGTGCGCCCTGCCTGGCAGCCGAGGAGCCCGACCGATCGGCGCTCCCGGTGCCCGCGGACTCGCAGTGCTTTGCCTTTTGTTGGGCCCCCGTCGCCGGAGCGCCCTTAAAGGTCTTAGAAGCCAGCTCTGACTTCTTCTCACCTGCTGGGCTCTTTCCTTCCAGCCAGTTGGTGAGGCGGATCCACCGATCCTTCATAGTCCGTTCCGACATGTTCTTGCAAAACGCACAGTCCTTCTCCACGTGCGTTTTGTCTTCATGAAGGCAGTAGAGGGATCGGGAATGCTCGTCCTCCTTGAAGATATTTTGCAGTCCGCATCCAGGGCAGTTCCTGAACAGCTTGGATCCGGGTGTCGTGTTTCCCTTGTCCTGGGCCATGTCCACGCGGTGTAGGCCTCAAGATCTTCTGGAATCCTCCAAGAAGTGAAAACTCGACGATAATTTCGCCCTTGAGGGGCATAGAAAATTCCGAAACGGGTCCCCGTTGTTCGGAAGTAGAAACGGTGGAGCTTGAGGCTCGATTGACTGAAAAAAAGAGATTAACTCCTTAAAAAAAAAAAAAATCGCAAAACGCAGCAAAAGCTCAAGAGCTATAGCACGAGGACTCCCAACACTTGAACGTGCGGTAAAAATCTGAGGATGGCTGCCAGGGGAGGGGCTTAGGGAGAGGGCAGTCATTGGCTGGGGCAGTATGACCCAGAGACCAGTGATTGGTTACTACTAAGAAAGACAGTTCAGAAACGAAACTGATTTTTTCTTTACCGAGGATTCCCAGCCTGACGACGGGGAATATTCATGAGCATGTGAATCCATGCCAGACCCCATGCTGGAGAACCATGGTTGTCGAGCCCAAGTTGGTGCTATTAGGATTAGAGTGACTTGTTCCTGGTGAATCTTGTGAACTAGTTTATTGGAGGCATGGTGTTGCGGGGCGAGGGAAGCGTAAGCACATTTTCCTGACTAGTTCATCCACACAGCATTCCCCTTGGATCTTGTTTGGGGAAATGCGAAGTCTGGGCATTGTGTATTTTGCTGAGTTGCAATCAGATCTAAGTTTGGTTACCCCCATGGGGCGAAGACATTCTGTAAAATATCTGAGTGAATTTGCCACTTGTGTTGTGCAGGAAGCTCCAGATTTCTTAAATTGTCCGCTAGTGAATTGTGTTGCCCTGGAATGGAACGTGTTGAGATAGTAGGAAAATGTTGCGTTGGAGAGACCAGTTCCAAATCTTTTGGGCTAACTTGCACAGATTTAGAGAGTGTGTCCCATCTTGCTTGTTGGGATAGAACATGGCAGTGGCACGGTCTGTGAGGACTAGAACACGTTGTCTGCCAAGTGATGTTGAAAAGCTTGTAGGGCCTTGAAGACTGCTAGCAATTCTAGTAGGTTGATGTGCATTTTTGCTGTTGAATGTGTACACACGCTGTGCACAATGGGATTTAGGTAATATGCTCCCCACCCTGAGAGTGAGGCGTCTGTTGTGAGAGTGACCTGCACTGGCGGGTTGCGAAAGGGTTTCCCCTTTAACATATTTTCTCTGGACCACCAGTGTAGAGCCTGTACTAAGGGCTGCAAAATGACCACTAGATTGTCCTATTGTGCTCTTGCTTGAGTCTATTGATTCGCTAGCCATTCTTGCACAGGACGCATGGGCAGACGCTTGTGTGGAACTAGGTATATGCAAGAAGCCATCACAGTTATCTGACGACTGGCAACATAATGAGGGTTTTGAAACAGCATGTTCTGGACTCTTTCGTTTGAGGGAAAGACTAAGCCCTCTTGTGTTTATATTAGTGCTCCCAGGAATTGCTATACTTGACTGGGGACAAGACTTGACATTTTCTCGTTGACCGGCTGCCATGGCCACAGGGCAAGAAACACAAGCTCCACTACATAAAGGGTCCAGTTGGACCCAGTCCTGGCACCTTTGGCGTCAGGCTCATGAGAAAGTGTGCTCTGCACACTTTTATTCTGGTGCACGTGCTATTTTCTCCCCTGCAGGGCCTCCGCGTGCCTCCAGGTCGGGCGTGGCCATAGGAGTGCATTGGGCTGTATGTGCAGCATCTTCTGGGAGTGGCAGGGTGGGGCCACAAGTCAGAACAAATGGGCGTTGCCGGAACCAGGCTATTTAAGCCTGCCCCCACCCGCATGCAAGCGCTTCGAGTTAGTCTGCTTATAGCAGCGTAACGCTCACAGCTGCCTGAAGCGCATCTTACCTGATTCCAGCAATAACCATCGCCTGAAGCGCATCCTTACCCGATTCCAGCAGCAACCGCAGTCGGAGCGCATCCTTACCGGATTCCAGCAGCAACCGCAGTCGGAGTGCATCCTTACCGGATTCCAGCAGCAACCGCAGTCGGAGCGCATCCTTTCCTGATTCCAGCAGCAACCACAGTCAGAGCGCATCCTTACCTGATCCCGACTTCCAGCCTCAACACTTACTCGGGAGTCCATCTTTGGCCAGCATCATCGCGGATTCACCCGTCGGCAGATCTTCAGATAACAGCATCCCGGTCTGAATTCGCCAGGCCATCCCTGCAAGAGAAAAGGACAAACAAGGTTAGAAAAATTATAAAGACATTATGCCAAGGGTAGCGCTCAAACCAATCATTGCGCTTGACCTAAGAACCAAACTTACCACCTATTGGGACATCGTGACCTCTCTTTTTCTCCATTGGGGCTCGCTTCTTGCACCGCAATTCCGCTGGGCCTCATATCACCTATTGGGAAGAAGGAAAGACATTACAAGAGGTACGGACAATAATCAAGGGAAAAGATATTACAAAAGAACACAGACAATAATCATTATTGAAGGATACTTACCTTTGAAGTGGTTCAGCCACAGCCGGTCTGGGCTGCAAGGCACATGGACCAGTGAAGAAACTCAATCCATTTAAAAGCACCCCTGCAGTGAGAAGCAGGGCAGAGAGCTTGCCATCATAATTTAACAGGTGAGACTATATGAGTAGGCGCATGCTCACCACATTCTGGGAAGAAGAGTTCGAGGGAGACCACAGCCATATCACAGCATTCTCACTGCCTCTCGTATTCTTGCAGGTGCAGTACCAACAACCAGTGCAGTCCACAACACGGGAGTAGGGGAAGAAGACTGACCAAGGGGAGTCGGTTCCAGGGAGGGCTGCAACCGTGCCCCAACGTCCCCACAGAGACCAGGTGAGTGTAACACCGACAACCCCAATTGAAACAATAGATTGATTGTTGTTTGAGTGTTCTTTTGACACATTGGAGGTGTGTCTCCTGTTATTAGCCAGTATTCCACATAAGGGTACCCTTGCATGGATGGCTTTCACAACACCACTGCTAGAACTTTGGTGAACACCCTTGGCACTGATGAAATGCTGAAGGGGAGCACTTTGAACTGATTGTGGGTGTCTCCTATTGGAAGCACAGGTATTTTCTGTGTGCTGGTAATACTGAAATATGAAAGTATGCATCTTTCATATCCAATGTTGCCTTGTAATCTCCCTGTTTTCAGAGGGGAATTACTTCTTGAAGTGTTGTCATACGAAACATTTGTGGTTTCACATGTGTCAGCTGGACGCAGGTCTAACACAGGGCACATGGTTAAATCCTTTTTTGTACTAGGATGTACACCGAATAGAGACCCTTGTTTACCTAGTGAGATAGAACCAGCTGTATTGCACCTTTTTGTAGGAGAGACTTGATCTCTGCTTGTAGTATTTCTTGCTGCTCTGGAGACATCTTCCTGCGTTTCGGTGGATGATGTACTGGTTTGTCTACAAACTCGATGGAGTAACCCTTTGCCACCAATGATAGAACCTACTTGTGGGCAAATAGACAAATGCGGCCTCCAACTCAAGAGACATGGGAGGAAACCTGGGCGGAAAGGTCATTGCTTAGAGGCCACTGAGCCTCTGGAAGTGGCAGCCGTACCTCTACCTCAAGTTCTTCTGTAGCCCCTTGGAAAGCTTGTCGAATAAGGGGTGGATTGACTTTGGGAGGCAAACCAAGAAGAGGAATTGCCCCGATTATAGCATGTTTGTGGCGAGCATGGGAAACGCTGTGCCTGAAAAGGAAAGGCGTATGTTGAACACCCCCCGTTGTACATAGGGTTTATTTGATATTTGGCCTAATGTTTTTAAGGTTTCATGGTCTTCTTTGGCACTTTTAAGAGCATCATCTACAGCTTTGCCAAACAAAACATTGGGTTCAATGGGCACGTTTAATAAAGAAGCTTGTGTTTCTAGCTTAAAGCCAGATTGGCGTAACCAAGATTGATGCTTTAAGAGTGTCCCTTCAGCAATAATGCTACCAGCGTTATCTGCTGCATCTAAGTTGTTTTTAAGGATGCAGTTGGCACCCTGTTTGCCCTCAGACACAGTTCTTTGAATTTGGGACTTTAAGGGCAGTGTTCCATGGATGACTGTTATAATTGTCCAGTACGGTTGTATTCTTTGAAATGCATGATTGATATGCTGCTGATGTAGAAACGTTCCTGCCTAGGGTATATCATTTTATACTCTTCTTTTCAGAAGGTGCCTCTATTCCCTAATATAAAGGGGATCTGTAGGTGCAGGTTTAAATATTTGTTCTATTCTTGGATTTACAGCTTTGGTTAAGGAGGGAGTCAGTAAAGAGGGCTGAATGTGTCTTTGAACTGATTGCAGTATTGAAATAAACTGAGTTACTAATTTTTTTGTCAACCAAAATATTGTCCTCAAAGTCAGTGTCTTGCAGTGCTTCCTGTGTTTCAATTTTCAAATGGTCTGCTGCTTTAATGGGTAAATCATTATATTGCAACTGATCATGTATTGTAGAATCAGCAATGGGCTGATCCTGGTCCTCAGGTGATGGTAAAACATATATATGTGGATCATCGTCGTCATAGTATTGATCCTGTGGGTACTGTCATCTTGAGAATACTGATCGCCATGCTGGTGCTGGTCATCAAGTAAATATTATCTGATGAGCCGTGGGGCAGTAAGTACAGAAGAAGTCTGTGGAGGGGGGGGGGGGGTTACTGAGTGCAACCTTTGGGCTTCAGCAGGAGGTTCCCCCTCTTGCGAGTCTGTCAATTAGTCAGGACTCCACAAATAGCGACAGACTACGATGGTGGAAAAATACAATCTGAGGGACCTCGGCACGTGAAGGACCATGGGTACAGTACACGTCACACAAGGGATAGTATTACAAACATGCCCAGCCGACACTCCTTTTCGAAAATCGAAAAAAGTCATGCAATATTCTGTGACTACCACTAGATGTCGGCAAATACAGAGTATGTGATTCTAAGCAGCTCCACAAGCGGTACACTCCGTTTTGGCACAGCCGTTTCGGTGCCGGCTGTTTAGGCATGCTACTTTGGCCGCAGAGCCCCTTTTGGTGTGGCCAAAGGGGTGCGAAAGCCAATTCCACGCAAGCCTTTTGGCGCGAGGGTGGTTGGGACGCGGCTGACATTGCAGCCTATGTGCAAATGGCCCTCGTGTCAATGGGTCCTCGGGGGCTGCCCTAACCCCTGTGAGGAATTCATGTAAAATGAGCTTGTGAAGCAGATGCCCACGTTTATTAAATGCATATTTGTAGGGCCCAGGCAAATAATAGATTTTGGGAGCCGTTTGACAACATTCAAAGAAGGTTCCCCTAAACATTAAAAGGGTAATAACTTTAGAGTCCTTGTAATACAGAGCAGGGTCGGACTGGCATATAGGGCAATAAGCCTGTGGCCGAATCAAAAACACAAACTGCTAGTGTGGGCCAGTACCTTTGGTCAAGCGGGCCACTTTTCTGGCCAATTGGGCCAGTTTGAGGAGTTGATTCACTTTGCGACTAATAGTTTTGACCAGTGTTGCTGAATAAATATTCTTTCAACTGCACAATTTGCATCACACTTCATCAAAAAACTCCCCTTTGGGTACTTTTCAAACAGTGTCACAAAAGGAATGAATAGCCATTTGCAACTGTGGGCCTCTTTTTCATTGGTGCCCGAGACAATTTTATGGCGCAGTCCGACCCTGCCTCCTAGCAACAAGTCCAACATAGGCTTGTTTTTTTGCAGAAATAAAAAAAAAAGGTTGACAAACCATTATGACATATTACCTTAGAAACAGAGTCAACAACTTATATTCATTGCAAAAATGTTCTATTCTTTGTTGAACAGGCAGTCTTTGAGATAAACGCTAAGTGAAAGAAAACAAGAAACACTATGGCCCTCATTACGACCCTGGCGGAAATCGAAAAACGATGGCGGAAATGCAATACCGCCATCGAATAGCGCTCGGTGCGACTATGACCCGTCACCGCAAAGTACGAAGCCATTAGCGACACCGTAGTGAACGCCAACGCTAACTGCACCAAGCACGCGCGCGCGCGCCATGCCAAACCGCAAACACCACCATGGCGCAAGGGTACGCCAATTCCGACCCTAGCGGACATGTACCTAACGCCATCAGGCATGGCGTAATGTACCATTCCGCCATGGCGAGAAGTACGGCATCGCGAATCAACCGTAAACGGCCCCACTGAGTGCCTGTACACCGCTCCCTGCCCACAAAGTACAACTCCCCGTAGGTGCAATGAAGCCACAATGCAACCATTGAAATGTACAAGTCACCCATGCATGGCAACGAACAAAAGAAACACAAGAGGGGCCAATGGGAGCTGCAGGGCACAGATGGCACGAATACAGAAGCCATCCCAATGGACATGACCACAGTCCCCCACCAAGAAACGCACGCAAACACAGGCACCTGTGACCAGCAATATTCCGAAAATCACATCATTCCACCAGTCCACCTGGCTGACCGGCATCTGTTACACAAAACCCAATCCCCCGCCCCTGAGCATGACAACATTCAAACTGTCATATTGGCAGCCCCCATCCCTGACCTCACGGGCTTCGTAGGCAAACGCGTCCAGTACAGTACCACGCAACTAAACTCCGAAGCTGGAACCCAATGCAGATCTCCTCACAATACATCGCTCCCCAAATAGGCATATGCCACATCACTTGCAAAGAAGAACGCTACACGGGCCAAATCAGAATAGAAATTTTATGCACATCAAAGTCACCAAGCCCATACAGCCATCAGGCCATGAACTCCAAAACACTAATCACCATTGTGGGCTGCTTCCGCAAGAAATGACCAGCCACTACCTGTGTGTCGCCCTGTTCCCCCATGGTACACAGAGCCACATTCACGTACGAAAAAGCAACATGGAAGCGCACAGAACCGCAGGGCCGTCCCAATGGGGAGGCACTAGTCCAGCTGAAAGGCCGAAATGTTGCTCCGAGCCACCAGTACTGCGTAAGGGCATGTGGGCCATTGGCGATCGTCCCATAAGATCGTAATGCTGCTCCACTGATTAACACGAAGCAGCAGGTGTCGGGAGTAAAATCCATCTGCAGGAGTGGCATACAGATGGCAGTGGCAAAAGGGGAGGAGATACCTGTCAACCAAAAGAAAAGAAAAAGAACAGAATGGCCATCAGAACTACATTCCAACAACTCACTTCAATGATCACACGAAATCCACAGCCATATGCATGCTAGCCCACTCAAAAGGATCATCACCACCCCAAAACCACTTGCGACTCATAACCATCCATATCGAGGTGCAAACACCATCACAAACGAGTGTACCTGTGCATGCGTCTGTCAAAACAGATTCCATCAGATGGGAATGTTAACGTGCATGGACACAAGTGTCTGAGGGCGCCTCGAGACAGGGAGGGCTCAACAAGGCCAGATAGACGATGGTCCCACTATGGCAGCCCTGCATCACATAGCGTAGGGGAGGCGGATAGATCCCAAGAAGCCCTGTACATGGCAAACTCTGTATCAAATCACCTGCCCATGCATCCATCCATCATTCCCTCATCCCGGGATCAAAACGCCTGAATAATTACTCACATAACATTAGAAACATCCATTGAGTCTGTGCGTTATGCAGCCTGCTAAATCCACAGTGCCCCAGCCCGTAATTCCAGTGTTGTGAAGTAACATGTATTTGGGAACGGACGGCCTCATCGCCCACGTAGCTATTGCGCATCCCAAACTATTCATATCAATCATTGCTCCCTCGCCATGGGCCCTGTCTCAAGGACATAGAACAATAGAACGTTATATTTGCAGTCAGACCTGTGGGCATCTCCTCGCCGCTAGCTGGAAACCGAAAGCGCCGCCCTTCGAATTCCTCATTTGCAACATCACGTCGAAAAGGCATCTGTGGCCGTTTGAAATCACTAATTATTCCATCGAGTGCGGCTGTGTGTGAAAATGGCAACTGCCTTCACCCACGAATGGGACGCCCCGCCCGTCGTTGCAACTCGGTACAGTGATGCATGAGGGCCCACCGTTACTCGAGTACTACGTTCCACTGACCCTTCACAAGTCTGTTCGCGACTGCACAGATAGTATGGGAAACAATGGGACCACAGCAGAATGAACATATCAACCAAACTTACACGGCCATCGGGTACAAATACATGATTGCAATAGCAAGATACAATTCCCCGAATTGCAGCGTTGTGCGCGGGACGTGCTCGGCCAAAGGGGAGAGCAGTTTGCACAGGTGGAATGAATCACCACAGGTGGAGGCCATACAGCCTGAAAACACATAAATTGCACAGCCAGTCTCCTCCCACAACCACACCGAAATGCTACCGGCAGGACTCGCGATGTTGGCCCTGGGGGACCTGATAGCACTGCAAGTGCTCCGACTCCAAGAAGAAGACGAACACCAACTACAACCAGCCGCACGGAGGAGACGCAGGAGGAGGAGGAGGCCAAGGCAGGGCCAGCAAGGCCCACCAGCACAGCCACTACCACCACGCAGGCAGCCCGCAATCCCACGCCTCCGAGCACATCCGTTCAACCTCACTGATGAGCAGATCCACACCCTCTACCGTCTGGACCGGGACACCATAGCCGCCATTGTGGACATGACACAGGCTGACCTTGTCAGCATGATAGATAGCCCAACCGCCATCCCACCCCTACTGAAGGTGGTGTCTGTACTCCACTTCCTGGCCACAGGCACCTACCAGCACACAGTCGGACAGTTGCATGGCATTTCTCAGCCACTGTTCTCACGGACACTATTGCAAGTGCTCGATGCCCTCCTGCAGCACGCAGACGACTACATCTCTCTACCACGCTCGGAGCAGGAAATAACCAACACAAAAGTGGGATTCCATGCACTTGGCGGCATACCGGGTTGCATTGGTGCCATCGACTGCACCCATGTTGAATTGGTCGTCCCACATGCCATGGAGGCCCAGTACCGCAACCGAAAACAATTTCATTCCCTGAATGTACAAATGGTGTGTGACTCCAACAGGATCATTACACATTGTTGTGCCCGATTCCCTGGATCAACCCATGATTCTATGGTCTTGAGGAACTCTACAATACCACGCTACATGGAGCGACACGCAGGGAACAGATCCTGGCTACTCGGTGAGTCTCATTACATGCATGATGATGTGGGGTATGTGAATTGGCAATGACCTGCCAGGAAGGGGGGGGGGTGTGCGTACGTATCAATGGCATTCCACATCATACGTTTCTCGTCCACATACAGGTGATGCTGGATATCCACTGAAGAGATGGCTCCTCACACCAGTCCGGAACCCACGGGACCAGCATGAGGAGGACTACAACCATGCCCACTCACGTACCCGTGTAGTCATAGAACAGGCATTCGGCCTACTGAAGGGCCGTTTCCGCTGCCTCAGCAGGTCTGGCGGGGCACTCCTGTACCGCCATGAGAAGGTTGCAAAGATGGTCATGGCATGTGTCATGCTCCACAACATGTGCGTACGTAGAAATGTGCCCATGCCCCCTGACGCAGAACTGCAAGCACCTGATGATGGTCATGATGAGGGTGGGGATGTGGCAGCACCTCATGGAGTCTGCGAGGCACCGGAGGGCCGTGACATTCGTCAGCATCTCATTGATGCATGCTTCTAGCACTCACGCCTGGTGGCTGATACATGGACACGGGACTCGTGGCACTGCGTGTGTCTGGGACATGCACAATATGGACTGTACGCCTATGATGGCCTAGTACACAAAGATCAATGTCCACACTTCTCATTGGTTGATCGTGCACTTTTTATGGCATATGTGATATCATGTTGAACACCCTATCGACCCGCCACCCAAGTGAGCCCAACACACCCCCTCCACCCTCCTACCTCCCCCCCGAACACCAGTGTCCAAAGATGCTCATTGTCAGTGGGCTGTCGCTATTGCATGCCCCCTCTGCGGGTATCAGGGGCACCCCTGCCTGTGGAGCGCAGGTTCCTTCCAGATCTACGTTGGGGGCTGCCCTGGACGGAACTTGCAACGGATGATGTGTCTGCCTGCTCACGTCCATGCATGTCCCTAAGGGTTTGCGAGAGCTCAGTGAGCACACGGCGCACTGCGGCAAGTTCGGCACATACGTCTTTGGACGTCGCATGCAGTTCCCCCCTCAGGCTCTCGGTGCTTCTCTCAATTTGTGCCCTTAGCGTCTCTGTACCTCTCTCCATTTCTGCCCTAAGTGTCTCAGTTGATGTTTCTATGTCTGCCTTTGTGCCCCCACATTCATCGGCATGGTCCTTGAGGAGTGTGGCCAGTTGCTGCTGTTGTTCGATCAACTGGTCGAGGGACTGTTGCCTCTGCTGGGCCATGGCCATTTGCGGGGGTGTCACAGAGGGGCTGTTGTCCTCATGTTGCCTTGCCACAGGGCTTGTGGGGGATGGCCAGTCGTCGTCTTGTGGGTGCCCCTGCGTGGTATCCTCATGTTGTACGGGATGGGACAGACAGGGGGATTGGGACAGGTCATGGATGGATCTGACTTCGGCATCCCCGTTTTCTGTGTCCGAGCATGCTGCCATCAATGGGGTGTCACCTATGGTGCTGCTGCCACCAGAGGCAGTGCCTTCTGTGGCATCCATTGGGGGGACCTGTGGTGGTGGTGTTGTGGGCATGCTGGCTGCTGGGGTGCCTGTTGATGTTCCCTCCTCTGTGCTGCCACCTGATTTGTGCTGCTGCCGTGTCTTGATGCGTGCAGCTGAGGTGGAGGGTCTCTGGCCGTTGGTCTTGGCCCTCTTTGCAGGTGTGCTGGTAGGGGTGTCCTGATGCTCGTCGTTTGGATCGGACCCTGTGGTGGAGTAAAGGAGGGCGAGGGTTATTGATGGGTCAGTGGGAATTGGAATGGCATTGTATCACATGCTTTGGGGTGGTACCTGAGGGTGATTTGGGTCGGGGCCTTGGAGGTGCTTTGATTTGTGTGTGGAGTGAGGGTGCAGTTGTTTGGCAGCCTGCAGTTAGGGTGTGCCTGCTGCACGTGTAGTGCGTGTATTAGGGTTTTTTAATTATTTATGTATTTATTGTGGGTTTTAACGTGCGCTATCAGGCCGATGTGTGTGGACGTTCTCCTGGACATGTGTTTCTGTTGCACTATGTGGACGCATGGTACTTCACATGGATGGACTGTGTGGATTTGGCATTGTTTTATCTGGCCCACCTACCTGAATCTTCGGATGTCTGCACTCCTTTCTCCATCCCTCCGACTCCCTCTATGCTCTCCATTCCGATGGTGGAGGCACAGATTTCTTCCCAGGGGGTCAACTTGATGGGTGATTCAGGACCTCCCCCGGTGGCTGTGGCAATGTTGCGGTTGGCAGAGAGTATGCTGCGGACGCGTATCCGCAGGTCGTCCCATCGCTTGCGGCATTGCTGTGGGGTGCGGGGTGCGGTCCCCACCGCACTTACCCGCTGTGCCACCAGAGCCCATATGGCCTTCTTGTTTGCAAGTGCCGTCCTGGTCATTTGCGTGCAGAAGACGACGGCAGCATTCTCCTGGAGGGTCTCTGTTAGCACGGTGAGTTCCTCGCGGGAGAAGTGGACCTGCCGCTTGCGGTCGCACGCTTTCTTCGCTACTTTTCCCATTTTTCTTGGTTTCGCTAGGGTGGTTGACGGGTTGGGGTGTGTTTCAGGGTAGTGATTTTAGTGGTTGTGTGGTTTTAGTGTTTTTATAGGTGTACGCCGGGATGTTTCCCGTTCCGGGCCCATGTTTTAGCTTCCGTTTCCGTATATTTCCGGTCACCGTACTTTCCGGTAGGCGCACACTGCGGTGACCGCTAAGAGGGGTGGCGGTATTGCACCTAGGGCGCCGTACGGCGGCGGTGTGGGCCGTTTTGGGGTCATTTCCGCCATCGCGGACTTTGCACTTCCGCCGTGGCGTGGTGCTCGTGCCCGATGGGTCGGAATGGGCCGCACTTTGCTCCTTCGTGCAATGGCGGAAACGCTATTTACGCTGTGGCGCTCCGGTCAGTCGCTTTCCGCCAGGGTCGTAATGAGGGCCTATGTAACTAGTTGCAGTGTTATTTACACTTGCTCGTGAGCACCGAGTTATGTTTTGCCGCCTCCAGTGGATATGCTGTTACTGCTGGGTGGCAATGCTTTAGCTCCATCGGATCAACATGTTGCAGTTCTGTTCGAGCTAAACAAATACACTAAAGTACAAAGTTTTGAACAACCTCCAAAATGTGTCTTATTTACACTAATACCCATAGCCACCGCTCATAAATGAAAAGCACCCATCGCGAATGTCATAACACTAATGCCCATAGCCACCGCTTATAAATGAAAAGCACCCATCGCGAATGTCATAAAAACAACACACCAAAATGCAACGGAAACTGATAGGGATGGAACCGGTTCACAGATGATCAAATCAGCAAACACTTGTTCCCAAATTGGCATAGAATGCATGAATCCATTATAAATATAACACATCCCCAAATATATGTGCTGTAGCTAACAAACAGTATGTATGATGTACTTGTCCTACAACTAATGGCGATCTGCAAGGAAAATGCAATTTATTGAACCGAGTACCTCTTCTATTGATGTTTTTTTCCAGTCGCTGCATGCTTCATTCCAGGCCCCCTCCAGGAGAAGTGCACCCACCCACCAGGATGTGCTGTTCAATGCCGAAATGTCCCACTGATCCCCACGCTCTACTGGCTGCAGTCAAAAGGGCGCACCGAAACAGGACCTGCGGACAACATCCGCGCCGAAACATCCCGCGCCCAATTCGTCGCGCTGAAACGGCTTGTCCCGTTCCACAAACCTCCGAAATTAAGAGTAGTTATGTTTAAGATGTTCAACCCATAGGAAGAGCACTTTTTGGGCAGCTTATAACTTTGGCGCTGTTCGATGAATCATTACCAAACTCGGCAGAGTCACCTCCAAATGATTATGCAAAGTTTGGTGTGGTTTCATCAAGGAAGGGCAAAGTTAGAGGGGGGGGGGGTCGCAAAACCTTTGAAATCCTCATAGATATAATGGAAAACAAAATGTGCTCATGTCTACAGCCCAAACCACTGGACAAATTTGCACCAAACTTTTGCAAGTAGCGATGGCTTGGTCCCGAAAGTGTCCTTTTGCAAATTTGGTGTAAATCCGTCCAGTAGTTTTCATTTTAAAAGGCCAAAAAGCAGTTAAAAAAAGATTAGTGATAACCGAGTCCGGTCCAGACTCACTTCTTGATTCGGTGTCCGCAGACACTTCTGTACCAATCAGAGAGCCACGTGACGTTCACGGACATCATACACGCCCGCTGATTGGTCAATTAAAAACGTGAGGTACGTCAAAACGTTTGAAACGGACGACATGCTGGATTTGCAAACTGCGGCCATAGCCCGCGGACATCAGTCAACCGTAAAAACATATTAAGAAACACAACATTACACTGGGGATGCTAGGATGAGGATGGGATATAAAAAGCCAAATTGGGTTGTTTTTCATCTCCGAAGTCTGCGAACATCTGAGATGTTCGGGGACATCCATGCATATTTCTGCATTACAGGGTCAGTGAAAAGCAGTTTTTGGATGGCTGATACCTTTGGCGCCGCTTAATGAAACCGCATGAAAATGTGCAATATCATTTTAGACCTGACCCTGAATGGGTCTGCAAAGTTTGATGCTGTTTCGCCAAAAGGGGGCAAAATTAGAAGGGGGGTCACAAAATATTTGAAAGGCTTATAAATTTGGTGCCCTTTGGCGAATCTGCACAAAGGTTTGCAAAAAGATTTTAGACCCAGATTTGAATGTTTATGCAACGTTTGGTGAGATTTTGTCAAAAGGGGGCAAAATTAGAGGGGGTTCTCAACATTTTTAGATGGCGTATAACTATGTTGCCATTTCACAAAATCTGCACAGATGATTGCAGAAAGATTATAGACCCAACATTGAATGTTTGTGCAAAGTCTGAATGGATTTTGTCAAGTGGGGGCTACGTTATAGGACTATTTTATGTATGTACATTTTGACACACTTCAAAAAATAAAACATGGACGGATTTGATGCCAACTCGTGCAAGGAGCATTGGCAAGGACCCGAAAGCATGGTTTTGCAGATGTGTCCGTGTTTTGTTTTTTGAAAAGTGTCATAATGTAGGTACAAAAAATAGTGATATACCTTTGGGGACTGAAGTATAGCCTGTGGCCATGGGCAGTGGACAGATTATCCGGGCCATGACCCGGACAACCTGGCTACTGGCCATAACCACGAGGGACTGACAATGGAGTTAAAATGGGCTTGGCCACCAGGGACCAGCTATGTGGTAAAGTTTTTTGAAATCAGGATAGGTTTGAATGGGAAAATAAATTCTGCTTGTGCCTACAGCCTGAAGTGCTGGATGGAATTGCAGCAAACATTTGCGAGGAGCATCAGCAAAGACTGCAAAGCATGGTTTTGCAAATCTGTCCTGTGTTTTATTTTTTTTAAAGTGTCAAAATGTAAGTACAAAAAACTGTTATATAACTTTGGTGCCTGGGCAGCGGGACTAGCCCTGAGCAAGGACAAATGTGTACTCTGATTCGCTTATTGGGAAATGCGGCATGGGTGAATCTCTAGGTTTGAATGGGAAAAAATATTCTGCTTGTGGCTACAGCCTGAAGTGCTGGACTGGAATACAACAAACCTGCACAAGGAGCATCAGCAAGGAACTGAAAGCATGATTTTGCAAATCTGTGCCGCTTAACTTTTTTTAAAGTGTCAAACAATAAGTACATAAAACAGTGATCTAACATTGCTGCAATGGTTGAAACAAGGGTTTACCTTAACCCAGCCAATGCAGCAGCCTACAGCAGGCTGGGAACAGTAGACTGTTACTTGCTACTTCTTGCCAAAGAAAGGTGACTGCCATTTGATACAAGGTGGTAATGTTGCTGAAGGACTTTCTTACTACCCAAACGCTGATACCAGGGCTTGAAACCTGCCAGTGGTCTTGGAAGGACCCAAAAGAACAAGTTACTTTCTTATCTGGTAACGTTCTTTCGATGGGATGTTCCTCCGACGTATTCCACATATATGACAGGTAATCACCACAGCTGTGCTGCTTCGGAAAATGGAGCCCTATGTCGATGACGTCGATACACTGTCCCTCGAGGGCCTCCGTCGAGAGCCGACGTCACTGGATGTCATAAGTAGGACGCACAACGCCCGTAGCCTCAGTTGTAGTTTTTTCCCAGAACGTGTGGCACCAATCTTCTGCCAGTGTGACTACAGAAAGCCTTGCGGAAACGTAAGATGCAATCGCATAAGAAATTCTGTAGAGGGGCAGGCTGGGAGGGTGCGATGTGGAATATGTCGGAGGAACATCCCATCGAAAGAACGTTACCAGGTAAGAAAGTAACTTGTTCTTTGAAGGGATTGTGTCCTCCGACGTATTCCACATCTATGACAGACTCCCAAAGCAGTACCAACGTATGGAGGTGGGAAAAGAATTTAGAATTTTAGAATGCCCAATCAAATTGCAGAATAGAGGACCGCCTTGCCAAAGGCCAAATCTTGCCCATGGATAGAATCCAGGGAGTAGTGTTTTACAAAAGTATGGACAGAGGCCCATGTGGCTGCTTCACAAATGTTACGAATAGGAACACCCCTCTGCAGAGCAGTAGAGGCCGCCACACCCCTAGTAGAATGGGCCCGTAAGCCTACCGGAGGGTCCTTACCCGCCAAACGGTAACATTCAAAGATTGTCAAGATGATCCATCTGGACAAGGTCTGCTTAGAAACAGCTTGACCCAAACGCCTTCCAGCGTATCCAACAAAGAGCTGATCGTCCACTCTGACCCGGGACATGCGTGAGATGTAGAAACTTAAAGCTCTCCTAGGATCCAACCTATGGAGCCTCTCCTCTTCCTTACCAGGATGCAGAGGAGGATAGAACGCCGGAAGAACTACCTTCTGGCTCAAATGAAATTCCGACACAACTTTCGGAAGAAAAGAAGGACGAACCCCAAGGACAACCCTGTCCTTATGGAACACCGTGAAAGGTGGCTTGGCAGATAGTGCCTGCAACACACTCACTCTGCGAGCGGAAGTAACCGCAACTAAAAATACAGTCTTAAAGGACAACAGTCTCAATGGACAAGAATGTAAGGGCTCAAACGGAGCTCCCATCAGGAACTTTAAAACTAAGTTCAGATCCCAACCGGACACCTGTAAAGGTGACAGCGGAAACACATTAGTTATCCCTTTTAGAAACTGAGAAATCAAAGGAATCTTAAAATAAGAACACTCCTCAGATGAGTGCTTAAATATGGACAGCGCCGCCAGGTAACCTTTAATGGTACCCACTTGCAGGCCCTTGTGGGCTAACGAAAGCAAAAAAGACAAAACCACAGGAATGGCACATGAAAAAGGATCCACATTCTTAACCCTGCACCAGTCGCAGAACTTTCTCCAATGGCAACGGTACAGGGACTTTGTTGCTGGCCTTCTGGCCGAAAGCAACACCTCCATCACGTCTTCAGGGAGGTCCCAATCCTTATACCTCAACCTTTCAGAAACCAAGCATGAAGGTTGAGGGACTTGACCTCTGGATGGAGAACCCGACCCCCCTCCCGTGAGAGCAGATCATCTCGATGGGGAAGACAGCGTGGAGGGCAGATGGACATGTCAAGAAGGTCCGGGTACCACGCTCTCCTGGCCCATGCCCGAGCAATGAGGATCATTCGGGAACCGAACCTCCGCAACACTTGCGGAATGACGGGGACTGGAGGAAACGCGTACAGCAGTGGGAAGGACCACTCCACTACGAACGCGTCCCTTAAGGCTCCTTTTGGAGGAAATTCCCGCGAGCAGAATCGTCCGCACTTCTGGTTGACACTGGTGGCAAAGAGATCCACTTGTGGGGTCCCCCAAAGGGCGAAGATCTCCAAAAGAACTTCCTGAGCCAGCTCCCACTCGTGAGAGACTGTGCTCTGCCTGCTCAGAGCGTCTGCCACCGCGTTTTTGTCTCCGGTCAGATGAACTGCCGAGATCAAAATTTCCTGCTGGATGGCCCAGAACCAGAGCTGCATCGCCTCTCTGCACAGTGGGAGAGACCCTGCCCCCCCCTTTTTGTTGAGGTAGTGCATGGCCACTGTATTGTCCATCAGAATCAGGACATTCTTCCCCCGCACAGACGGCAGAAAAGCCTTCAGGGCTAGCCTGACGGCCCTCAGCTCCAACAGATTGATATGGAGTCTGGACTCCGACGGAGACCAACGACCGCTGACTGTCAACTCGTTGGCATGAACTCGCCATCCCGTGAGGGATGCGTACGTCACGACCGTTACCTCCAGCCAGGGTAGCCAAAATGGAGCCCCCTTCATCAGATTGCCTTTGACAGCCCACCACAGAAGATCCTGGGTGACCGAGGGTGGCACCTGAACGGGATCCGACATCCTGCCGGAGGACTGCGACCACTGCATCTTGAGAGCCCACTGCAGAGATCTCATCCGCAGCCTGGGCTCTGGCACCAGGAGAATGCAGGATGCCATGAGGCCGATCAACCTCAAGAACTTGAAGGCTGGGAGACTCTGGGCACGGTGAAACTTTTTCACCATCTGCAGAATGTGATGAGCCCTCACCTGGGGAGGCGAACACAGCCCCAGGGATGTGTCGAGCACTGCTCCGATGTACTGGAGCCGCTGGGTAGGTGTCAAGTGGGACTTCTTTAAGTTGAGGGAGAAGCCCAGCTTGTGAAGGGAGTGGCAGGTGACGGACCGATGATCGAGGACTTGCTCTGGGGAGCGCGCCCTGATTAACCAATCGTCCAGATAGGGAAAGACGTGAATCCCCCCTTTCCTGAGATACGCTGCCACCACCACCATTAGCTTGGTGAAGACCCTCGGGGTGGAGGTCAATCCGAACGGCAGGACCCGAAACTGCGTGTCGCCAACCGCAAATCTCAGGTACTTCCTGTGCTTGGGATGAATCAGCACATGAAAGTAAGCATCCTTGAGGTCGAGAGACACCAACCAGTTCTGAAGTTGAAGGGCCTGGAGGACTTGAGAGAGAGTAACCATCTTGAACTTGTCCTTCCTGAGGAGCCTATGGCGCCAGGCTCATTATGGAAGTGCTTGGGTGCACTTACCTGATGCAGACCATGCTGCAGGATCCCGTCCTCCTTGAGGATCGAAAGGAACTACTTTACCTGTGGGACTAATTTACCATCCGGGCGTGGTCAGGAAAGGATACATACCTGATTGGAGGAAGGATACATACCTGGAACTTCTTCCAAGGCTATTTAAACCCCACCCGAACAGCCATACGTGCTTCGCGTTGTTCTGCATCTAGCAGCTGGACGCTCACTGTGTCTGCTCCTGCATCCTGACTTCTGCCACGCCTGCCAGCATCCTGGATCACCTGCAAAGGAAGGGAAGAAGAGAACAGAAGAAGGAAAAGTCCTTACCTGCTAAATCCGCATCCCGGAGACATCTCGCCGACAATCCTGAAAAGGAAGACTTTTATTTAAAAGCTCATCGCGTCGATCGCTGCAGCGCCGCATTCCACTCACCTTTACAGGGCGCCTCCATGTTCAGCAGCGATCATCCGGATTCGCAGTCACGCCCCAGCGCCGAGGGAGAAAAAGACCAGAACAAAAGGTGAGAGAGAGAATGGAATAAGGAAAGCTAAATCTCCATGTTAAGACTTACCTGTTGATTCATTCCCTCTTCATTTCGGGTCCGCGCCGCATCCTGGCATTTCCGGACCCTGGCCCCTAAGGGGAAAAAGAGACATCATTTAACATCGTTAATGAGCGAATGAAAAGACATTACCAAAAAACGCTCATTAAAGACTTGATTTCTACAAGGATTTCACCTCTCATCTCGGGTCGGTGCCTGTTCCCCGGCATTCCGTACTCCGGCCCTTATGGGGAAAAAGACACTAGCATTAGTACATTAATGCATGGTCACAAGGGGAACCTCTTATCAAAAAAAACTTACCTGGAAGCCAAGCAAGTTTGGTTTTCACCAATCCGAAAATCCAGTGAAGTAACTGGATGCCAACGCGCCCCTGCATCAGAAGCAAGATGGAGAGCTCGCCCTTCCAGACCCTAAGGTGAGACGCTACGAGGAATCACAGAAGGGTTTCGAGGAGGGTGAGAGGGGAAAGTGGGAGGCTGATTGCATTACCCCGCAGACAGTTAATCCCCTATTTTCGCCTACAGAAGGATACTTCTGCGAGCCAGACAAGCCAGATTTGGGGGCCCGGTCCAGTCCGTCTTCCGAACCCTGCGCATCACCTTAGAAGAGGTCACAGCAGCGCGAACCAGGCCAGCGCCTCCGTGGGAGTCAGGTGAGCATTACAGAACGCGAAGCCTTCCTACAAATTCCCACCCAGGCGCTATGGAAAGTTCTGAAACTGATCACTTGGCCCAATTACTGGGGGAATTACGGGCCGAAGTACATGCCGCTCGTCAAGAGACTAATGCCCTCAGGAGGGAATTAATAATATCAAAGGAAAGAACTGAAGACCTGGCCAGACAGCTTTTGCAAGGTCAAGCTGGGCAAACTCCTCTACCCGGTTCCGGAGGGAACCCCGCTCCTGTGGTTTCCAGTAACCCTGTGCAGATTAATCTACCTGGAAACCTGCCGCTGGCCCCACCCGAACGCTTTGCTGGGGACCCCAAACGATTCGCCGTATTCATGAATCAGTGTCGTTTGCACTTCCTATGCAGACCTGGGGCCTTCCCTAATGATCAGACCAAGGTAGCCTTTGTATTGTCATATCTCAGCGGCTGCGCTGCCGATTGGTCAGTTCCACTGGTTACTCAAGATGACCCGATTCTCCGTGATTTTCAAAGGTTTCAAGCAAGCATGGAAAGGTTATTTGCTCGACACTCTCAGGGGCAGGCTCTGGATGACGAACTTCTATCCCTGCGACAGGGCAATCAGGACCTCCTATCCTATATTGCAACCTTTAATAGACTAATTGTGGAAACGGGATGGCCAGAGGATAAAAGAGTCACGTTGTTTTATCGAGGCCTACGCGGAGAACTTAAAGATGTCTTGGCCCAAGTTGTAAATCCGCCCCAAGAATGCACAGATTATATAGACTTAGTGGTCCAATTGGATCACAGACTTCAAAACAGAAAAGCAGATCGGTCCAGGTTTGAGACCCGGGTGTTGGTCAAGACCCATGCTAATCCCAAGGGAGTTGATGTCTCAGAGCCTATGCAAATTGGAGGGGTTAAAGGACCCTTAACTCAACAGGAACGTGAAAGGAGGCAGCAGTTAAAATTATGTCTTTATTGTGGGAATTCTGGACACTTTCTACGAGATTGCCCGGCAAAACCACCCCGAAAGACGGTAGGAGCCGCTGATAAAAACCATGAAGACTCTGTTTCGGGAAACGACTCCGCCCGACAAGTGTAGGGGTCCGCTTGCCGAGCTTGAAAACTAACTCTCAGACCTCGCATTTCATTGTGCCAATGGTTCTCGTAGATCCAGAACAGCCTAAGCGGTTGCATGCAATAAAGGCATACATCGATAGTGGGGCTATTGGAAACTATGTGGATCGTGAATTGGTCTCTTGGATTAACCTCCCTCTCCGTCCTAAAACCAGCAAAGATGTCATCACCACAGTCGATGGAACTGAAATTGCCTCTGGACTGGTAACACATTCCACTACCGAGGTGACTCTTATTGGTCCCGACGGCCATCGGGAGGGTGTTGTGTTTGATGTAATAAAGGCTCCACAGTTTCAGGCTATTCTTGGAATCCCTTGGTTAGAGACACATAATCCTCGAATTGATTGGCGAGCTAAGAGAATAACCTTCCTGGATTGTACACAAACCTGCTACCCAGAAAACCTGAAGATTAATCTAGCATCTGTAACCTCTGCCTCCATGCAACTACCTCCGGAATACCAAGACTTTCAGGACGTCTTCCAAAAGGAACAGGCCAACACGTTACCTCCTCACAGATCGTACGATTGCCAAATCGATCTGGTGCCCGGTGCACAACCCCCTTGTAGCAGGATTCATGCCCTTACCGAACCTGAGAATCTGCATTTGAGACAATATTTGGATCAATACCTAGCTAATGGTTTTATTCGCCCGTCAAAGTCCCCGGCATCCTCGGCTTTGTTCTTGTGCCCAAAAAAGAAGGCGACCTTAGAACTTGTATCGATTACCGCGCATTGAACCAGATAACGGTTAAAAACCGTTATCCTCTGCCTCTGATCCCTGAACTCCTTGACCAGGTGAAGGACGCTTGCGTATACACCAGGTTAGATCTCCGGAGGGCTTATCATCTGGTACGAGTTAAAGAAGGCGACGAATGGAAAACTGCCTTCCGTACTAAATACGGATTATTCGAGTACCAGGTGATGCCTTTCGGATTGTGTAACGCGCCGGCTGCCTTCCAATACTTCATGAATGATGTCCTTCGGGAACTCATCGATGTTTGTGTTGTCGTATATATCGATGACATTCTGGTGTACTCCTCTTCGGAATCTGATCACAGAAAACACGTCAGGGCAGTACTTGAAAAACTGCGCCAACACAAACTATTTGCTAAATTGGAGAAATGTGTTTTCCATACCACAGAAGTCGAGTTTCTAGGTTTCATCCTGACACCCAAAGGAGTCCGAATGGACTCAAGAAAAGTGGATGCCATCCTCAAATGGCCATCACCTAGCTCTGTAAAAGGGGTTCAAAGCATGCTCGGCTTTGCCAATTTCTATCAAAGGTTTATCCCGGAATTTTCACGCGTGGTACAACCCATTACTGCACTCTTGAGGAAAAATAAACGTTTTGAATGGTCTGAAGAAGCCGAGCAGGCCTTTCAGGATTTAAAAGCTAAGTTTACCTCCGCACCTATATTGAAACACCCGCGACCAGATCTCCCTTATGTCGTTGAGACCGACGCATCCAGCCTAGCCATGGGAGCTGTCCTGTCCCAAAGAGATCCCGAAACCAACCAACTGCATCCCGTAGCATTTTGGTCCAGAAAATTCTCGGCACCCGAGGTTAATTATGCCATCACGGACAAAGAACTGTTAGCCATTAAGTCCGCTTTTAAAGCCTGGCGGCATTATCTGCTTGGCGCTCGACATACCAACACAGTGATCACTGATCACCGGAATTTACAGTATTTGAAAACCGCCAAGGCTCAGTCATCACAGCAGCTCCGATGGGCTTTGTTTTTCGCTGAATTTGATTTCATGATTACCTATCGACCTGGCTGCAAGAATGGCAAAGCAGACGCCTTATCCTGAATTGGAATGGGAGAATCTGATACAAACTCAGAACCAGTACCAATAATTCCCGAACAGAGGATTCTAGGCATGACTTCGTTACAGACGCTTGAAGACATTCAAGCCAGAGTGAAACAACTCATGGACCCTACAACCTTACAGGATTGGATACAAAAGGGATCAGACTTTACCATAGATAATGGTTTACCTTATTTCCAAGGACGCTTATTCCTGCCACATAAGGAATTACACGAACTAGTTATTTCCGGTTATCATGATGCATTAATAGAGGGACACCCCGGTATTGCCAAGACAGAGGAAAATGTGAAACGACAATTTTGGTGGCCCTCTTGGCGAAAAGATGTTAAATCTTTTGTGATGTCCTGTGGTGTTTGCGCCCAAAATAAAAGTCAAAAGAAAAGACCAGCCGGTCTCCTTCAACCTCTAGACATACCGCCAGCACCCTGGCACACCCTATCAATGGATTTTATTACGGACCTGCCTCCTTGTTCGGGGTACAATACTATTCTGGTAATTGTGGATTTGTTTTCCAAAATGGCCCACTTTATTCCTTTGAAAGGTTTACCTTCAGCTTCTGTCCTAGCCAAAGAATTCCTCGAAAATATTGTTTGGCTACATGGATTCCCATCTATACTAATCTCTGACCGGGGAAGCCAATTCATTTCCCACTTCTGGCGCAAATGTGGTCAAATGGCGCAGATCGACGTAAGATTATCGACCAGTCACCACCCTCAGACCGATGGTCAAACCGAGAGGACAAATCAGACCCTTGAGCAATACTTACGGTGTATGTTACAGCAATCTGAAAGCAACTGGAAAGACATTCTTTGGATAGCCGAATACGCATATAATAATTCGGTACACTCTGGAACTGGCCACAGTCCTTTTTATACTTTGTTTGGGCATCACCCTCAAACCTTGACTCACCTCAGAACCTCGGAATGCCTGCAGCAGAACATCTGCATTCTACAATTACCCAAGCCTTCAAAGAGGCAACTACGCATTTACAACAAGCCAAGAGAAAATACAAGGAGAATGCTGATCTACATCGGAGTGAAGCACCTCCGTATCAGATTGGGGATCAAGTGTGGTTAGCTACCAGACATTTACCACTCAAAGGGCCTCGAACTTTTAACCCAAAATATCTGGGACCTTATTCTATTACGGCAATAATTAACCCAGTGGCTGTTAAACTTGATTTACCAGCTAGTATGCGAATTCACCCTGTTTTTCATGTGTCACTTCTGAAACCAGTGGTACCCAGAACCCGACTACTCAAACCTTCAGAACCTATTCTAATAGATGGGGAGCCCGAATTCGAAGTGAAGAACATTTTAGACTCAAAAATGTTTAGGTCAAAACTGTTCTACCTAATTGATTGGAAGGGGTACACCTCAGGAGAGGTCGTGGGAACCCAGCGACCATGTGCATGCACCTCGATTAGTCAGGAAATTCCACCGACTCTTCCCAGACAAACCAAAACCCTCAGAGATAACAACCTTGGGAGGGGCCTTGGGGGGGGGGGGGGGTGCTGTCATGATGCCCGCTCCCGGGGAGCCGGTTCAAGCCCTGCGTCCCCGAAAGCGGACATCCAGTCCCCAAGGAAGGACCCAGCAACCCCATTTAGGGGCCCTTTGGACAGTGTCCTGGCGCCTATGGCGCCAGGCTCATAAAAGACATCAGTCCTGGCGCCATAGGCGCCAGGATCATTATGGAAGTGCTTGGGTGCACTTACATGATGCAAACCATGCTGCAGGATCCCGGCCTCCTTGAGGCCTGAAAGGAACTACTTTACCTGTGGGACTAATTTACCATGTGGGCGTGGTCGGGGAAGGATACATACCTGATTGGAGAAAGGATACATACCTGGAACTTCTTCCAAGGCTATTTAAACCCCACCCGAACAGCCACATGTGCTTCGCGTTGTTCTGCATCTAGCAGCTGGACGCTCACTGTGTCTGCTCCTGCATCCTGACTTCTGCCACGCCTGCCAGCATCCTGGATCACCTGCAAAGGAAGAGAAGAAGAGAACAGAAGAAGGAAAAGTCCTTACCTGCTAAACCGCATACCGGAGACATCTCACTGACAATCCTGAAAAGGAAGACTTTTATTTAAAAGCTCATCGCGTCGATCGCTGCAGCGCCGCATTCCACTCACCTTTACAGGGCGCCTCCATGTTCAGCAGCGATCATCCGGATTCGCAGTCACGCCCCAGCGCCAAGGGAGAAAAAGACCAGAACAAAAGGTGAGAGAGAGAGAAGGGAATAAGGAAAGCTAAATCTCCATGTTAAGACTTACCCGTTGATTCATTCCCTCTTCATTTTGGGTCCGCGCCGCATCCTGGCATTTCCGGCCCCCGGCCCCTAAGGGGAAAAAGAGACATCAGCGTTAATGAGCGAATGAAAAGACATTACCAAAAAACGCTCATTAAAGACTTACTTGATTTCTACAACGATTTCACCTCTCATCTCGGGTCGGTGCCTGTTCCCCGGCATTCCGTACCCCGGCCCTTATGGGGAAAAAAGACACTAGCATTAGTACATTAATGCATAGACACAAGGGGAACCTCTTATAAAAAAAAAACTTACCTGGAAGCCAAGCAAGTTTGGTTCTCACCAATCCGAAAATCCAGTGAAGTAACTGGATACCAACGCGCCCCTGCATCAGAAGCAGGATGGAGAGCTCGTCCTTACAGACCCTAAGGTGAGACGCTACGAGGAATCACAGAAGGGTTTTGAGGAGGGTGAGAGGGGAAAGTGGGGGGCTGATTGCATTACCCCGCAGACAGTTAATCCCCTATTTTCGCCTACAGAAGGATACTTCTGCAAGCCAGACAAGCCAGATTTGGGGGCCCGGTCCAGTCCGTCTTCCGAACCCTGCGCATCACCTTAGAAGAGGTCACAGCAGCGCGAACCAGGCCAGCGCCTCCGTGGGAGTCAGGTGAGTGTTACACAAGGCCTTCGACGTCAAAGACTGGCATTCATCGCAGTCATCGGTGGCGTGGTCCTCGCCGAGGCACCACAGGCAGACGTTGTGCGGGTCCGTAAGCGACATCTTGGAACCACAGCCGCGGCACTTCTTGAAGCCCGACCTCGGGGTAGAAGAAGACGAAGACATTATTTCACAAGAAACCAAGTACGAAGAACCGATTCAACAGGAGAAGAACCGAGGCGCGCAGAGATTCCCTAAGCGAACACGTTCGTGGAAAAACCGGAACTGAGGCTACGGGCATCGTGCATCCAATTTATAACATCCGGTGACGTCGGCTCGCGACGGAGGCCCTCGAGGGACAGCGTATCGACATAGGACTCCGAAAATTTTTCCAAAGCAGCACAGCTGTGGTGATTACCTGTCATAGATGTGGAATACATCGGAGGACACAATCCCTTCAAAATTGAATTATTGAAAGACAATGTCCAAAGACTTGCCAAGGAGGGAATTATGTGAAACTAGGTTGTAGTGAGAGACCTCTTGAAGCGAATGCTGGAAACCCTATGTCATTGAGAGTCTTGGGAAGCAAGGTTGTGAAGAGACTTGAAACTGTAAATGCTGACATCCTGAGGTCTGAAGGGAACACATGTATTAATGCAAAGGTCCAGAGGGGACCTAAATGGTGGCGGGAAACACCAGAGGTTGGAGAAAAATCCAATGATACAGCAAGAGACACTGACCGTTAAAGTTTGAAGTTATAGAGGCAAAGGCAAGCCTGAAGAGAAGTTCGAGAAGCTGGGCACCCAAGAGAGATCTGAAGCGCAAAAGTGAAAGCAGAAAGACCAAGGAGGGTACACTCTGAAAGATCCATCTGAGGAGAAGCTTCTTTCTTTTGTGTTTAAGACTAGCAATGGACTTTGTAGAATAGGATTCTGAACTTGTTGGTTTGCCAAACAAGAGAACATTTAGATTTTAACATAGAGACTAGCCTGGCAACTAAGGACCTGTTAAGTAAAGGGTGTGGATCAAGGTGGTCTTTACTACTTTAGATGTTCCTCTAGCTCCTATAGGCATTTGTTCCAACCCCTTTCTTAAAACATATCTTAATAAAGCCACTTGCTTGAACCACCCACGTTCCGTGTGGTGCCTACTTGTCCCTCGCAGGTGAACCCGCCAACAATTTACGTTATGGTATTCTTCCGAGAAAAGTGATGATAAAAACTTCAGTCATTCCATGTATAAGATCATGAAGATGTATTGAATGAAGAGACTAACATGGGTTTATGTCCAATGCATTTGGGACTTAAGTCCTTCATCACAGACCTTTACACATTGTTTTAAGCATCAATCAATATTTCAAAGTGGCACATATGGCCACGCGATAACTAAGACAAACAAACATTCAAAAAGAAAGGAAAATAATCATCATTAGACCATAGAATTACATCATTCCTGGCATATGCTTTTTGAAATCTGATATAGTCTATGTAGCTTAACAACCTGGTTGTCTCTTAAATGAATGCGAAATAGTAGGAAGGGACAGCTTCCATTCCTAAGATAAATAAACAGAACACTGCGATTAGTATAGTCTTGTTACAGTGATATAAGCGTTTAAAACAAACAGAAAAAAACTTTGAAATACAGCATGCAACCCACAAAATGCCATCTCTTGTGTTTCTATAACGTAGCCAATAGCAGCAAACGTACCGCACCTGCTTGTTGTATAACGTAGCCAATAGCAGCACATGTACCGCAACTGCGTTTTGAAAAGGTTATCACCGATTCATGAACATCTTTAGCGCTGTCACAGAGTGAACCTAGTCACACATAGCTACCACCATCCAGTCGGCTACTGCACGATTCACGGTTACCTCCCTGTCAACCCCTATATAGAAAACATAACCAGCTAAGCCAGAAACTCTTCCGTTGAATAAAGCAACACATTTGTGAATGTTAATACTTACAAAGCCACCACGTGCAAGTTATCTCACTGGTAGCTTTATCTCATATGCTTACAAGCCCTCATAAATACGCGAGTCGTCACAAGAACGTATCCTATGCTAAGATGCTCTGTATTTTATAACGTGCCAAAATCATGTAGGTAAGCGTAGCTGCTACATAGAATACCCGTTCGTTTCTATATATGCATAAAATAATGTACATAAAACATCAGCGTAATGACATCATGGAGAAAACGTTCCCACCCTGTTAAGGAAGTGATAATGTACTGGATTAGTGAACCTAAGACACAACGAGGTAATTATGGCAAAAAGATTTGTCCTATGCCATATTCTCATCCCATAATGGTTGACCAATAAATGTTATAGTCCTGTGGCAAAATAGTCATGCCATGTTAACACCCATCCGCCCCGGTGGTCATCATGGTCATTTATTTCTGCTGAAGTAGTACTGGAGTATTTATCTTACAAAATCAAGTGAGCTTTGACACTCTCCTCCCTGATGGCTACAAGATACTTTCCGTGCATAGATCAAAGCGTTTCGGAGGAGGTGTAGCCCTGATCTTCCCATAGTGGATTCCTGCCTTTGTCATTCCTATGCAGGCATACTCCTCTTTCAAATGCCTTGTCTGCAGGCTTTCCCTCTCTCCTGGCCACTCTTTTACCGTGGCTACTATCTATCGGCCACCTGGTCAGAACACCTCCTTCCTCTCTGAGTGGGCTGACCTCTCCTCCTCCCTCCTGGCCTCAACCACTCAACTCCTCCTTCTCTGGGACCTAAACATCCATCTGGATGCTCCCAGTTCCTACTCTGGACTCGTTCGTGACCTCTGAGATTCCCTCTCTCTTTCTATTCTCCCCTCTAGCCCGACTCACTCTGCAGGGCACACGCTGGATGTTTTGATCTCCCCTGACCTCCCCCTCTCCATCCCTCTGACCACCCCTCTCTCCTGGAGTGATCACTTCCTTCTTTCCTCCCATCTCTTCCTCTCTACCCCTCAGGCCATACCAACTCCAACACTGCCACCTACCTTCTCGGTCATCCGACACATAAAGCGTGTGTGAGTTGAGGCTTTCGCCGCCACTTTCTCTCCCCCTCCTCCTCCTCCTCTGGCTGACACACATCCCGATGCAGCCCTTTCCTTGCTCTACTCGTCTACCTCTGATACGCTTGATGTTCTTGCCCCTGTCATGAGGATCTGCTTGAAGCCCAAAGCCAAGTGCAACTCTTGGTACGACTCCAACCTTGCTACCCTAAAATGAGAGTGTAGGGTGGCTGAGAGGAAATGGCGTGCCTCTTGTACATCCTCTGACAAACTGGCCTGCCGCCTGCTCCAAAGGCAAAACCGGCTCCTTGTCCTAACTAAGAGAGCCCACATCCAAGCCCGCGTTTCTGTAGCATCTAACAACTCGGCCGAACTCTTTAAAATCTGCAAGGAGCTGGCCAACCCTGCTGCAGTCTCTACCTCTGCTGTTGCCTCCCAGCCCCTTTGCACAGCCCTTCCCTCTCATTTCATCTCCAAAACCCAGGACATCCTGTCCGTCCTCTCATCCTCTTCTCCCTTCTCTCTCCGCTACCTCTGGCCCTCCTGCAGCCGCCCCTTCTCCCTCTTTCTCTTCCTTTCCTCTGTTCTCCCCCAACGAGATTTCCAGACAAGTCTGATCTATGAAAGTCTCGTCAAAACAGGTTCTTCCCTGCTCGTCCAAAACCATCAAGGACCATATTGACACCCTTGCTCCTGCTCTGGCCGACTTCTGCAATCTCCTTTGCCTATGGAGCCTTCCCCTCCCCTCTGAAGCACTCTCTTGTGCACCCTCTTCTCAAGAAACACACAGCCGACCCCTCATGCCTAGCTATCGCCCGATCTCCATCACTTCTTTCCTGGGCAAACTCCTGGAAAAGCTGTCCATCTCCGAGCATAATCTTCACACTGATTCTGTTGGCTGTCTCCATGACCATCAGCACAGAAACTGCTCTCCTGAACATCAGTGAAGACCTGCTCTCCAACCTTGACTCTAACATCCCATCTGTCCTCATCCTACTCAATCTCTCTTCTGCCTTTGACACCGTCAACCAGGCCATCCTGCTCAGCCATCTCCGTGATAACCTGGGCATCACCGATCAGACCCTGGTCTGGCTGACCTCTTTCCTCTCTGATCGACCCTCCAGGTCCAACTTGGGTCCTTCCTTTCCTCTATCTCACTCTCTACTTGTGGTTTTCCCCAAGGGTCTAACCTCTCTCCCTGGCTCTTCAACCACTACCTGGCACCTCTCGCCCAACGCATTGCCGCTCTCTGTTCCAACTTTCAATGCTATGCGGATGAGACCCAGCTCATTTTCAGGTTTCCCTCTGCCACCTCCTCTTCTCTCATCTCAGGCGGTCTGTTTGCTATACAGGAGTGGTGTGACGCCAATGATCTCTGCCTTAATGCGAGTAGGACAGAGATTCGCCTCATCGGCACACCTGCACCCTCCTTTCCTGTCACTCTCTGGCCGGCCTCCCTTGGTCCTCTTCCTGCTCCCACCTGTGAGGCTAAGAACCTTGGGGTCATCTTCGACTCCACACTCTCCTTTTCTCCTCACATCTCTGACGTCTCTAAGAAGTCAAACTACCAACTGCACCTCCTCTGAGGTATTCTTCCTTTCCTCTCCTTCCCCCAAATGTTCACTGTTTCTAGAGCTCTGGTTCTCTCTAGGCTGGACTACTGCAACTGCCTCCTTCTTAATCTTCCTGCTTCTACTCTCCGCGATCTGCAACTCACCCAGAACAGGACTAGAAGACGTGTCCTTGGCCTCAAGCCCTGGGATCGTATCTCTCCAGCCCTGAAATCTCTTCAATGGATCCCAGTGGCTGCAAGGATTAAATTCAAGACCCTTTGCACTGTCCACAAGGCTTTCTGGGGCCTGGGTCCACGATACCTTCAACTCTCCCTCCTTAAATACCTTCCTACTCAAGCTCTTCGCTCCCCCACCTCCAACTCCCTCAGGGTCAGTCGCTTCTCCAAGCAAAGAGTTGGGGGTTGATCTCTTTACTCGGCTGGGGCCTCCCTCTGAAACAGCCTCCCTGCCTCTCTGAAACTCAAGTAGAACCATCTTCGGTTTCGGAAGCATCTCAAGACCTTCCTCTCTACTTCTGCCTTCGCTCTTCCTCCCCCCTGCTGATATGTCTGCTTCATTACTGGGCACCCGTCGAGCCCAGGTCCCTGCACACCCAGCCACACACCAGCACTGCCTCCTGGTAACCCTTGCACTTGGGTCTGTATCTGCAACCCTACAGTCCCCTTACCTGCACTTATTAGACATCCCTTGTCTGCGCTTTAACCTTGCACTGGTCACATGCTGGCTGCACTACCTGTTGTTTTTTTCCTGTGTTCAGCACTTTCCACTCCTCCCCCCTTGCACTTTCCCCCTTCACTCTCCCCTGTTCTTGTACATTACCAATGTCACTGGGCCAAGAAAGACCATCGTTTTGCCCCCCCTTGTTCCCCTTCCTTGCCTTGTTGCGCTCTGAAACACTTGTGTATGAGCGCGATACAAATAAAATATATCATATCATATCAAGAACATCATAGGTCAACAGTTACATAGCTGGTATCTAACGTTAATAGGTCCTAGCCTAAATTCAAAAGGTGCGGCATGTAATATTAGAATTAACACCCAGTGATTGTATATAGCTAAATCCTGTCTCATATGTACACATGATGATACCACAAAGAAAGTACCCTGGAATATCAAACATGGCATGTTTCCTCCTGACTACATAACATCGTGGTGATAATGTAGAGAATAAAAAAAAAAAAACTAGCCTCAGAAAAACTCAATGGATATATATGCAACACTCCATTCAGAGAAAACTGCAAAACACAGACCACCCCTCAACCTAAAACACATGACAACACATCACAGTGCCCCCCTCCTACAGAAACGCAGCACAGTACTTGATGCCAGCCACCCCACCAAAAACAGGAGTGCCCACACTTTAAAACATAATGGGTATTACAACAAAGTATACAGTCCCCCACACCTGAATAACACAGAAGAGTGTTTCATGAGGTATTTTCTAATACACGCCATTTACCCCTCCCTCTCCCGAAAAGAATACCCCAACCAAAATAACAGTGCCTCTCCTTTTCAAATGCAGAATAGTATATAACCTCCCCACCCATGCTGCTTCTCTGGATTCAAACATCCCAACATAAAAAGATCATAATCGCACCTCCACCCCACAAAAAGAAGACATTTCACCTGCACTTATTTTATTGTCATATGGTTAAAACATAACCTTTGACAGACAGAATATGACCATCAAAAATAGTCCAGAGTTAAAACAAACACATGTCACAAAGTTATTAAAAGATCATACAAATATAGTAAACCTTAAAAACGACATACACAATTATTGATCCAACTTCACTTCTAATTGAATAGCAGTGAGCGCCTTTACCGCCACCTGCCAAAAATGAAAACACCTTGTTACCTTCCCAAGCACAAAACAGTGTTTTCTGCCTGCACACAGGCGGGTCCCTTACCAGTGGCCCCCAACAAACATATGTAGGGCACACTCCAAACCCTCATACCTGTTGCCCGGCTCCACCCTCTCTGTCTTGTCTCATACCCACATAGCCCCGCCACCACTCCGTAGTAAACGTGAAAGATCTCAGGGTATGGGCAAAGGAGGTCCCAGAGAAGGTGAAGAGCAGAGACTGGTCCTTCACATTGTTCACCAAGAGCCTGCCTGCTTCCCAGTCCAGGAAGAAACCGAAGGATTTGGGGGGGCGAGGAGGGAGTGAACATGGTTCAGGAGGAAGAGGAGGTGAGAGCCCAGTATTTACCACCACTTTGCCGCACAATCCAGAATCCACCCTTGGAGGATGCAGTGATATCCAACTTCACATTCAAAGACTCTCACACATCCCCATCTCCGTCTCGCCTCCCGCCACCTTATCCTCCCAGTAATGTCTGCCTGAGTTCATCCTCGCTCGTCCCAGGAGAGCGATGAATATGAAGTCAGTGAATCTCTTTGTGCTGTCAGTCACTGCCTCCAAGGATCTTCTGCTCCCCCCATCCTTAGACAGAATGACCCAGTGGCCTGAGTCGGCTTGCCTGCAAAACAGAGAGAAGCACAGGTCTGAGAACAGGCAATCACAGCAGTGATAACAACTATCCTAATCACAGAGAACTGATAGCAAGGCAATCATGCAAAGAGCAACACCTCGACCAACAACAGTGCACTGACAGCTCGTCAACCACAGAGTGCAGAAAAGAAACTCAGAGGCTGAAGAAATGGAGCACTGCCCAAGCTGTGGGGGAACGTGTGTTTCCAGATTATAAAACTGAGCTCAGAAGTGACCCAAATCCAAGAGTTAAAGGGGAGAACTCTGAGGAAATTGCCCTTAATTTTTCACACACCCCTTCTGTTATCCACATCCATCTGTGCACTTCATCCCAGGCAGAGAGGTTCTCCCAGCTCTACCAGCCATGGGGAGAGGAGTAGGAAAATAAAGTGAAGACAAGAGGAAGGAGAGTGGGGGCGAGGGGAGATAAATGCAGAGAGAAAAAGACAGAAAAGGAAATAAAAAGACAGGAAAAAAGCAGGTAGATATAAATGACGGGTGCACATTAGAGGCAGAAAAGACAGAGCAAGAAAGAAAAACAGATCTGGAGGTCGAACAAGGGCGCAATGTCAACATAAACAGATGCAGGGAGAGAAAGAGAAAAAGTGAGCGGATGAGAGGCTTACAAGAGAGAAAGAAAATCAGAGTGAAAGACAAATGTATGAGACAGAGAAAGGAAGCATGCACAAGGGAGAGAGGGAGTGGAAGACACCCTCAGAGACTCGAGATATCAATCCCACATAAGAGCTTATCTGAAAACATTGGCAATACTGGCATCTGCAGGAGTCATGTCAAAGCATTGACTCCACAGAGGAGAAAGACAAAAGAGAAAAACAAATGAAGAGGGCTACTGAGAGGGACACCGGAGCAAGTACCCAGAAAGTACGTTTGGCCGCGTTACTTTGCATCACACGCTTCTTCCTTGCTGCTTTGTTTGCTGCAATTCTTAATTTCCTGGACTACCAAGCACATAAGGCTCTGCTGCCTAAACTCTGTGGGTGGGGCTATATAATTCAGGAAGCGCGTGCACCGGAGCAAGTACCGAGAAAGTACCGCTTGCCCGCTTTGCCACGGTTGTTGCGCCTTTGCCTCGAGCGGTGCTTTCCGGTGCCTGTCCGCTATCTTTGAACGTGTGGGGGGTGTCCAAAGTCAAACGCTTAAATGAAGCGAAGCGTTGCCTCTTTGAAAACAGGTATGCCGGCGCAGACGGCTATCCAAAAGAATACTACTGCTGGTGTCTTTTCCTCCCCGGAGCACCCATTAAAACGAGTCCGCTCCTCCTCCACCCCTTTACTAACTAATGCCCAAACTAAGGCTGTCCTACGGAAAAAGAAAATAAGAAACACAGCCATTTGTTCCTTTTGTCAGGAACCTAACACCCATGGCACGAATCGAATGGACAAAGACTTTGCATCTCCCGCAGTGCGGACTGCTGGTGTACCATTGCCAGACAACATCATGGCTAAATCACTGGACTTAAATGGAGCACAGAACAATGATGAGCTTGCGGAGAATTCTGTTAAGGTACACAAGAAAATAACTGACAATGATTCTGCCTCTGTTATATTTGCTAAAGAAAATGTATTGCTCACCGATAGTGAACTACTTCGTAGTGTTCTAACCGGTGCTGGTGTAGGAATTGCAAACATATCCGGATCGACACCTCCAGTCGACCCGGTCGTTATAGATTTAGACCTTGATGCCTCATGTTTTTCATCTCATACTCTGCTTGAAAACTTGTCTAAATCACCAGACATGTTCTCGAACTCCAGTGTCTCCCAATCTGTTAAGGAATTATCCTTTGCTGTCCCAACTCCCCGGAGAATGAAGCCTCCTCTTCCATTCCCCAAATCCCCCGTTCCATCCTCTAAGTCTCCTCTTCCATCCTCCAACGAGACTGAACAAATAAATCCATCAACTGGCCTAATTGAAATAGCGCTTACTTCAATGAACCTTGCCATCCAATCTTTGGTAAGTCTGTTTGAGAACCTAAATGCAAAGATAACTCTGCAAGCTGAACAACTAGAAAAAATATTGGCCTGGCAACAATCATGCCCAACAAGATTTAAACCTTCAGAAGGAATGTCAATTTCATCTCAGGCACAAACAGTAGAAAGTAGCCAACCAACTATGCAAGAAGACATAATCAACAATAAAAAAACTAAAACAAATGTTCTAAAAATACCCTTCATACCAATTCTCATTATTGATCTTCAGTGTGAAAAGGTCCAACCCATTACACAAGTCCCTAAAGAAAACACCCTCTGACAAAAACAAAAACAAATTATGCCTTATTCTCAGGGCCTAGTGCACAGCTCTTAGGGCCGAAACTGAAATCAAACAAAAAGAAAGCAGTTCAGGACAAAAAGACGCAGAACATCAAAAATGTTAAAAGAATTACTTCCTCTCAATCGAAACAATTCATCAAAAATTTGTCACAACCTTGATCTGCTGCTGCTACAGCCTCTAAAGCAATAGCAAAAAAATACATGCTGCAAGCCTTCTTAAAGAAGCAACTTTTTCCATCAAATAATGAGGACAAGGTTGAAGCATATGGACCATTGGATGAGCTGGTGGCTGCCGCTACGGCTACACCTGATAACAATACTCCCTCAGGCATTGGACCTATAAGAATAAGCAATGATATTGACACAGTAGCAGCCCGCCGCAGTGAAATAAGACAAGCAGTGGATGCTTATATGGCTGCCCTTCCAAACCAAAAGCTCTTAGATTCTGTCCAAATAGCAAAGATATTTTGAACCCGAACATCATTATAAATGATCAAGGGCACCGAAGGGTTCAAACAAATCAAGAACCCACTCCCATTTCACAAAATCCCACTGCAATCGGGAAAGATTACACCCAAGCTCCAGGCAAAGAAGTGGGTGCCTTAAATTCTAAAGCTCCTACGGGACACCCTTTAACAGACCATGATCTAAAACAACTAATTAAAACTACCCTGTCTCAAATTATACAAGAAAAAGGTTCTTTTAATGATCAGGTCAGACAGGATCCAGGCATAGTGATGAAAAATCCCAAATCTAAGACTCAGTCAACTAAAAGACCAGCAATTCACTCACTCACCTTGATGTGTCGTCCTTTGCCATGTACCCAGTACAATTTAAACCGTACCTCGGTACTATCAATCTTTAGCGAAATTCCAGCTCTTGATGATATTGGTACAATTGACATCGAATGAGTCGAGTTTGCGGAATGACCGAAAAGAACTTCGGTCACCTTATGGTTGAACTCTAGAGTGGTACTTAATAGCATCTGGGCTGTCAGATCCCAACTCTTTGAATTGGGCTTTGTTATATTACCAAAACCGGCAAACTCGGAGACTGGAGTATCTGCTCAGCCCTCTCAAGTGACTACTCTGTTGAATGATGCTGGGAAACACCAAACATCATCTAATGGCCATTGCGGTTCAATAGTAACCCAGAATTAGCTACCAGCGGAAAATTCTGCCTCTGTGTCTCTAGTTAGCTGGAACTCGAGAGGTTTTAAGCATTTATTTAACAATAAGGAATCCACATTGATAATATTCGACATCATATTATAACAGGAAACTTGGCTTATGACAACACCCTTCTGGAACAACTATGATATGTTTTGGTTCCAGCCAAATCGGCTAAATATGGTAGACCAACCTCTGGACTCCTTATTGCTATCAAACAGACTTTACATGTAAATCCTGAAAAATGGTTTTCTCCCAATCCATTTTTTCAGATGATTAAATTGCAGAAAAATCAAACTGTATATGCATTAATCAATGTGTACTGGAATCCGGATGGGTTGAGAGACGACAGTTTTCTGGAATCCATGACTGAAGCACTGGATATAGTAGCTCAAGAAACCAATTTTTGTCATATAATATTAGCAGGAGATCTCAATCTACATTGTCTTGATTCAGATAGATATCTTGAACGAACGCGATTACAAAAATGGAACAAACTTATTAAATCCAGAAATCTTTTCATGCTTAATGGATCCCTGTCGTCAGACATCCCACCTAAAGCAACCTGACATAGAGGGTCTTGCACAGGTATTATTGACTTCATATATGTAGATGTGGTTTTGTTTTCACAAATATCGTCTTTTCAAGTCTTAAATTCTGATTTAAGTGATCACAACATGTTAAATCTATCTTGGGTACCCAAAAGTTTGTTGGTAACAGCTGCACGCAAATCACATCTAGGAAATTTTACTGTGAACACTGCTCAAAACAGACTAATCTGGTCAGAGCCTACATTGAAAGCCTTCAAGAATCAGTATATTATAGAGGTTCTTCAAGCAAAAAATGATGAACACAAATCTAGTGTGGTGTATCCAGAGTTAATGCAGTTATTTCAACCCAATTCAGAACAGACAAAGTCAAAGCAAACACCCCATTTGCATGTTTAAAATCATGAAGTCAAAAAAATGAAAACGATTGTGAGATATGAAAAGCGTGAAGATTTAAAGTTACCGGTGGATAGCAGAGCCAAAGCCCTCATCCAAATTAAAACAAAATATAAGAATTGGATTAAAGGTTTGAAGTCTAGACTGTATCAGGAAGATGGCAGTAATATGCTTAGGAAACTATCTAGTAAAGTTTACTCACAAATCTGGAGCTTAATAAATCAAGCTACAGCTGGAAATCAGGTTGCAGTACAATCAAATCCAGTAAAGGAGCAAGATTGGATTGAGTATTACCAAAACCTATATAGTCTACCGGAGTTAGCAATAACACATGAACCTCAAACAGAGCAAACAGTCTTCACTCTAAATTATGATCGTGACGATATACTGTATTACATACATAAAATTAGTCATTCCAGAGCTCCGGGTCCAGACGGTTTGTCTAACTCAATAATGAAACAGTTTCCAGAAATGTGGGCTGACATTCTAATGACCATGTTCGATACCATACTAGTCTCTCAAAAAATTCCAAAATCCTGGAAAAGCTCAATCACTATTCCTATTTACAAAAAGGGTGATCGAGCAAACCCGGCCAGTTATTGACCAATATCATTATTCCCGGGCACTTGGGCTGGACGGTTTGTCAAATGCCATACTAAAACAAGCCCCAGAAGTATGGGCCGACATGTGCTACACTCTGTTCACAAGAATCATTAACCACAAACAAGTACCAGAAACATGGACAAAAGCCATAATCATTCCCACACACAAAAAGGGCTATAGAGCTAGGCCTGAGAACTATCGCCCAATATCCTTATTGGATGTAATAGGTAAAATCTTGGCCGGCATCCTCCTAAAGAGACTAAAAGAATGGATTGAACAGTCAGGAAATTACGATCCCCGGCAAGCAGGGTTTGTGGAGAAAATTGATTGTGGCCTAAATCTACTCATACTTAACTTACTGAAGGCGAAAACCATTTGTGAAAACCAGAAGCTCTATCTTGCGTGTATAGACATGGCATCCGCCTTCGATAGAGTAGATAGAAAAACTCTGTGGGCCAAGATGGAACAGAAAGGATGCCCGAAAGATCTAGTTGCCGCAATTAAAGCCCTGCATACCGACACCTCCATACAAGTTCGGTTAAACCAAAAAGGGACCCTAACTAAGGCAATTCCAGCAAAAAGAGACCTAAAACAAGGGTGCCCCTTGGCAGCCATCTTTTATAATTTCTATATCTTGGAAATAAAGGACCGGCTTGAACCATTGAGAGCATGTTCTCCTAAAATAGGTACCACAACAATAGGCCACTTACTGTATGCAGACGATCTGATCATCTTGGATAAGACCCCTATTGGTCTGCAGAAAAAACTCGAAGCCCTGGATGCCTTTGTTAAAGAAAACAAACAAAAAATTAACCCTGACAAATCAGAAATTCTAATAATAAAAACAGCGAGATCGAGAGTGAAAAAGCCTTTTAAATAGTGTGTTGACAATCAACCTATTCCGATAACAACAAGCTCAAAATATCTGGGAGCCATAATAAGCGCCGATTGGTATGACCAACCATGGATAGAACATCTACAACATAAAATGGGCCAGTTAACGGCCCAAGCACTAATCTTGAAACGAAGATATGGCAAGTTTTCAATTCAACCAACAGTAGATTTCTATAATGCAAAAGTAATTCCATCAATAGCTTACGCTGGTGACACTGTTCTCAGAATATCGTGGGAAACCTGGGAAAAGGTCGAAGCCAGATTTTGGAGAAAATTGTTGAGGCTACCGCAATGTGTTCCAATGAACATAATTCGCCACAAACTGGGACTCCATTCCATACAGGCCTCAATGACATGGAAGGCACTGTCAACCTTTAGGAAGACGTTAGTAAAAGACTGTCCACCACAATACGCAATCCTAAAGGAAGAAAACGAAAAAGCTCCATTCTGGCCTCTGACCGTGTGGAAAGAAAAATGTTAGGAGCTACTACAGAACCTGCATATAACAGAAGACACCCTATGTAACAACCCCAGGAGGGTGAAGACTCTGTTACTGTCAGTCGACTGGGCGCAAACAGAAAACGCACGTGGTAGTTCCAGATTTCACACCCTTTCAAAAAGTCTCAGTTCAGTACCAAAAATCTTGCCCGGCTACCTGAAAAAGAGTGTGAATCCTACTCACAGAGATCTAATCTTACGATTCAGATGAACAAGTTACTTTCTTACCTGGTAACGTTCTTTCGATGGGATGGTCCGACGACGTATTCCATATCTATGACATGTAATCACCACAGCTGTGCTGCTTCGGAAACTTTTTCGGCGTCTGCGTCGATGACGTCGATGCGCCGTCGTCGAGGACCTCCTCCGACGTCCGACGTCATCCGATGTGATAAGTAGGACGCACGACGCCCATAGCCTCAGTTGTAGTTTTTTCCCCCAGAACGTGTGACATAAGTCAACTGCCAGTCAGACACAAAGCCTTGCGGAACGTAAGCTGCAATCGCAAAAGAAATTCTGCAGCGGGGAAGGCCGGGCGGGAGCGATATGGAATACGTCGTCGGACCATCCCATTGAAAGAACGTTACCAGGTAAGAAAGTAACTTGTTCTTCGAGGGGATTGGGTCCTCCGACGTATTCCATATCTATGACAGACTCCCAAAGCAGTACCAAAGCAAGGAGGAGGGAAAGAATTTAGAATCAAAATGTAGAATAGCCAATCAAATAGCAGAGCAAAGGACCGCCTTGCCAAAGGCCAGATCCTGTGCTCGGATGGAATCAAGGGAATAGTGACGTACAAATGTATGTACTGAAGCCCAGGTGGCTGCATCACAGATGTTGCGAATAGGAACACCCCTCTGCAGGGCAGTAGACACAGCCATACCCCTGGTAGAATGGGCCCGCAAGCCAGCCGGCGGGTCCTTACCCGCCAAACGGTAGCACTCCGAGATGGCCAAAATAATCCAGCGAGACAAAGTCTGTTTCGTCACAGCTTGCCCCAAACGCTTTCCAGCGTAACCAATAAAGAGTTGATCATCCACTCTGACCCGGGACATGCGTGAAACATAAAAGCTTAAAGCTCTCCTAGGATCAAGCCTATGGAGCCTCTCCTCTTCCTTACCAGGATGCGGAGGAGGATAGAATGCCGGAAGAACAACCTTCTGGGCCAAATGAAATTCCGTCACTACTTTCGGAAGAAAAGAAGGACGAACTCTAAGGACAACCCTGTCCTTGTGAAATACAGTGAAGGGAGGCTTAACTGAAAGTGCCTGTAACTCACTCACTCTGCGAGCGGAAGTAACCGCAACTAAAAACACAGTTTTCAGAGTTAACAGCCTCAAAGGGCAAGAATGTAAAGGCTCAAACGGAGCACCCATAAGAAACTTAAGAACCAGGTTTAAATCCCAACCGGGCACCAGGAAAGGTGATGGAGGGAACACATTAGTGAGCCCTTTCAGGAACTGTGAAATCAAAGGGATTTTAAAGTAAGAACACTCTTCAGACGAGCGCTTAAAGATGGACAGCGCCGCCAGGTAACCCTTAACGGTACCTACTTGCAAGCCCCTGTGGGCCAAAGAAAGCAAAAAGGACAGAACCATGGGGATGTCACATGCAAAAGGATCCACATTCTGAACTCTGCACCAGTCACAGAACTTACGCCAACGGCAACGGTACAGAGACTTTGTTGCCGGCCTTCGGGCCGAAAGCAACACCTCCATCACGTCCTCAGGGAGGTCCCAATCCTTATACCTCAACCTTTCAGAAGCCAAGCGTGAAGGTTGAGGGATCTGACCTCTGGATGGAGAACCTTACCCCCCTCCCGTGAGAGCAGATCGTCTCGGTAGGGAAGACGACGTGGAGGGCAGATGGATAAGTCGAGAAGGTCCGGGTACCACGTCCTCCGAGCCCACGCCGGGGCAATGAGGATCATCCGGGAACCGAACTTCCGTAACCTCCGCAGCACTTGCGGGATGACGGGGACTGGAGGAAACGCGTACAGCAGCGGGAATGACCACTCCACCACGAACGCGTCTCCTAAGGCTCCTTCTGGAGGAAATTCCCGCGAGCAAAACCTTTCGCACTTCCGGTTGACACTGGAGGCGAAGAGATCCACTTGAGGGGTCCCCCAAAGGGCGAAGATCTCCAGGAGAATCTCCTGAGCCAACTCCCACTCGTGAGAGATCGCGCTCTGCCTGCTCAGAGCGTCCGCCGTCACGTTTTCGGCTCCGGCCAGATGAACTGCCGAGATCGAAACCTCCTGCTGGATGGCCCAGAACTCGAGCTGCATCGCCTCTCTGCACAGAGGAAGTGACCCTGCCCCCCCCTTTTTGTTGAGGTAGTGCATGGCCACTGTGTTGTCCGTCAGGATCAGGACATTCTTCCCTCGCACAGACGGCAGAAAAGCCTTCAGGGCTAGCCTGACGGCCCTCAGCTCCAACAGATTGATATGGAGTCTGGACTCCGACGGAGACTAACGACCGCTGACTGTCAGCCCGTTGGCATGAGCTCCCCATCCCGTGAGGGATGCATCCGTCACGATCGTCACCTTCGGCCAGGGAAGCCAAAATGGAGCCCCCTTCATCAAGTTGCCTTCGACGGCCCACCACAGAAGGTCCCGGGCGACCGAGGACGGCACCTGAATCGAGTCCGACATCCTGCCGGAGGACTGCGACCATTGCGTCTTGAGTGCCCACTGCAAAGATCTGATCCCCAGGCGAGCCTCTGGCACCAGAAGAATGCAGGATGCCATGAGGCCGAGCAACCTCAAGAACTCGAACGCTGGGAGCGTCTGGGCATGCTGAAACTTGTGCACCATCTGCTGAATGTGAAGAGCCCTCACCTGGGGAGGAAAACACTGCCCCAGGGAAGTGTCGAGCACTGCTCCGATGTACTGGAGCCGCTGTGTTGGCGTCAAATGGGACTTCTTTAAATTGAGGGAGAAGCCCAGCCTGTGAAGGGAGCGACAGGCGATCGATAGATGATCCAGGACTTGCTCGGGAGAGCACCCCCTGATCAACCAATCGTCCAGGTAGGGGTAGACGTGAATCCCCCCTTGCCTGAGATGCGCTGCCACCACCACCATGAGCTTGGTGAAAACCCTCGGGGCGGAGGTCAATCCGAACGGCAGGACCCGAAACTGAAAGTGCGAGTCGCCAACCGCGAACCTCAGGTACTTCTTGTGCTTGGGATGGATCGGCACATGGAAGTAAGCATCCTTGAGGTCGAGTGACACCAACCAGTCCTGAAGCTGAAGGGCCTGGAGGACTTGAGAGAGAGTAACCATCTTGAACTGTCCTTCCTGAGGAGTTTGTTCAAATCGCGCAAGTCCATGATGGGTCTCAATCCCCCGTCTTTCTTCGAAACCAAAAAATAAGGGGAATACCATCCCTTGTTCCTCTCCGCTACAGGCACCAGTTCTATGGCGCCTTTCTCCAGCAGGGCTTGAATTTCCTGCGCAAGGAGCGGATCCGGACTCTGCAAAGAGAGGTTCCCCGGTGGATTGTCGCGAGGCCTGTGCCGAAAAGGAAGACAGTAGCCGTGGGTTATGATCTCCAGAACCCACACATCTGAAGTAATGGCTTGCCACTCTACAAGATGCTGCGCCAGCCTTCCCCCAACCGGCGAACCATGGGACATGGCCTCACGACTGAGTGGGAGCGGCTGCGGCGTTACCTGAGGGCAAAGAGGCAACTGCCCGAGCGGCCTTGGCACCACGGGTACCCTGTCGTCCACCTCTGGTACCCCTGCGTTGGCCTCTTTGACTGCCAGCTCCTCTCGCCTTACTGAAGGATGAGTAATAGCGAAAGGAACCACCCCTCCACTGCTGTCCCCTAGGACGAAAAGGCGGAGGTTGGCGAACTGCAGCGCCCAACGACTTCGCTGCAGCTTTTGAGGTCTGCAACCTCTCAAGGCTCTCGTCAGCCTTGCTGCCAAAAAGGTGTTCACCATCAAAGGGCATGTTGAGGAGCCGGGACTGCACATCAGGAGCAAACCCCGACTTCCGCAACCACGCAAACCTGCGTATCACGGTGCTCGCCGCCATGGACCTACTGACGCATTCAGCCAAGTCCAGACCCGACTGAACGGACTCACACATGGCATCCCTACCATCCTGGACCATAGCAAGGAAACCATCCCGTTCATCCCCTTCGGGAATATGTTCAGCCGCTAACGCAACACAGTTCCACAGAGTGTGCGTGAAACGTGACAAGGCACAAATGGAGTTGGCCGCCTGAAGCGCCATACCACCAGAAGAAAACACTTTCTTCGCCCAGCCATCAAAACGTTTGTCGTCCCTATCAGGAGGGATGGTAGGGTACGACGCCTGTTTTGCCGGGGCCGTGGCCGCCTGCACCACCAAACTTTCCGGAGTGGGGTGCCTGGTCAAGTAGCAGGGGTCGCTACTGGCTGGACGGTATTTACGCGACAAGGATCTGCCCACCGCCGGGAGACTCTCCGGAGCAGTCCAAGCCGCCGCCACCCTTCTCTGTAAAGCCATATGGAACAGCAGTACCGGGTCAGTTGGGGGACCAACATCAAGGATGTCCGTCAGATCATCCTGCACAAACTCCCCTGGGGGAGCAGACCATCCCAGATACTCAGACACCCTAGCCATAAGGCGCCGGTACGAGGAATCGGCATGGGAGCCAGGCTCAGGCCTACAAAATTCCACCTCCGGAGAGGTGTCCAGTCCACTGGCATCATGCAGTGACTGCCTCAAATCGTCAAACTGACTATGGCCCGAGACAATTTCATCTGGCACCTGACTAGGAACCAGGCCATCAGAATCCTCATCCGCCTCCGAAATATATTCCAGGTGGCGAAAAGGCACCCGAGAGTGCTTGCTCTTAACCAGAGCCTTCCTAGGGGGTACACCCGTGACACGGGGCACCTCCGACACGAAAGGCGTCGATGGCGTCGAGCGAATCGGCGCCGACGCCGAGAAAACCGTCAACGGCGCCGAGAGGATCGGCGTCGACGTCGAGGAAATCGGCGTCGACGTCAGATGCAGCGCCTCCAGTATCGGCGGCGTCGACACAGCCCTCGAAGCCGGAGCCCCGAGCGTGTCCCTCGACGACCTGATCGTCAACGGCTTCGACGAGGTCCTCGAAGCCGGAGCCTCGAGAAAGCCTGTCGACGCCCTCGACGCCTCAGACGTCGATGTCTTCCTCGAAGACTTCACAGGAGCACACGGTCTCGAACGCGTCGAGGACCGGGACCTGGAACGGGTACGGCGAGAACGAGCCTCCTTGTCCGAACGGGACCGCTCCCGTGACTCGTGCCGACCACTCTTGCGAGCGGCGTCTCTCGACCTCACACGGCCGACCCCACTCGGGGGCGCGGACGGCTGAGTACCCTGCGACTCAAGAATCGCCAACATTTTCTTCCCGAAGGAAGCCTATTCCTCCGGCGTCGCACGGCTGGTGGGGTAACCGACGAGCCGTGCAGAATCCTCGGAAGAGGATCTGGAAGGCGACCGGTGACGGCGCTTCCGAGAATGCCTCGAAGAGGCTGAGGAGTGGCGAGACCCACTCCTAGAAGAAGACCGACGAGACTTCCGACGATGACGCGGAGAGTCACCCCTGAATCATCCGTCGAAAGCCCCGCCGACTTCGACTTCCGGGGCTTGGACACCCGACCTACCGACAACTTCTTCTTACGTTCGCGTAAGGCTTTGGACGTGAGCGACTGGCAGTCGAAGAACCAGAAAGAACAGAACTCCAAAGAGTCGAGGCTTAGAACCGAGAAACACGAAGCAACACGTTCGCGGAAAAAACGGAACTGAGGCTATGGGCGTCGTGCATCCTACTTATCACATCGGATGACGTCGGGCGTCGGAGGAGTCGGAGTCGGAGGAGGTCCTCGACGACGGCGCATCGACGTCATCGACGCAGGACGCAGACGCCGAAAAAGTTTCCGAAGCAGCACAGCTGTGGTGATTACATGTCATAGATATGGAATACGTCGGAGGACCCAATCCCCTCGAATGAACATTATAAGAACAAAAATAAATCTGAAGAAATATGGCACCGTAAGTGACACCACATATAGGCTCTGCGAGCAGGAGGAAGAATCCTTACAACATTTGGTAATGTTCTGTCCTGAGTTAGGATTGACAAGAGACCAACTGCTACATCCAGTACTAACTCCGACTTGTGAGCTGGACTCAGACTTGTGGTGGTCGGCTTTGTATGATAACCTGAATCAAAAGAGACTCGGCATATTCCCACAAATGATGTTGATTAAACTACAAAATAAATAAGTGACTCGTCAACAAACAGAAATGATGCCATGATGGTGGAAGAAACATAACCCAATGAATGTGTCCAAGTCGAGGCCAAACCAAGGAGGGAAAAAGAAAACCAACAAGAGAGAAACAGTGAAAGAACTGAAATCCAGGGACTGATATACCATGAGAATAAAAGGAAAAATCAATGGAGCTGGTTTGGCCTTGTAATCGAGATGTAAAAAAAGTTCTTTCTTTTAAAGCAAATGTTTGTATTTACTTACGCTAAATGCTTAATAAAAAAAAAAATATCATTATTGGATGCACCAGGAAAAATATTTGGTCGCATCATTTTAAAAGAGTTAAATAAGTGGTCAGCAAATAACTTTAAGAGAGATCCCCTTCAATCGGGCTTTGTCAGCGGGATGGGAACAGCTCCTAATATGATTGCCCTTAATATGATTCAATCACAAAGTGCCAACCGGAATCAACCCTTATATCTCGCATTTATCGATTTTCGTATGGCCTTTGACTCAGTGGACAGGAATCTGCTATTTGCAAAATTGGACGCATATGGTTGTCCCACATCATTATTGGTCTTGATCAAACAACTTCACACTGGCACCACCATGCAAGTAAGTTTGTCCTACGAAGGACTACTATTGTCAGTATTCTACACCTTACGCGGCCTCAAACAAGGGTGCATAATGGCCTCGATATTATTTAACCTGTTTATACTAGACATGGGGCTTTTTTCCTTAATCTCATATCAGATGCTCCTAAATTAGGCAGCGTATAGCCTGGATGCTTTACGCTGATGACTTGATACTTATATCACAAACTCCAAAAGGTCTTCAGAATCTGTTGAATGCATTGAATAATTACGTTCAATTAAATAACCTAATAGTCAATCTTGAAAAGTCACAGGTTTTAGTTTGTAGAAACTCAAGAAAACTGAAGCGAAGTAATTATATATGGACTTTACAAAATGAACCTCTAAAAATTGTTTCTTAATACAAATATCTCGGTCTAACTGTCCATAACAAAATACCCAATACGATGTATCTATCAAATCTTGAAACAAAAATGAATGTTTTGATTTAACAGGCAAAGATTCTAAATTTCCAATATGGCAAGTTTACATACAAACATGTGTTACTGTTCTATGAACAAAAAGTTATTCCTGTCATGTTGTACGGAGCAGAAACTATGTCAAATATACAAACAAAAATGTGGAATATCTTGGAAGGCCGATTCTGGAAAACAATTCTAAAATTACCAAACTGCACCCCAATGCCGATTCTTCGCTATGAACTGGGTCTGGTATCATTAGTAGGACGCATACTCTGGAGAATGTATAGTCTATTTCGTAAATGTTTACTGGGTTTAGATGCCAACAACCTTTTGAGTGTGATAGCCCAACAGTTTATTTCATCTCCTAATCGTTTCCCAATGGAATGGCGTAAGTGTGTAGTAGATGCCATGGCTGAAGCAGACGTTACCATAACTTTACTGCTAGAAAATCCATCACGTGCTAAGGTGAAACTATACCAATGGGATTAGATAAAGAATAGGTCAAACTGTATGAGATATAAGGACTTTGACACCGATCAATTTGGCTATAAAAGATTGCGTCAAATGTCGCATTATCTAACAAAATGCCCATCATCAGTTCTAAGGAACACATTTTTACGATTTCGATTAAATCTTTGGCCCACAAGGGAAATCCTGGCCCGACGGAAAGTTCTATCACTCTCTTTGAATTTCTGTCGTTATTGTAACGTGAACACTGAAAAGGAGACACTACAGCGCCTATTAGTATGTCCCAAATTGAATGATCAAAGAATACTATAATTCAAAAACCTTTTATGTTTATATAATGATGCAGGTGATGACAATATTTGGCGTCTGTTGTTTTCGACTGAGAGATTTGTAGTAATGAAAGCCATAGTTCAATTTTTGGATTCTGTTCTATCATCAGAAAATATTTCATGAAGAAGATTTTGTGTTATTTGGCTAAATACTGGAAATTATGAAATGCATCGAGCTTGCCCAAGTAGGCAGTATCAGATCCCTTTTAATAAGAAATGTTTAATCGATTTTAAACTTGATTAATTGTCAAAAATGTAATTACTCTTTTTCCTTTTACTGTTATTTTGTTGATTTTATTATGTTTTAATGTTAATTTGTTCATGAAATACAAATAATCTGTATTTGAAAAGTTGATTTTTTCAACTAAATCAAATAAGAAAAAAAATTAAAAAATAAATAAAAAACTGAGAGGGACATGACCATGATGAGATGCAAGGAAAGATCCACCAGGGGGCGCGTGAGCAAGGCTGCCTGAGCCTGCGTCTCCTCAATCAGGCTGAATTATTTTACAGATAAAGCAGTTTAAATTGCAATTTCTGCATTCTTCCCCCTTCCGTTCCTGTTTCTTACCTTCTGGGGATCCTCTGGCTGCATTCCCAGCGAAAATCGGATCCGCTTTCTCTGAAATCGGCTTGATCCTCGGGACGACCTCCTCCTGCTCCTCCACCAGGCCGGCCCTGAGGGACCCTTCACGCCTTGAAGACTTCTTGTGCTTTTTGGGCAGCAGTCATTCCCTCCAGCCTCGCGCTCCGGTGCCAGCGGTAACCCCTGGATCCTGCAAGCACCTGGGCAACCGGCCGTCCACGGAGCCAGCATCGGACCGTCCTTCGGGGTCTCTCCCTCCACCAACCTCCACGCAGCCCGGTCCCTCCTCTTCTACGCACGGAGCCCTGGTGGACGACGTGGGCTGGGTCCGTCTGGATCAGCACTAACTTGAGCCCCTCGTCGGCCTTCTTCCGCTCCTTCTTCAGACCGGCTCTGCAGGGTCCGAGGCTGCGGTCGCCCCCGCCCACCACTGCGCACCAGGTACCGGCGGCAACTCCCGGGTTCTCCACGCGCCCTGTGCTGCCCCCGGAGCTCCTCTCCCTGATTGGAGGTCCAAGAGCAGCTGCCACGAATTTTGGCGCGGCTGCAGTTCTGGTCTGGGCCCACTGCTTCCTCACTCAGAGCCCCAGCAGACGACGAGGGTCTTCGGCTTCAGCCTGAGCGCCGGTTCAGCTTTCTCCCCCTTCGTCAGGCTGGCCCTGCAGGACCCCTCCCGCCTCGCTTTCTTCTAAGGCGGCAGTCATCCCCGCTCACCACTGCACACCTGACACCAGGGACATTGCCATTGACCCTCCATCTCTCCCTGCAACCACCGGAGCGCCACCACTGCACACCTGACGCAAGGGACTATCCCCTTGTCCCTCCTTCCGCCCTCTGCAGCCATCGGAGCACCTCTCTGAGTCACAGCCATCTACCTAGCCAGCACATAATCCAACTTGGGATCTCTCCCGACCACCGAGCTCCTCTTCAGCACACGGGGTCCCGACCCCCCTCTTCCATACAAGGAGTCCTGGTGATTAACAAACATCGCCGCTTTGTGAGCCTCTTCTGCACCACACAGGATCTGGCCAAACCTGTATCCATCAGCTGTGCTGGCTCCAGAGTCCGGATATCTTCGAGGCAAATCTGTGTGTCCATTCTGCAGCTTCGGTGCATTCCGTCCATTCACCAGCCCCTCTCGCCCACTGTGCCAGAGTTGGATCTGCCTGGTATCTCCATCTGTAGACGCCCCTATTCTTGGGCTGAGACAAGGCAGCACTGTGCATCCCTTCTGCAGCTCTGAAATTCTCCGTGGATCAGTCTTCGGATCCCCTGGGACCTCCCCCTGCATCTCCTCCTGGGTCCTCCACCTTCCAACCCCACTGTGATTCTGAGGCGCCTCCTTAACGGTCCCTTTTCCACTGCACTGAGCTCTGGCGAAACTCCAACTACACCTGGATCCAGCTACAGGTCCTCCTGAGTGGTGGTATGAACTGCGGCCCAGCGTTGTGGTAACCTCCTTCATTCTGCTCTCATACCACCCACCACAGTCTGCCGGTCTTCCCCTATCATCACCTCGCATACCTACTCCTATATATCTCTGGCCGTTGGCTGGACTTCTCTCTGCATCGGCCTTTTTCCCATCTTATAACATGTTGGCTCATACTCTGGTACAGCGGCCCTAAACTGCTACTTTCCTTCTCGCCGCAGACAGAGTTCTTCTACAACCACGCCCTTGAGTGCTTACTCCTTTTGACCAAATTGGGTCCTGCTGGTAAACTCTCAGCACTAGACCCGTGACCTCCTGCTACAAGTCAGATCTTCCTCCCCATCTTCCTGCCTCAAACACCTGGTCTCCTCCAATCTCAGTCAAGCGATCTTGCACCTTCTGATTCCTTTAGCCCTTCCCGGCCGTCTCACACCACTGACTTGAGTCCACCATTGTGCCATCTTCATTTGGACTCCCCAACTTGTTTACCAATTACCTACTACCCCTGACCCTATGCGATCCGTCATTTCTTCCTTCCGCCTCTCCCCCTTCTCCCCTTGCCCTCTACACCTCTCCCTTCTCCTCTCCTCGCTCCTCCTGATGCTTAGCCTCCTCCACTATCCTCTCCCCCGCTCTCCTAGCCACCCTCATTCTCTTTCTCACCGCCCTCACCTTTTCTATCCTCCCACTTCCAACCATGCTGCCCACATCAATACTGCTCTCTGGAACGCCAGATCCATCTGTAATAAAACCGCAGCGACACTTGATCTATTCTTTCGTCTTAACCTTCATTTCCTCTGCCTAACTGAAACCTGGATTCCCCCTCACAATACCTCTGTCCCAGCTTCCCTAACGACTTCTTCCTCCTCTTTCCTCCATACTCCACGCCCCTCTGGCCGCGGTGGAGGTGTCGCTCTCCTGTATAACCCCAAATACACCTCCTGCTCCTCATCCCCATCTCTTCCCTTCCTTTGAATTCCTCTACAAATCATTCTCTTCTCCCCACCCTATTTCCTTCCTGATCATCTATCGTCCCCCTGGCCGTCTCTCCTCCTTCTTCGAAGACCTAGATCATCTCCTCTCACTTATTTCTCCCTCCCCCTCCCCTCTAACTGTGCTTGGCGACTTTAACATCCATCTTCCTTCTCCCCCTCAATCTTCTCCCCTCCTCTCTATCCTTGATTCCTATCTCCTCTCCCCCTTCCTTCTTCCCCTACTCACTCCTCTGGTTCCACTCTTGACCTCATCTTCAACTCCTCCTATCCCTCCATCCCCGTCTCCTCTCTCCCTGTCTCTCTGACCACGCATTACTCTCGTTCTCCCTTTCTCCTCGCTCTTCTTCCACTATTAATAATCCCTCAGTCCCAATCTACTCACATCGTGACCTGCGTGATTTCGACACTACCCTCTTCTCTGACACCTGCTCTTCATCTCTTCCATCTCACCATGACTTTGCACTACTCTCTCCTGATGATGCTCTCTCTTCCCTCTCATCTTCCATCTCCACTGCCCTTGACCATCTCTATCCCCTTTCTCTCTTCCGCCCCACTCAGAAACCTCCTCAACCCTGGCTTACCTCCCATCTTCGTTCTATGCGGCGCCTTCTCAGGCACCTTGAAAGACTTTGGCTCAAAACTCCCTCCCTCTCTAATTAATCAAACCTCCTACTTCTCCTACCATGCACTTTACAACTCTTGCCTTGCTACGGCCAAATCCACCTACTACTCTAACCTTCTACAGTCTCAAGCCTCACAACCTCGTTGGATTTTTCAAACTCTTTCCCGCCTCTTCTCTCCTCCCTCTCCTGACCCCTCATCTAATTCCACACTTTCTCCCTCTGACTTCGCCAACTACTTTTCCTCTAAAATCATCACAGTCAGGCAAAAAATTAACTCCCTCTCTGACTCCCTCCCTTCTCCCCCTCTCCTCCTTCTTCCAGCGTGTCTGTTTTCTCATCTGTTTCCCCTTCCGAAGTATCCTCCCTTCTATCCAAAGCCCACCCCACAGCCGCCCCCTCTGACCCTCTCCCTTCCGTTCTCATCCCAAAAATGTACCCTCTTCTTATCCCTTACCATACCACTTTTTTCAACTCCTGCCTCTCCTCATCTATCTTTCCCTCTGCTTTCAAACATGCAATGATCATTCCTATTCTTAAGAAACCCTCTGCTGATCCACTGCTCACTGCCAGCTACAGACCTATCTCTCTTCTGCCTTTCCTTTCTAAACTCCTGGAACGCCTTGCCTACTCTCAGCTCTCTTCCTTTGTCTCGTCTTCCTCTCTCCTTCCTCCTTTCCAATCTGGCTTCCGTCCCAAACATTCCACTGAAACTGCTCTCACCTCGATTTTCAACTCACTCCTCTCTGCTCGCCATGCGAAGCAATCCTCCATACTTATTCTCCTTGATCTCTCTGCCGCTTTTGACACTGTCGATCATCCTCTCCTACTCCACACTCTCTCCTCCTTCAGGTTCAAAGGCCCTGTTCCAAAATGGCTCTCCTCTTACCTTTCCTCTCGTTCCTTTGCTGTTTCATGGGGAGGCCAGACCTCCCCTTCCTTCCCTCTGATTTACGGTGTTCCTCAAGGCTCTGTACTTGGCCCTTTCCTCTTCTCTCTCTATACCTCCCTCATTGCCCCTGTCATCTCCTCCTTTGGTATCTCCCATCATTTCTATGCGGATGACACCCAACTCTTTCTCTCTTTCTCCTCCTTCACACCTGACCTCCACCTTAAACTCTCCTCTTGTCTCACAGCCATCAAGAACTGGATGTCCTCACGCTTTCTCTCACTTAACACGGAGAAAACTTAAGTCCTTTTCTTCCCCGCTAACTCTCTTCCCCCCTCTCCTCCCCCGTTCATCCACTTTCCTCCTTCCAATCTCCCTAGCTCCACTCATGTTCTTTTTGACTCTTCTCTCAACACATTTCGCTCACCTCCCGCTCCTGCAGATACCACCTTTACAATTTTCGCAAAATCCGTCCCTCCCTCACATTCCATGCTACCAAGCTCCTAATCTCCTCACTCATCTTTTCCCGCCTCTTCTACTGCTCCTCTATAATTTTCGGTCTTCCCTCATCTCAGCTTGCCCCTCTTAAATCTATATACCACTCTGCCATTCGAACCCTCTGTCTCCTACCTCTCGCGACTCCATATCCTCTTGGCTCTCTCAACTAGGCTGGCTACCTTTCCACCTACAACTAAAATTCCACTTTCTCTGCCTCGTTTTCAAATCCCTTCACGGTCTTGCCCCCCCTTATCTCTCCTCCCTTCTCTCCTTCTACTCCCCATCTCGCTCCCTTCGGTCTGCTGACCACTTCCTGCTCTCTGTACCTCCTTCCCCTTGCGCTTCCTCCCGGTTCCCCTCTTTCCAACTTCTTGCTCCTCTGCATTGGAACTCTCTCCCCCTCTCAATCCGCTCTTCCACTACCCTCATCTCATTTCGCACTTCCCTTAAATCCTTCCTCCTCTATTCCCCACCTTGAAGTCCCCCCTGCCCTCTCTACTCCCCCATCTTTCCCCTCTTCTAGTCCCTCCCCTCCCTTTCCACCTTCCCCTTTTCTATTTTACTCTCTCTCCCTTCCTTCTACTCACTCAATCCTTCCCCGCCCCTCCCTTCACTCCCCTGTTCGCACTCCACTTCTCCCCCTCTCAGTAAATTGCTCTTTGCACTGTTTTGTTGTTGAATGATTAAAGTTGCCACTATGCTCACACTGTTATTTGTTATTACTCTGTATTTTGTTGTTCCATTGTACAGCGCCTTGGTGTAAAGCGCTTTATAAATAAATAAATCCATCAAATCAATCAAGAAAGTGAGAGATGTAAATAAACAGGCAGTAGAGAGAGAGAGGCAGAGAGAAGATTCAGAAAGACCAGGAGAGAGACAGAAATGTAAGAGAAAGCATCCTTTGTATGCCTTCCACGCAGGCAACTCCACAATACAGCCACAAACTCTTGAATGGAGTGGGATAGAGGGAGGGGAGAGACAAATTGAGTGAGATGCGCAGAGACCGGCAGGAGAGTGCAGAAGAGAGGGAAATGGCATAAAAGAGGCAAACTAGAGAGAGATGGCAATAAAGAGAGGGACAGATATTTAATTTCATCATTTGTATAGCGCCTTTCACCATGGGTATGGTCCCAACACGCTGTAGGTTGAACACCCTTGCAGAGACCGAAGTCCAAAGTCTGGGAAAGTTAGGCGGTGCTAGTATACCTGTGTGCATAAAGGCCATTTAAGGCTATGAGGGCTCGACTGAGTCCCTGCTAGCCTCCTATGTTGAAATTGGTATGTGTATGGATGGAGAGAGGTACACTAGGGGAATATGCAGGGGGTATGTGTAAGGGGATAGACAGTTATGTGTGCAGCTATGGTTTACATTTCTGTTGTGAAAGGTAGCTACGTTCTTAGTGTCGTGCAGAGTGTCATTCAAGTTCTATGTGAAAGCAGATGGGTGTAGAGTGAGGCTGCATCTTTGGCTAATTCCAACGGTGCGGGGTGCAAGTGTAAAAAACATTGGTTATAGTTAAAGTGAAAGCCTAGAATTGGTCAATTCAACATAATTCTGATACATCTGGGTTGATAACGTATGGTGGTTGTATTCTGCATGCCTCCGGGTATCATTAGGCGGTTACCTTCAAGACCCCACTTAACCATAGAGCCACCATTCTGCCACCACCTGCATTCCATGTAGTGTAGTACATTCTACAATTGCCTAGCCACCCGTAACTCGGTCGCCCTAATGGACAAGGTGCAGCACCCTGGTCAACTGTGAAACCATAGCTTGGTCACCCACATAGACTTGACTAATTGCAGCACCCTGGTCACCTGCGCTGCTCTTCCAAGTGCTATACAAAAGCTATCACCGGCGACCCTGTCTAAGTTGAAAGGCTGCTCACTCTCGGTATCAATCTATGCGCAATATATTGGCCATCCTCAGTGCTCATCTAAGTGCGGATACGCTGCCCACTCTGACATATATTGCCCCCATTAGGCAGTTTGGGCGCATCGCCAGGCCCACCCTCACGATGCACTGACGAGTAGTCAATTGCCCACCCTTAAACAGTCAAAGCAGCACATAGTCCACCCCGAGTCCATCCAGGTGCAACACATTTCTCACCTTCACGAATCGGTCAAAGTGCATTATTTTGGCCCCCTCAGTGATCTTCTAAGTGCGTTTCGCTGCCCGCTCTCAATCCATCCACATTCAACACAATACCCCCATCAAGGCAGTTCAAGTGCAGAGAAAATGCCCTCTACAGAAAGTATTAAAGAGTAATACATTGTCCACACTTAAACAGTCCGTATGCATCACCTAGTCCAACGCCAAATCCCAACAGAATGCAGCACATTGCATGCTCTCAGGGAATTGTTCAGGTGCGACACATTGCCCACCCTCAAATCCATGCAGGTGCAATACCAAGCCCGCTTTTGAAGGTCTTCCCAATATAGGAAGCAGAACGACTCCAAGACTCCACCAGGTGGCATACCTGGTCTCTTCTGGTAGGGTGGGGGGGGGTAGGGTAAGAGTAGTACCGGGGATAGAAAGTGAGAGGATTGGGCAGGGTCCAGAGGAAGGAAGGTGGAGTGAAACAAAGTGACAGAATAGGGTGTGGGATGCATGGCACATGGCCCCGGCATAAAATAGAGGGAGGAGAGGGTGGGTGTGTGTGTGTGTGTGTGTGTGTGTGTGTGTGTGTGCATGCGTGCGTGCGTGAGAGAGAGAGAGAGAGAGAGAGAGAAAGAGAGAGAGAGAAAGAGAGAGAGAGAAAGAAAGAGAGAGAGAGATTCAGATCACAGGGGAGCCAGTTTTTAGGGCCTTCCTGAAAAAGTGGTGGTCCTCTATGAGACAGAAGGTGAGGGGAAGGGAGTTCCAGAGGGTGGGAGCTAGGACGTTGATGGAGGAGACTCCTAGTCTGGAGAAATTGAACGGTGGGACCACCAGGAGGTGTGCAGAACCTGATCTTAAGATTTGGTTGGAGCGGTAGCGTATAAGTTAGTTTTGGAGGAATTCAGGGCCCCTCTTCTGTAGGGCATGATGGGTAATACACATAGCTTTGAAAGAGGCCCGGCAGCTGATGGGCAGCCAGTATAGCACCCTGAGAGCAGGGGAGAGAGCAAGGAGGAGCCTTGCTGGAGAGCTTTGGATCCGTTGGAGCTTTCGGAGTTAAAAAGCAGGGGCGCCTAGAAAGAGGGAATTGGCGTAGTCTAGGCGGGATAGGAGGATGCCCATGATTGCTGAGATTCTATTCTATGAGGGTAGGAGAGATTAGGAAAGATCTGCATGAGCATACAGAGGTGGAAGTGGAAAGATCAGGAGACAGCAATGGTGGCCAGTCAAAAAGGCGAAAAAATAAAGTCGAATAACAAAAATGTAGAAAACAAAATGTCGAAAAATAAGTTGAATGTTTTATTTTTTTATTTATATGTTGTTTTTGGGTTTCATTAATAAAAAAAGGGGTAAAAAAAATAAAACATAAAAATAGACATTCGATTTTTTTTTCGACTTTGTTTTCTACATTATGACTTTCGACTTTTTGTATTTCGACTTTTTGACTATAAACCGACAGCATTAATGTGGCGAGATAGGATTAGGTCTGCAACACAGGTTTTTTCACTGAGGATTAGTTAGTGGGTGGGGGTCCTAAGCAGGGCAGCCAAGGTGTGGGTTAGGGAAGGAGGGTGGTTTGCCACAGATTTGGATTTCTGTTTTGCCAGGGTTGAGGAGGAGGTTGTTGTTTGTCATCCAGAGGTCTATGTCTGTCAGACAGGATGCAAGATTTGACTGGGGTGAGGATGGGGTTTGGGCATCTTGAGAATGATCTGTGTGTCATCGGCTTAGTTGTAGCAGGTGAGGTTGTGGGAGCAGATGCGTCCGGGCAGTGGGGATAGGTAAAGGTCGAAAAGGAGAGGGGAGAGGGAAGCTCCCTGAGGGATTCCATGGGGGACCGGCCAGGGGGCAGATGAGATATGAGAAAGAGCTTGAACAGAGAAAAACAAGGAAAGATGACACCCAAAGAGAAATAGGACATGTATACATATACACAGAGATAGTGAAATTAATTCATTAAAAGGTAAAATTGCCATAAAACACACTCATTGAAATAACAGTGAAAAAGAGTTAAGGGGGACATTATAGTCGCAAGGGAAATAAATTAAGCCCAGCCTCTGTGCTGAACTGCTCATGAAAAATATAAATTCACAAATTACATCACAACTGACATCATTCAGGATATCATTGATAGGTACACACTATGCAAACACTTTAAGGCCAGTTAAGTTTGTTGTTTCTAGTCAGTCAATGTTACTTGACATCATTAAAAGTGCAAGAACTTCACATACGTGTAGTGAACGGAGGTATAACAAAATACACATTTGCTTCTGTAGAAGTAAAATGAAAAAGTAAGTATGTTAAGAGTACTTTGAGGCACACTACATGCATACTGTACACAGATATTAAGCACAACCGTCAGTCTCAAAATGCCATTCCATGGGACCTGGTGCTTCAATAAAGCCCTTAGGAAGTACCCATATGGCATATATATGTTTTAGGAAGTTTTACTAGTCTACCTGCGGCATGACTGTAGAAGACTCACAATTGGGGCACAGGGCTCCAACTCTTAGTACAGGCCTGAACCACACAAGTATGTTGGTAGCAATGGTCGAGCAGCCATGCCTATTGTAGGAGGGAGAAAGGGCTGCAGGAAGGTACAAAGGCCTTGCAGCATGCACATAGTCCCAAGAAACACTGACACACTAAAAGTTATAGAACACAAATAATGGTTTGTTCTATATATGCACACCAAGGCAGATATTTCTTCAGTAAGGCAAGTACTATACGTTCAGTAACAATGACAAACCAATGGATAATGCAGTAAGTAAATTACTTTTGTAGTAAACATTTTCAGAATGGCTTTCAGCAGTTCACAGGAAAGTAAAACCACTTTTTTAATAGACTTGTAATACTTTGTTTCAGGAAAGAAGATCTGAAACACCAACACAAGGTAAGTAATTACTTAGCAATTCTTGTACAGAGGTCGCAGGCTTTAGCACTCCATCCCTATCTAGTTATGAAGTCTTTCAGGGTCAGATTGGAGGGCAAATTATTCAGGCACAGACTGTGAAAGTCAACAGTTCCAGAGGAAATCTTCAGTAGCAAGTAGCAAACGCTGTTGGAAAAAGGATACAGGGACTTCAGAGAAGGCTTCTTGAGCTTACACAGGCATTGGACCTGGGCGAATGTGTATGGGTGAACTCGCAAACACCTGAATCAGCACTCCAGCAACGCCAGAGCAGCAAAGCAACTCTAGATAAGTTCTACTGAGTGTCTCACAGTACCTTAAACGGGAAGAAGATGAAGCAGCACAGAGAGCCCTCACGGTGGAGCAGCAGAAGACCCGGTCACTGGATTCTTGGCCGTGGAGATGAAAGAAGGGACCCTGGGATGGATCTCAAAGCAGCAGTCGAGTGGAGGAACTCCAAGCAAAGGATCCTTTGCGGTTCTGTGATTTTGGTACCCTTTGCCAGACAGCAGTGAAGAACGGCAACCGCTCGGTCGATTCACCTCGCTTTTTTGTTCCAGCACTCTGGTGAGGGGACTTAAAGGAGTGGAATCTTGCCTCTTGAGGTCCGGAAGAAGTCCACCAAGGTTTCAGGAGCATTCAATCGTCGGAAGGGGATGCGCTGCACAATGGCTACAGGTCCCATTGTATTGGCGGTTTGCAGCCGGCGAGGGTCGCGGCTCATCCTGGGATGGCTTGAAATGCAGGTCACCTTGAAACTGTTTGGACCCACCAGTCTAAGGGGGGAGTTGTCATGGGGTGATAAGAAACCCCCTACTGTCAAATATAGCTTATCCTAATGGTGAAGCCTTATCTACCTTACTCCCTCCAAAACGTCTCTAAGGATGTCCTAATCTTCTGATGACCAAACAATGAGATCAATGATTTTTAAGAGGGTGTCTGCACCCTTGCAGGGTCTCCCTCACTCCTGTCCCTGCTTTCGCCCTCCTTAGGTTTCTCCTCCGTTCTCCTATTCTCTCCTCTTTCCCCACCTCAGATCTTCTTAGTTCTTCCCCCTCTTTCATCACTCCCTTCTCTCCTCCACCCTCCTGTCGCTCTCCCCCCTCTGCCTCTCCACTCCCCCTCTTATACACCCACTTCGTTCTCTGTCCGGTCTTGTTGCGCTCCTCCCCTCGCTTCCTACTACTACTCTCTACTGTCTCCAACTTCTCTCCTCCTGAGTCCATCCAGCCCCCCTTCAATTCTTGCTCACTTCCATCTTCCCCATCTACACCCATCTCTTCTTTCCTTCACTCACTCTTACTCCCTTCATTTTACTCCCTCTCTCTCTGCCAGTCTCACCTTCCATTAACTATTCTCACTCTTTCCTGTCCCTACACCCTCTCTCTACTACCACTCACTGCTTCAATCTTTCACACCTGGTAGCCCTCTCTCACAACCAATACCTCACTTCCACTAACATCCAACAGCTCCACAAACGTCTTAGCACTCAGTTTAACCTTCAGCCTTCCTCTAGGTCTCTTGATGTTAGGAAAGAAGAATTTCTCTTGTGCACCCTTCCCTCCATGGATTTGAAATGCAACATCCTTTTTTTGCTCATTTTTTAACCTGTCCTGACTTTTTGAAGGGAAGTAAAGCCACCAGCTTCACTTCCATTACCTTTGGCTCATTGTTATGGGGAAACTGACTATTCCCTAAGATTGTCAATAATGAGAAACTTTATTTCTCTTTAGGAATTCCTGTATTGAATTTTTCATCTTATGGGTTTTTGGTTACTGTTTATCGGTGCCTAAGACAAGCTGGTGGCATCAGTAACATTTTTACCATATTTGAATACTTTTACTCATGCACTTTTGCGTTTACCGTGACCTGCTACTAAAGGTGGCTAGCAACCAAAGATGGCCTGCCACCCGGTTTTTCACTCGTTCTTTTGCCATATTATAGTTTGGCCTTCTTCCTGCCCTTTCAAGTCTGGAAATCCCATATAAGGCCCTGCACTGGCCAGTGAAAGCTGCTGCTTTTGCGGGCTAGTGTGCATGTGAGTGTGTGTGTGTTTGAGCCAAGTGGAGGGGGCTGGGACTGTATGGCCCCAGCCCACATCCCTAGGTGTTAGAGAATATAGTAAAGCCCTGCTCCTCTGCCTGATCTCCGAAGAGCCTCATCGGGACCAACTAGTCTCGACCACTATTCAAGGTTGCATGCCCCAGACCCTTCAAAGTGTCCCTGGACAGACCAGCTCTCTCGTGGGCTACCTTGCTGCAGCCATCGTCGTTCCATGTTAAGCCTCAGAACTTTGGTGGTCGCCAGCTTATTTCATAAGCCACCTTTTCCTGAAATTTCAGCATCTCAGCATCAAAGGAGTACTGGAGCTGCATCTGTGACAATGGCTGGAACTGGCTTCATCCCGTGAAGCCTCCTGAAAGGGTCTGCACTGCGAGAGTCTGCATTCTTCATTGTTCTGGTATTGCATCCCGAAAGTTAGCCCTACCAGATGAAGCACTCAAACCTGCAACCCCAGGGCACCCGGCACTCGAACAAAGGATGGAAGATTGTGTCCCCACCAATTAGTGTATGATGCAGTGTCATCTGGGAAACAAATTGGAGTCAGAGGGTGTAAGTAAAGCTAACTGTTCTGTCTGCCCACTGTCCACCTTCGGGTAACACTGGGTGCAAAGCCTCTTAATAATTTAGCATTTATATAGCACTATGAACCCTGAGATATCTGAGCGCTGCTTATTACCCACAGTGTGTGGTGCTCTTTTATCAACCTCAGAAGGATGAAAGGCTGAGTTTGGCCCTGCCGGGATTAGAACCTGCATCGGTAGGTTCTGCATGTATGTAAAAACGAGCGCTCTACTCACTGTGCTATCCTATCTGACCATGCTGATTGCCCCTGCTTATCTTTGGTATTCAAACCTGGTCCAAGTATCCTACCACTGGGTAGTAACCGGTCTTTGGACAAATACTTATTTCACTTTGAAATAGTTTTGCACTGTTTTAAATCACCACCACAAGCCCACTGAATCCTTGTTGAGAATACCTTGCATGGAGAAACCTGTAATGGAACCAGTGACTTGAGGGCACTAGAAGCCATACATCTCAGGGCTGGATTTCTTAAGTAAAAGGGAATTTTGAATGTACTGGTTCTATACATTTTGTCTGCATCCAACTACTTACCTGGTTAATTTTTTGATTGATGCATTGTAAGTGAAACCTCTGGTGAATGTATATGTTTGTGACATATTGTTTTGAGTGATAATACTACCTGCTAGTTTCAATTCTTAGTTGCCACTCCAAACCTAAGGTATCCCCCAGGGATGAGCTATAAAAGAACACAGGTTTACCCTGTTAGGCCACACCCTTTTCGTTCGTCAGTGTTTTTGCGGCCTGAGCGATCTGTCAGGCTGGCATTCGCTGGTCGTCTCACTTTAGGCTACATTTTGTGCCGGTAATTTGGGAGTTACTGTGAACGAGAGCTTCTTGGTCAGTATCTCTTTTTATTGGTTTGTTTAGGTTGTTTGCCGCTGCATTGGATTCTGGTTCTCACGGTCCTGCAAATGGAAAAAAAACATTCTGGACAGAAAAGAGGTTGGTAGATATTGTGGGATTGACAGTGGTAAACAAGTGAAACAACAAGGGACAATCAGGGTTAGTCAGGAACTCCTCCCCCGCTGACCACCGCTGACCTCCTCCTCCCAAACTCTTACCCTGCCTCTGTGGTAGGCTCGCCTCTGGCAGACACCCTGGTAGGCCATCTAGTCCAGGTCAGGAGCAGTCCATGTTGCCTCTGGATAAGGTCACGAATGGGACCCTGTCACAGGGAGTAGAATATTTTTTTTCATTGTAAATACTCATTCAATACTGTCAGAGTCATCAGCGAGGTTATTAGTTACATTATTTGATATCTGTATAGTGCCCACTGCCATGGTTATGCACTTGAAGCGCTGCGTGGTGGAAGGCCCTTCAGAAGTGTACTCGTGGACTATGCAGTGGGCCTCAAAGGTAACGTTGAGTAGGTACAAACACCTGCCAAATTTCAGGAGTTATGTTCTGTTTAACCAGCAACCTAACGTCACTAAAATGCCTCTTACCAAAGTCTTTTCTTTTGATATCAACTGATGTCATATACAATGTTATCAGCGTGTTTCTAAGCTATGCGTATGGTTCACAGGCCATGGGCAGTGACCACTGCAAAAATGGAACTGGGGAAAGGGCATGCAGATCAAAAAAAGGTGGACTCTTGTTAAAAGGGTCAGTTGTCTTTTTCCCCATGCTGGGATTTTTAGACAGGCTAGATGGAGTTTCAGGCTAGATGGACCTTCAGGCCCTCACACTTGGGGTAGGCCTGTGTTCCTGTACAGGCCGCGTACAATGCACCCCTGGGGAAGGTTCTACTGTCAAAGACTGTCCTGTAGTGGTTGTGTGTAATTGTTCCCTGTCAAATTGGCAAGGATCAATCGCCATGGGAAGGGTGACAAGGGGATACTCCTCATAGTGCCCCCTGGCCCATCATCCACAGGCTCAGGGAGGCATTTATTACATGCTTCCTTATCCTGCTTTCCCTCATTATGGTTATATTGCGCAGGAAGACAGATAGGACTTGCCTAATAATCGTCTTTCGGTGGATTGTATCGGCTTAAACTCTCATGCCATGCAAAGTCTGCATCTAGTGGTTGGCTCGGAGGATTACATAGTTTTCCAAATTCGAAAACAGGGAGTTTATACTAGCCCTATCCTATGTGTACAAGGACCTACAATCCTTCACGTGTCAAGCATGTAGCTGAGAGTGCAGCAGATATTTTTTACGGGGATGCAGGTCGGGTGCATTCGATTCTAAGCAGATACAATCAAACGAAAGAATTACTGGGTAAGTAATATTGGTCTTCTGGGGTTGTGAATCTGCTTAGACTCACATGCTATGCATTGATTAGCAAGCAGTGCCTGAGAATTGTGGTGGGCAAGCAGCGAGAACAGTAAAGTATACATGTTCAAGAACTGCTTGGCCTACCGGTGAATGTGCTCTTGTTTGTGTGCCGACACAAAAGTGGTGCGTAAATGTATGGACTGAGCACCAATTTGCAGCCTTGCAGATTTCCTCTAGTGGTATATTAGCAATAACGGCTAATGTTGCTCCAGTGAACATACGATTTGGAGTAAAGGCCGGCACCACTTGTTTGTTATTCAAAAAAAGTTTTTAGTCATGTCTACAATTCACTATGTTTGGGTATATTTCGGGAGCTCACAGGATCAAATATAGCCCTTTGACACTGGGGCTATGTTTAAAAACGCACAAAACGAAAAAAACGAGTGGAATCCACCCTATTAAACATGGTGCTCTCTTGTTGCTCCTCTTAGGAGCTAAATTCCTTCCTTTAATATACGAAGTTGTTATAGAATTGGAGAAGGCCTTAAATAAAGAAGTACAGACAATTCTAGATGACATAAATAAGAAATTGGAAGGGTATAAGTCTGAACTGGAGGCAAAGAAAGTAAGGAAATTCCGTAGGGACACGTACGACTATTTGAATGGAGAGGTGTACACCTGGATGGACAGATATGGACCTCCAGTAGGCAAACCCAAACCTAAATCCAGTAATACCAGCGAAGCATCGAGCTCAGGCTCAGAAAGCAACCCAACGTCTAATATACCACAGGAAGAAGAACACGAAAACGATACTGCAGAAACAGATACAGGATCAAGCTCCTCACCCAGCACATCATCTTTTTTAGAAAGAGGAAGAAAAGAACGAGGAGGGGGAAGAGGAAAACAAAAAGAAGGACCCCAGACGAGACTCAAGCAGAAAAGAGTTTAGTTTTGAACTTATCCTCAAGAACATTAATGCAACAGGAAATCACAACATTGCACAAGGGATTAAGCTATGTGCCAACATATAATAGCACTCGGATAGAACTTTTCAAGCTAGTGGATAAAATGAAGTTGAAAGTATTCTTTAATGAATTAGAGGAATCTGAGACAACAGTAATGCCAGAAGAGGGATTCAAAGAATTCAGAAGCAAAAACAAATTTTATTCCACCTATAAATGTGCCATCCATCGAAATTTTCCAGAAAAAGACTATCAGTGATCTAGAAAAGATAAATTTCAAATCCAGAGGATATGGCAATATGAAACCACATGAGCTTCATCTCATAAAGAAGCTATACGGAGATGAACAACTCACGATAAGGTCAGCAGACAAAGGAGGGGCTTTGGTGATACTGAATACAACTGATTACGATGCCGAGTGCAAGAGACAACTCAGTGATCTCGAGACATATGTTAAATTGGAGGCCGATCCCACTAATGAAATCAAACATAACCTTGATGAATTATTAACAAAAGCTGAAGAACTAAGCTTGATAAACCATCATACCAGGAAATTCTTAACAAAAAATCAGCCCAAAATTCTGCATTTTTACACCTTACCTAAGGTACACAAGGACTTGATCAAACCACCGCGCAGACGTTGACATCAAGAGCAGCACTACCGGCTACCAGACTAACATATACCAAAAACCTACAGATAGAAACAACATTCTACACAAACTCAGCTTTCACCAACCGAGCCTGATAAGGAATTCACCGTACAGCCAGATGCTGAGAGTAAAAAGAATAGTGAGTGACCCCAAAGATTATGAAGATGCCATATTATCCATGGGAGACAAATTCTTGAATCGTGGATACACGCAAACTGAGATCGATGAAGCTAAAGCAAGGTTGGAGAATCAAACACGTGAACACTTACTGCATCCCAAACAGAAAGCGGAGAAGGAGCCACCAATGGTATTCGTATCTAAATATTCAAAACAAAGTAAACGCATTAAGAGCATACTCAAAAGAACTGGAACATGCTAGCTTTAGATGAATGAGTGGAACCACTGTTCAAGGAATTACCGACCTTCGCTTATAAGAGAAGTCAAAATCTTAAGGATACATTAGTAAAAACAAGGAATGTAAAGAAGGGCAGTGAGACTACACAAAGTGGAACATTTCCATGTCTAAGTTGCAGTAATTGTGGATATGTGCAGAAAGGAAATACGGTTAGTCACCCACACAGCAGAGAAAAAATAAAACTCTGATGCTTCGGAACATGTGCAACAAAAAATATAATCTACTCCATCAAATGTCCTTGTGGGTTGTACTACGTAGGGCAATCCACATGCCCAGCAAAATTGAGATGGAATGAACATCGTTCCTGCATACGAAACCACAACAAGAATTCTGCAGTGGCACGCCATTGGGACGCTAAGAAACACAATTTGGCACAGATTAAATTTCTGATACTAGAAGTGGTTAAGAAGAGAGAACCACACATGAACATCCAACGCAGATTGGACCAGAGGGAATCCTTCTGGATTGACAAATTAGGAACTTTGTTTCCAAAAGGGCTGAATGAGGAGATTAATTTTGCCTGCTATTTATGATGACTATTTTTGTTGGTGTTTTGCGATGAGTCTTCAATTGATGATGTAACCTTTTGTTGTAAGATTTAATTTGTGAGCTGCATCACTACAGTAGCTTATATCTAAGCGCAATTATACAGGTTTGTACTTTCATGTTGAATTTCACGTTGAGTTTATACTATAAATCTTATGATTTATGAGAATTGAGGAGGAGGTGCCTACTGGCACCACCGTACGTTAATCAATCCCTGTTATCTCGACAGGGGACCGTGAATGTTGGCACGCTCTCTGCGGGCTGATTCTCACTGTAGAATGGTCACGTCTCTGATGGTGTGGCTTAGGCATCTCAAACCCGCTCCTGCGAGGGCGGGCCAACCTACTATACATATAGGCACCTGAATGGTAAATTGTGTGAGCTGTTAACATCCTATACTCTATTTGCACAGTAAGGATCGGTTAGACGCTTGAGCATTATATTGACCTGCCACCCATACTTTACACAACCAGCCTTTACGAGCGCGTTAGAGGTACACACAGTGAGTTTACAATCACCATGGTGATCGCACGTCCCGTCTCCCCGGTTCCATGGAGAGGCGGGACGCGAGGCGCGCCCTCAACGGCCGTTTCTGGCCAGAGGGCGTCGCCATGATCACCATGACAATCTTCAAAAGGAGCAGGTCGCGTGCACTCCTGTCGCAGGGGCCTGACAGAGGATCGAAACGGACCGATACTCCAGGTAAGGATTGTGCTGTGTCAAGCTTTTGCAGATACAGAGCCCTGCGCATGCACACGGTTAGTAACACGTGCCATTTAACACTGTTTCAGGCAGCTATTGACATCGTACGTGATACGTTAGAGGCGAGGATGATGATCAAGATAAAGGCTAAGGTACAAATATAAGAACCTGTTGCATTTTAGTGTTTCAACATGTGGGATTACCGTGGGATACACCCACACACACAATTGAACTGACATGAGTGCGCTATTTTTTTTCTTTTCTTTTCTACCATATATGTGAGTCGAATGATTGTATATGCCCAATTTTTGAAATGCTATGGAATGTATAAAACGTGGATTATAATTGATTAATGATGAATTACTTATGGGTTGTAAAATGGAACAATGTAGCCGTGAAGATGGTGCAAGGCACCAAAATGCATTGGCAATAGCCGTTATATGTACTAACAGAATCTTGTGAATGCCTAAATCATTATTGTGTGATTAAAACAAACAGTTGTTTTTACAAATAAACTCACATTGAGTCCATGCAATCAGTTTTTTTAACAATATCGAGTACTTGCTTAAGCAAAAGCAAATAAACCCAATAAGAACTTAAAGTATATTAAAGGAATGAATTTAGCTCCTAAGAGGAGCAACAAGAGAGCACCAGGTTTAACAGGGTGGATTCCACTCGTTTTTTTTGTTTTGTGTAATGTTGCTCCAGTGCCACTTGTGGATTGATGTCTTGTGTAAATCGTAAAGGTTTTTGAGCCAATGAATTACATAGTGAATGCATTTGACAATCCACCTAGAAATAGTGGCCTGGGGTATGGGACACCCACACTCTCAGCCCTGTGCAAAGCAAACAAAGAATGGTCTGGAGTTCCTCATCTCTTTAGTTCTGTTAACATAGAGCATTATCACCGTACAGACATCAAGTGTGTGTAAAGCTCTTTCTCTGCTACGTTGAGAATTTGGGAATAAAAAAGGTAGTTCAATAGATTGGTCGACATAGAATGTTTTCATATATTTGGGAGATATGCGAGGTTAAGTCCTTCAAGCCATCTTCTTCTTCTTTTTTTAAAAAATTTGATTTAATTGTATGACAATTTTTAGAAAGAGCATATTTAAAGTCTATGCTCAAGACAAAGTATTCCTCCATTTCATCAGGTATAGCCCGTTGAATCGAATTAAGAATTGTCCATCACTCTTGATGTATCTTCATTGTTAAAATCTAAATGTCCGAAAAACTGAGTGACCCCAATCACACAGCTGGCGTTCTCCCCACTTGAAAGCAATGCCCAAAGTTCGTTATCATCTAAGGTAGAATAGTTTGTTAGAGCTCTTGCAAGATGTTTTGACCTGACCTCTTTTATTGAGCTACATTCCAACAGGAGATGGCGGCTGGTTTCCACAGTGTCTTTTTTTAAGCAGGTTGCAGAATCAGATTGATTTCTCAAGGCCTGTATTTCCTTTGTTCTCACCTGGTTGAGTCGGAATCTTAGGAACTGTCTGCTTACTTGTTTATCTGGACATTTCTTTAAGTAGCCTCTTACCTCTTCAATTTTCATTTCTGGAGTCGCAATGGCAGAGGTCAGGCGGTATCTGCTAGCCGTTTCCAACGTGGAAATCCAGTCGTTTTCATAGAGCTTCTTTGTGACTTTGTTAGGATTGTGTACCAAGAGGTCTTCCGAACAGTCCAGGTCTTGGAGAAGTCGAAGGTTTTCCTCCTTCCATTTATTTAGCATTTTATAGGAATCTGAATCGAGGTCCTTCTTTATCAGCTCCAGAGCTTTAGGCTTCGAAGTACACAGCAGTTTTCTGAAAAGGAGTAGCGAAGATCTTGCTTTTGTACTTGCAAGCGATGGTAGACAAAGTTCACGCCTGATTAAAGCCATTGGTGTTGACTTTGACAGGCCTAGAATTGATCTCCAGAAATGGCTCTCCAACGACAACCAGATTCCGTCCGGCAAACACGGCATTGCATCTACGCCATACATTAGGGATGGCACCACCTTCACCTTGGAAAAATTCAAAACTGGAACATGCGAAAAACATCCATACTTTCGGTCCATTGCTGTTGCTTGTGCTGTCAGGGACCTCAGCTTTTCCCAGAGGAATTGTTGCATCGCTGCTTCTCTTTGATGGTTAGACAGCATTACTCCCAGATATTTAAATGCTGTAACCTCCTCCAACACTTGGTCGTCTAGCTTCCAGATTAATTTTTTTGTGTTTTTCCTGACTTACTTTCCCCATCACCATGATTTTAGTCTTTGCTTTTAGTCGCAGATTATTGTTCTCAAGGTAAGCGACCAGGTGCTCCAGTTGGCGTTGCAGCCCTATTGGTGTAAGGTCCAGGAGTATAATATCATCCGCATTTAAGAGTCTCGAGGTTTTTCCCCCCCCCAATGTTGGTGGGAAACATCTGACTTCTCCTTCAGATTCCTCATAGTCAGCTATGTAAGCATTGTAGAGGGAAGGGGCCAGCGGGCATCCCTGTTTGACGCCTCTTTATGTCCTTATTTCATCAGATAACACGCCATCACAGCTTAGACGAATCCTCATGGAGGTCTCTTCATGCAATGCTCGAATTGTTTCCAAGACAGATGCAGGACAATGTCTGGTCTGAAGTTTATTCCATAGACGTTCCCTATCAGCCTGGTCAAAAGCTTGGACCAGGTCGATGAAGGCCATGTAGACAGTTGTGCCGCTTTGGAACGCCTTTGACTTAAAAGTGTTAATTGTCAGGATGTTCACTGCTGTTCCTGCGTTCTTGGTGAAACCTGTTTGGAATTGGTCTATGTACTGTACTTTTCCCAGCCAATCTCGAAAGCTCTCTAGCACTAGAGAAGCGAAGACCTTGCCGATTACATTGAGGAGAACGATGGGCCGATAATGATTGGGATCGTCCGGTGCCCCCCGCTTAAAGATCGGCACTACTATGGCTTTAGTCCATGAATGCGGTATCGCGCGATTGATGTTGTAGTTTTCAAAGATTTTTTTTTATCATCTTGGCCCATAGTTCAGGGTGTTTTTTTAGCTCTAAATTGCTCAGCCCACCCGGTCCGGGTGCCCGTGAGTTGTTGAGCTTCTTGATCATGTTCAGGATGGTTGCTTCGTCGGAGCAGATGTTCCAGTCGCTCGTATCTTTGTTCATTTTTGGTGATTGAATGGGCAATAAGTCTCTTCCTGATGTTGGATGGGAGTATAGGTTGGAAAAGTGCATAGACCATTGATTTTCCGCTATGTGCTTTTGAATTTTGTTGTCTGAGCTCTTTACAGTTCCTTTGATTAGGTTCCAGAAGTCTTTAGATTTTTTTCCTTGTAGAACGCCTAGCATTTTTTCTGCGTCCTTTTGCTACAGGGTGTGGCGATGTTGGAGCAGCCAATTTCTGTACTCTTTGTTTGCATATTTCCATTTCTTTACTTTTTCTTCCGAAGGTGCTTTTTTGGAAACTCTTTCCAGTTGTCAGATTATACTATGCCTTTTTACCACTTCTTGATCATGTTGGTGAATAGGATTGAAGGGTTGGCGTCTGACCTTATTAGGTTTTAAGTATCTTGTGAGGAGGGGAGCATAGTTCAGCCTTTCCATGGTATGTTTCCTGGAGCTTCTCACCTCGATGCTCCTGTATTTCGTTGCTATTTCCCGGATCGCGCCCTCCGAGAGTTTTAGTCGTGACCCACCGCAACCTACTTCCAGTTCCAAATGTGCGTATAGTTGCGGGTCCTGCGGCGCCCGCCAGGTGGCAGACAGCATATTATGGTCACTGTGCTCTGTTACCGTTACTACCGAGGTTTTCATGAGCATCAGGAGATCTTTCGATACATAGATATAATCTATGGTCTTCTGCTGTCTGTCTCTTTGCCATGTGGGAACTTCTATGTTGTTTTTCCCTCTCAGCCAGTGCAAATTGTGCATATCTCTGTCTGCCATTAAGGATTCTAGTAGAATACCTCTAGTTATGCCGGGGCCGTCCGACTGTCCTATGTTGCTACAGATTCCCACTCCTGCGCAGATAGCGTTAAAATCACCGTTTAGGATGGCATGTTTCCACTAGTGGATTGACGCCGATGTATCCCATATTTCCGCAATCTCGTTCAGGAAGTCTTCATTTGTGACCAGGGCCGGATTCCAATATGCGTTGATTACGAGGAGTTTCTCAATGGCGTTCCTCCTCGGATGTCCTTGGGGGCGGGACCAGTTCAAGATGACTGCTTGTTTCAAATGCGATGAATGTATAACCTTGTGGACCTCAAGGCTGCCTCCTGAACGTATAGCCATTAGAAGGCCCGCTGACGGCCGACCCCTTATGCCTTTTTTTGCTTCAGTAAAAACCACTTCGTATCCGTCTAGTTCCGGTTTCTCGGTCATCCAGGTTTCCTGCAAGGATAAGAGGTCGAATGATCCCAGGTTCACATCGCTTTGCGCTAGAAGATGGTAGAACCCTCTAGTATTCCAACATCCCATTTTGAGAACTGTTCTGCATCTTGCATGCGTAGACGAGAGACCCCGTACTTCATGCTGGTCCAATGTGTCTGTTCTCTCAAATAATGGCTAGTTTCTACAATCCGGGGAACCTTTTTTTGCCCATGTCCAATTTTTTGGGGATCTTGTAGACCTCGTTTCCGGGTCCCTGGTGTGTCTGGGAACTGTTGGGAGTTTTCTTTCGTTCTCTGGGCGAGGTCCTTTATGTCTCCAAGTTTCATCTTTTTTTGTATCTTGAAATGAAGTGACGGACTCATGATCTGCCCGTCGTGTGTTCATCTTGTCATGTCGACAGTTGGTAAATGTTTTTCCTCCTGGTAGCCTAGGTGTTTCTAATTCACTGTCGCTCGAATCTCTGATCTCATAGTGTCTATCATTTCTTTTTTTCCCTTTTGCACCTTCATGAACTTCCTTCTTTTCTTTGATAGGGATGAATTGGTCTTTTAATTTTTGTGATCCCATGCTTGTTTCATACCTGGATTTCCCTTGAGTTGGTTTTAGTTCTGTCAGAGCATAACCCGGAACCCATAGACTCTTTTCCTCGTGTACTAATAGAAGTCTGATTACTTTGGATGAGATGTGTAGCAGCGAGCAGTCCTTCCTCCCGGAACCACAGGGTTCCACCATCCACAGGTCCGCATTTAGGATTTGTCTTAACCCTGGGATTTTGCTGAAGATCTTGAGAATTGAAGTCCTGTTCATGATGAGATTGTCGTCTGTTTCCCTCCTTCTTTTTAATTCAAATATACATCCACTGGTGATTTGTTTGTTTAAGGGGCCAGATCTTTCAGCGTCACTATGTGTGCGAGAAATACAGACCTCACCCCCAGAATTAGACCTTTTATCCCGTCCACTAGTGGAATTGTTGATAGGTCCCTTGGTCCGGGATGTCTTTTTTGAGGGCGATGGCCGATGAATGTTGAGTTTTTCTTTATCATCTCGAACGTGACGATTTCCCAGCGTACTTTCGTGGGTATTCTTTGCCGTCCTTAGGGAGTCACTACTCCCAAGACGCCTTCTCCCTTTCGCCCTCAACTGTTCCCGTCGGGATCGGGCGTCTGTCGTTGTTGGTAGAGTGTTAGCACTCCTTAAGTCATCGCTTGAGTCATCGCTTGAGTCATAAATTCGAATCTTTTTCGGAGGCTCTTGCTGGTTTTTTATCGAATCTAAAAGTTCTGATTTCCTTTTTAAGGACGAACCTGTATTAGATTCCAGGTCTGACTCTTCAATGGTATAAGTGCTCCAGTCTAGGTTTTCGCTCATAGATCGTTGTCTTGCAGTCGAAGACGCTGTGGGTTTAATGGTTCCCCCTTCCTTAATTTTTAGGAAGACGTGTTTGACGGACTCTTTCTCCTTTTGAATTAGTAGGTTTTTTTTCTCATAGACTTTGTTTTTTTCCGGTCTCCCGGGATACCTTCCTGCTTTAGTCGAGATCTCTGAGGAACATGTCTCTTTCTGCGGACCGACAGTAGAGGCTTTGTCGGAGTACACTTTTGCCTGATTGAAAATGCCAAAAGTGAAGTTCGAAAGGGCTTCCTCTCCTTTTCTTTTTGTTGTTCTTTTTGTTTTTCCTTCCGTTCCTTAGCTGGGCACGAAAAAGGGTTTGTTGGAGTCGGGTTCTTTGGATCTGTGTCCAGATCTTTCATCTCGAGGGACTGTTTTTCCTCGTCCGCCTCAATTATGGCGATAATCTCCCCCATTGGGTCCGCGTCATCTTGTGACGAGGTATCTGTTGGAACGCAGACTTGTGCTGCCGTCTCCCTCGTTGTGTCCTCGTCTGCTTGTGGCAAAGTACCACTAGGAATGCAGGCTTGTGCAGCCTTCTCGGACAAGTCCTTTTCGTTGCCTAGAGCTCCTTTCAAACACATAGGAATAGAGGACCTCAGCATTTCCATCTGTTCCATCATTTTTGTGTTTGCCTGGGCCAAGGCCAGTGGTATAGACTGTCTCAGAGAGTTATTTGCTGTCAGCCTGTTCCCTTCCCCCGCCATTATGAAACCTTCCAAGTTGGTCATTTTCAAGTTCATGGATGCCATCATAGACATTTGGTCTCTCAGTGTGTCATTCAGCAACTCATATAGTTTACAAAATGGCGTAAGGGCAATGGTTATTGTTGCCATTAGGGACAAAAGGTCAGGCTTTTTCTGTGGGGAATCCTTAGGGACTGAGTAATGAAGTTCGCTTAGACGTCTTGTTGGAATAGATGTGGTACAAGGGAGGTTTTGCGAATGAATTGGAGTCGACTCTGTCCTACTTCTAGATTTTGAGGATGTCTCTGGTGATCTTAAGCTGTCTGCTTGGGTGGCCACAGATATGTTTCTTATATCTATAGACATATCATTTTCTTGGGCGCTTTCAAGTTCGTTGCATTTTTGGGCTCTATTACCATCCTCGTGGTTATATGAGGCCTGGTCCAGTCATGGCTGGTTTCACGGGACCCCTCAGCTCGAGATTGAGCCGATCCAGAAGTCACCTTGAGTAGTTCATCCTTTTTCTGTGGCAAGGTCTTAGGTGATGTGTTCTGAAGCATTGTGCTGGGGTTTGGAGCTGTTTTTCCAACTATGGCTGGCGGATTCCTGAAATGCCACCTGAGAGGGGAGTTGGATGGCTCGGCATGAACATTGATGGTTTTAGAGACCGGAGTTTTCTTATTTGCATCATCGAGGGTTTGAATGTTATTCTCCGTCAAAATAGCGTTCTCCAACAGCTCCCCGTCTGATATTTCCACCAAGGTAACGTCTTGTTGATTGCCACATTTCTTGAAAAAATGTTCTACTAAATCAGCCTTAACTGAGTGTTGCAACCAAGGTTTAGGGCCCATTTTTTTTAATTGGCATTTGGAGGTTTGCTTCTACCTGCGGCAGGTCTGGTTAGCCTGCTCACCGTGTATTGACTCCCTTTGGCGAAAATTATCGGTCTCTTCTTCAATGGTTGCGGTCCTTCTTTAGGTGCGCACTGAGCTGAGGTGTATTCCTGAGATGATGTTACAGATTGTGAGATGGGAAGCACTTGCGTCTCAGTCATTTCTTTATTTGCTGTGAGTTACTTTCCTGTGACTTTGCAAAGGGGATTTTTTCAAGTTCAATATGCAGAGGAAAATGTAGTTCTTTTGTTTCCTCTGAAAGGCTTTCAGTGTGAGCATCCCTCGATTGCAGCTGCAAGCTCACAGGGTCCAGTGCCTGCGCCGGTGTGGGCAAGGAGAGAGCAGATCCCAAGCTCTCCCGCTCGGCTCCGACGGCAACACTACAACGCTGATAGTGGGCGTGGCCAGAGGAGAAGCAGAGACGCCTCCCTTCGCATCGACGCCAGCTGAGCCAGCGTCAGCCTCCAGCACAGGAGACGGGTCTGCATCGCGATGCCTGCCTGAGATCACCGCCCCCCCGAAGCCGAGTCCAGCCACGGTCCGATGCCCACCTCTGTCTGCTCCTGAGCCCCCCTCCCAACCACCCCACCTGCTGCCACAGCGGCCTGGGGAGCCCGGAGCGCGTCCTCGACCACAAGCGCCGGCTACTCTCGATGGACCTGCACCCGCACATCCAAATTCGTTCTCCGCGGGCACGGCGGACCACTAGGAGCCGCCATTGGCAAGCCGCCGGGCCCGATGGCCTCCTCCAAGACCGCCTTCTCGACAGCCACGGCCCTGGCAGCCAAGAGTTTAGCAGCCCGCGTCTTCAGGTGGGTGAAGCTTTGTTTTGGATTTGGCCTTTCTTTTGGATGGCGCAGGGTGGTGGAGGTGGTTTTGGCACTAAGATGCTGTTCGCTGCGGGGCTAATTTGCAATGAGTTCATATGGTGTCTGGGTGAAAGGGTGGAGGGAGGAAGAGGAAGAGGAACTTTTGTCCTTATCTTCGAGCTGTACAGGCCCCCTTCGCTCCTCTAGGGACTCCTGTTCTTGGTCTACACTGACTTTCAACATCAGCAAAGATGTAGATAAAGCCGATATAGCCATTGTGTCCGCGTTTACAAAGTTCCCAAGCCGCCTTGAGGGAGATGATGTTGGTAAATTGTCTAGGATTGTTGGTGGTAATGGTGAAGGGTCGCTAGGTGGTGGTAAAAGCAACTTCTTCATCTACTGCGCATCGGGCTCTTGATAAACCTAGTTTGGCTAGAGGTAGGGTTATGGATGATGATAACTTTGAATCTCGTTTCAGGGCCAGTTCCTCCTGCTCAAAATTGAGAGGGTCCCCCCTACCCTTACTAGTCGCCAGTGTTACCTTGGACTGGTAGGTCAAGTAGACTTCGCCGGGTTGGTGTCGGGTTGGATTCAAGACTAATGTCTAGACTAGGCCCACCTGGCCTGCCAGTCTGCCAATGTCTGCTTCCACTCTGCGACTGCACTCCGCGGCCCGCTCTGCGGCCACCTAGAGGTTTTCAGAGGTAGCTGGAACCGCCTCTTTGATAGAGCAGAAAGACAGACTCTCCAAGAGTATGGTCTGCCAGTGTCTGCTTCCACTCTGCGACTGCACTCCGCCACCTTCTGCTTCTGAATGGATACAATGGGTTCTGTAACAGAAAGCCTTTAATTCACTCACACTTTTAATAAAAGTGATTGCTATTTAAAAAACAACAACTTTATATGTGAAGTCTCTTAACGTTGCTTTATGCATAGGTTTGAAGGAGCCTTTGTAGAACCATGTTGAGGTCCTACCCAGGGGGTGGGTGTGCAACTGGGGGAGGAGGATATGTTTAGCTCCTTCCATGAAAGCTTTGACTACTGGGACTTTCCACCAGGGTATTTTTTGAGATGTGGTATAGGGTGCCAGCGCTGCCAGATTAACTTTAAGTGAGTCAAAAACTAGACACAAGTCCAATAAGTGTAATAGGTATATTACAATATCTGCATATGTACAGCCCATAAAATGAACTGCTTTTTGGAAACAATGTACCAAAAAATGCTCCCACTTGTTGAAATAACAGTGGGCCTCATTATGAGTGTGCCGGTCTCAGTAACAACAGTGCCGGTAAGCTACCGGCACCGTTGTTACCGGACCGGCACACTAAGAGTTCTGAAGGCGGGTGCCGTCCCGGCCGCCAGGTCTGACCTGGTGGCCAGAACGGCACCCGCTCGCCGACTTTGAAGGAAGCACCGGCACCGTTATTAACGGTGCCGGTGCTTCCATCCTCCCCATTCCCATGGGACTCAAATGGGAATGGGGAGTTACTTTCTCTGGTCAGACGGACCACTAGGGCTGTAATGCCCCGGTGATTCCCCATTGCCAGGCGCTGAAAAAAAAACAGGACTCTGGCAGCAGCCGTGCTGTTTTTTCCGGCACGGCTACCACCAGAGTCATAATGAGGACCAGTGTCTACCATTGGGTTTTATGGCCTCTGTAAGGGAGACTTGGTATCACAAGTAGACACTGACACAAGAGCTGCAAGTTTCAAAATCTTTATTGATGGTTTAAAAGGGGTTGGAAACTATCTTGCCCTATAACTAAGATGGGAGTATTCCCAACCATCAAACAAAAATAATACAGTCCTAGTCAGTCCTTAGTCAAAATAAAATGGCCTACACTAATAAACCTAATGCCTGCCATCTTTCTAATGCAATAAATGTGTAAAGGGAATGTGTAATGCAAAAAAAAAAAAAAGGAAAATCAGTGTTGAAAAGAAATGTCAATATGGCTGAGTAAACTCCCTCCCCCACATTTTGTAGCACGGGGTAAGGTGGCACACTCGGACCTTGTGACACTCTGGCTTCGGATTCAAGGATGCAGTTTGTTTCGTGGACAAGGGCCCACTTGGCCTTCCAAGAAAAGTCACTAGATTACCCGCTGGACCTCTCACTCCAGCCCAGGTCACGTTTAGCATGTAATACAGTTCAACAAAAGTTTGTTTCCTTCTGGTTACCACAATTGAGTACAGGTTTCCCTCCGCCGGGCTCAAACCTTTCAATCACAATTTGTCGGGGTTCCCTTGGCCAAGCTTCAATCACACCGTCGTAGACTTCCCCTGTTGGGCTCAAACCTTCTTTCACTTTTCTTCCCCTGTCGAAGACTTTCGAAACTGCGAGGCTTTTGCTCTTACCTCAGCATGACCATTTCGACATTCTTTCCAAAAACGCCACTTTTCCTCTCCTACAGCAAGGCCTCTTGATAAATGTAGTTTCGAGCAAAGTACTTATTTCAAAGTTGAAAGATATCTCTCACAATCAGGTCTCCCTCTGCTGGGATCAAACCTAACAGTTCAAATCTTGCATCTCGGTTTCTTTCTCTTCCCGCCGCTTATACGGCATCGGACATTTCACAGAGATTTTCGAAGGGGCAATCTTCTTTCGCCGGACCGCTCTTACTTTGTATCTTTAATTTACAGTTCTGTACAATGCTTTGCTTTCTCTCGTGTCTTATCGGCACGCGCACAACCTTCATTAGTCCGATACTGTTGCCGTCAAGTTTCAATTAACACAGGCCAGACTTTCATTGCTTTCATTAACTCACCGGCTGTGCTAATTCATTTTTGTCTTTCGCGGCTTTGATCCTTAAATCAAGGCTGATACCACAACTGCTGCTGCACCTCCCCAACTCTGCCATTCATCCGGGAGGATGGCTAGTATCTTTGAAACACAAAAGAGGTTTATCTCTTCTCTCTGGCTGGGCTTCCTTGCGCAACCTTCAAGGCCCTTCGGAGGCAATGGTCTGTCGCAGGGTGTCAAAGGTTTCTCCGTACCTCGGTTCCGTCCCTCGGCCTGTCGCCCTGCTCCACCTGGTTCGATGTTGCCCTGGAAGATCTTCTTGTGCATCACTTTGCTCTGAGTTTAACCACACGAAAATGTCTCTGGACGGCAAGTCCCATAATGCCATGTTCTTATTTTGCTAGTGAGAGCTCCCTCGCCATAATGCAGCCTCCCCTGCACTCAGGCCCAGTAATTTCGTAGTACTCTTTGCTCCAGGCCTTGCAGGGAGAGATCCAGCTCAGGTTTCTTCCTTTTGGCCTCTGTGCCTCCTCCAGCATTCCCAGCTTGCTCAAAGTGTGCCTTTGTGCTCCACCTTTTATACTGGCTGGGAGAATTAACAAGTCAGGTGTCAGTGGTTGTCCAGCCCTACCTGACCTGGCTAACGGGACAAGATGAAGACTGCCCATAGGAATACATGGTACATTGGTTTCTATGGGTAATCTTCACTGCACCCGTTTGCCTCTTCTTCGTCTCAGTGGTGTTGGGAACAAACAGTGAGGCAGAATTATGGGAGTTGTAGTGTTTCCGAGGGGTGGTAGGAAAATTATAAAAAATGCTGTTAGGGGAAGAGGACGACTCCTCTCTCTCTGGTCCACTCCCTGGGTCCGGACCCAACAGCAATAACCCCTCCCTAGCCACCCCAAGAGAGGATACCAAGAGGGTTGATGGGGAAAAATCCCTTGGGTTTTTCACACCCCTCAGAAATTCCATGCATCATGTTGAAAGTTTTAAATGACCGAATTCTAGGCTATGCTGCCAAGTTTTCGGTTTGTGGGCATGGATGTGTTAACTGTCCGAGTTGCTGTGTTAGGCAAGAATTGATGTAGTAACCCTGTGGGAGACTACACAACACTTGTCCTCTTGTTATTAGGTTACGCACCTATTAGTCTTAGTCTGTACTACACAAGTTCGTAGTGTGACTGAGCAGCCAAACGTATCTCAAGAGGGGTAAATGTGAGCTGTAGCAATGAAATCAACCAATACAAGTATCCAAATAACACTCACACTCAAGGTTTGTAGTTAAAATAATTATTTAACATACGTTTTAAAATAAGCATTCTTTAAAAAGGGCAATGTATGCAACAATCAAATATACTTTAAATACTTTCACAGAATTAACACAAAGATAGTAGATACTCTTTAGAGATGCTTCTTACATACTTCCTATACCCTGGAGGTGACTTCACTAACTAGGACAGTAATTGCATTTACTGTATCACTAGTACACTTTGTAAATTCTGAGGTTGGTAGAAAGGAAAGGTTCAAGGAAAGAAAAAGGTTAAACAGGTTCTCAAAGCACGTGAGCACTTCATATCTTCCAATGAAGTCTAGATAAAAACCTTTCCCAGCAATATTAGTTAAAAACCAATGTATCACCTATGAGGGATAGTAAGAATCAAAGTCAATGGAAATAGAAGAGTCTGCAGGGAGCCAGGACAGCCAAAGTCAATTGGAGCAAAGTCTATGGAGAGGAGGCACTTCTTAGATAGTAAAAAGTCTCGCACAAAGTTAGAGAGTTTGTTCAAGAAAAATCACTGTAGGGTCACACGCTGTTACACTTGTGAAGGTTGCAGCTGAAATCAACTTTAAAAAAGCATTTACTCTAAGTCTCAACTGAGAAGAGCGAGGTACAGACACTGAGGTAAGTACCCACAAGTCAGAACAGTACCTTTGGTTAGAAGAAGAGGGTCCAGCTGGCTTCTGTCTCGTTACAGTGATGCAGATCCTGTTTTCCTGGGCCTCAGTCGTGGGGACAAGATGGGGGGGACGTCTGGGGACTCCTTTAGCAACAATTCGGAGGTCAGCGGCAGCGACAGGCTCTTTTTGGATCAGCAGCACTTCACGGTTTCAGCGCTCTGTAAATAGCACCACCGCAGATCTTGGACAAAGGTTAGGCTTCCTTCACTCCTTGAGTCCTGCACTCTAGTGCGGTGACTAAGCACTGGTTGTCCTGCTTCTGGAGGGTCCTGGGGAGACTCCTGGAATTTTTGGCCGGATCACAGACGTTGCACTCGACTAAGGATTTCTCGGCCCCTGGTACTCGGTTCCTGCAGCAGCAAAGAAGTACAGCCAGTCGGGTAAGGTCTTCCAGTGGAGTTCGTCTCAGGGTTAGTTGGTCCCACTAACCCAAGGGAAGAAGTGGTCCCTTCCGGAGCTTCTCTTGTCGATCAGAAAAAGGAGTTTCAGCACAGCAGCAGGGCTTCACTGGGCAGATCAACGGTCCAGGAGGATGCAGCAAGCTTCATTCATGGTTTGTCAGGTTGTTCTTCCCCAGTGGTCGACGACTCTGCCTCTAGTCCCAAAACCATTGCCTTTTATGCAGGTTTCTCCCATTCATACACAGCCTAGCTGTCACTCAAACAGGACTGGGTGCATTCAGGTTTCCCTAGAGACGAAGGACAGAGGAGTTTCCGGTATCTCCCTCACTTCTTGTGCTTCCAGACACACTGGAGCCAGAGGCGGGTTTCAGTACTGAAGCCTGCCAAAGTCAAAAAGAACAAAGGGCTCAAACCTGTCTTGGCATGCAGAGTAAAACCCAAGAAAGACCTCGCACACAGAAAATGGCAAAAAAAGAAGACTGGGCCTTTTGACAAAATGGTCACCCATGGGTGCTATACTGCAGCTGAGGATTCAGCCTGTGGTAGAAAAACAGAATGGTAGGAAAATTAAACCTCTGCCACCAGCGATTTAATGTAGTGAGGGTAACAAACAAAGTTACACAAGTAAGTAGGAAAAGGGGCTAATTAACCCCCCCCCCCCCCACCAAACCTCCTCATAAGGTGGTGTGTGCTGGACATACAAAGAGAAAAGGTAAGTAAAGTCAATTTCACTTTACTATTCTTGGGAGCAGTAGTTCTCACAAGAAAAGGTATTTAAACTTTAAGAGAAATCTAAAGGATTTCTCTGTGACACTGCGCACTGAAGGTGCTGTGTGTCACCATACAAATAGTAGATGCAGCTGGAGTTTGTCAGACTCCAAAAACAAAGGAAACACAATCTAAATCAGATCAAAATACATGAGAAAGTGAGAAAAGGGGCTCACTCACTCCAGGGTTCACATTACAAAGTCCTTAAGTCCAGCAAAACAGCTGGGGGTCTCTAAGGTTGAAGGGAATTAGCACAGAAATGAGAATTCTCCCCAACAGTAAGTTGTGTACTACCTAAGTAGTAATGCGTGGTTGAATGCCATCCTCCCAAGATGGGGTAACCAGGTTTGTCATGCCCACAGTGGGGCCATTAGTACTATGGGAAGATATTTATGTACTACTTTGCAGATCGAGCAGTCTGGAGGAGGGGATTGAGCGTATGCAAATATGCCAGACCAGTTCATCAATAGTGTGTTCTTTATTGGCCCGGTTAGGAACGTTTTTTCTTTTAGCAACTTTCCCCACTATATTCTATGGACCCCCACATGTTTTGCTTTTGTTTTTCACCCGTTCCTGACTTTTACAGTGAAATGAAGGCTTCACTGTTGAGGGACGATGGACGGTGCAGCACTTGTGAGCAAACAGCGAAGCGCTTCCACTTCTGGTGGCGAAGACTACATGATGACGTTGCAACAGGTTAGAACAAAGGACCTCAGGGATGTGACGTGTAGCATCGCGTTCTGGCAGGGCAGGCGCTGGTGTTCTGGCTTCTTAGCAGAAAGATTATTCCGCGCAGGAGATGACACAGCAAGAAAGCTAACAAGAGAAGGAATTGTGAAGTGGCACATGCCGAAGTGGTGTCTGGCGGTGGTGAGAGAGGGGCAGTGAAGAATCTGGGCCATTAGAGTCGCAATGCAGTCTGTTTTAAGGTACTGTCAGCCAACTGGGACGCAGGCTGTCACGTGAAGCATCTTTGCCATTGCCATTAGAGACGTGTGTGCTCTCCCCTAGAGACCTGTGCGGTCTCCCCTGCTGATGACATCTACTACATGCATTTGGAAGTGCAGACATGTGGTGCTTGTTATGGGGTGCTGCACATGTTTTGAGACAAGGAGGGGTAGGTAGCATTGCAATGCTAGGGACGCGACGCAAGGCCTGTGTGAGATTTCTTAAGGACTGTCGTGTGAGGAGTACTGGGCTAGTGTGTTTTGTGCATGTCATGTCCTCTATTTAGTTTTGTCAGTAAGAGCAGCAATTGCAAATTATGTGTTTTGTGTTAACTTTTGCCTCAGCAGGAACCAACAGCATGTTTGCAGACTTAAGATTTGGGCATGCACTTTTTAAGGACATGGTTCTTCAATTACTGTGTACCTTTATTTATCTTATTTACTGCATGCTGTTTGTGTGAGGGTGCACGTTTGTCTTGTAAACTTGGCTGGTAGCCTAGCAAACCACTGGTTAAGTTGAGGCGGCCAGAGGTTAGTGTGTATGTGGTAGCGTTGCGTCCGCTGCATTGGGCTCAGAGCTAGCTACGGGCCGTCCTCGAGTGTGGACACTCATTTGGTAGAGGTGTTGGAAACCCAAAGGTGTTTTGGTTTTCGAGCTTTAGTGCGGTTAGACACCCCAGTGATTTAGCATAATGTAGTTCTTGTTGTTTGGTTTAGGGGTGTGGGACACCCAGGTCAGTGTTTCATTGGCCCACAGAGTTGTGCTTTGGTTGTGTTAGGGGGAGTTGGAAACCCAAAACATTTCCATCTGTGCCTGCGTGACGTGCTATCTGTGGGAAGGGGAGACACCCGGTACGCTCCGTGGGGGGTAGTTCTACGGCACCATGGTTGTCTTGGGGTTTTAACCCACATTTAAAAAAACATTTTTAGTGCTCATTTTTTGCGAACTTGGGCTGTTAACACCCAGTGTGTGGTTGTGCGCTATCAAGTTGTGTTGGTTTCTGTTGAGCAGTTGGGTAGTGGTGTTGGTCATCTGGAGCGCTATTTAGTGCACCACTGTGTTGTCTGGCGAATGGTTGAAGGAAGATGGCTGAGTTGGTTGGAAGTGGGTAGTCAAGCTGTGCAGTGTTTAGGGCTGGTTCCCTGTGTGTGTTGCTCTGCTGTTTGGCCAGCATGCGAGGACTGTAGAGTGGTTTGAGTGTGGGTTTGTTTTGTTGTGTACCACGCGTAAGGCTGGGGAGGGGTTGTGTTGAGTAGGACCTTCGCTCCTTGTTGTGGTGATGGGATGGAGTGGTCTGTTTCAGAGGCTTTGGTCTTTGTTGCTTTCGCTTTGATTTGCTTTTGGTTTAAAAGAAGGGAGATATGTTGCTTTGTGCTTCTCCATTCGTGTCTGTGCTGTGAGCTTGTGAGCTGTGGAAGGCCTGTGAAATGTTTGGATGCAGAAAGCTGATAGTGTTTTCCTTTAATAGTTCTGTGAATGTCATTGCCGGTGGAGGTCTCTGTGCATTTATAACCTAATGCACATACCTGTAACCAGAACTTGCAGTAAAGAAGTTATCAACCTACCCGTGACTGCAGCCTCATCTGTACAACAAAGTACCATTTTAACAATGAGCTCCCAAGAAAGCATTGCCTTGCTAAGGATACAACGTTCCCGTTTCCTCACGAATAAACAGCGTTTACTGAAACAAACGTTCATACCTTACCTACCCAGTGTGTTTCCTGACTTTAATTTGCACACTGGAAGCACAGGAGACCTTGGCTCTAAATAGGTAGCCCCAAGGAAGAAAGTGAATTCCAAGATTGTGCACTGGCCAGTTGTCAGCCTGGTCCATCCTCTGAGGTCAAAGTAGCCCAGGTGCACAGTGAACCAGCAGCCAACTGCTGCTCTGGCCCACCCATACACTTCCGGTACAGAACCTCATCCCGGAGGAGGGAGGAAAAGAACTATAAAAGCCAGGTCAGTGTCAGTTGGTGCAGGTTGTTGGAAAAGGCAGTTGTGGCAGGAGGTTGGAGACTGTTGGAAGGCATTAGAAGAGCAGATTAGGTTGTGCTGCAAGTAAGGGGGAGGAGTCACAAGTAGGCGGTAGTTTAGTGGAGGAGGTAACATCAGGAGGGGGAAGTAGTTTGGAGGAGTTGACAACAGCAGGAAAGGGCAGTAGCTTGGAAGTGGAATAGGTGATAACATACAGAGGAGGTCATAGAATGGCAAAGGAGGTGATAGCCTCTGGAGAGGAGGAGGAGCTGCTCAATGCCAGCCAAGGAGGTGGAAAGAGGAATAAGATTCATTTAACAAGGCCAGTGAAGGCTCAGTCAAGGTTACAGATGGTTGGATGCCTCACGCTTGATATTTTTCTCTGTCTAAATCTTCATGTCATGTGTATCACTGATACTTGGCTCTCACCTTCCAATACCTCGATTCTTTCTACTTCTGCCGCTGCTTTCGTGCACACTCCTCGTCCTGCATCACAAGGAGGTGGTACAGGCATTCTCTATTCCTCATCTTTTGTTACCTCTCCCTCTCTTACTAGTTTTCCGTCTTTTGAATATTACTTAACTATCTTTCTGAAACCGTATTTGCTTACTGTTCAACTTGTTTATCACCCTCCTGGTTCGGATGCTACCTTCTGTGAGGATATTGATGCTTTAATCTCTGTTGTTCTACCTTCCTCTACCCCACTTATACTCTTGGGTGACTTTAATCTCCTTCTTTCTTCAATTCATTCTTCACTTCCATTTCTTGCTACCCTTGATTTTTCCAACCTCTCTGCTCTTCCCACTCCTCCGTCCCATGTTTCCGGCTCCATTCTGGATCTTCTATTAGTCTCCTCATTATTGAGCTCTCCTGTAACTGCTTTGCCTATCTATTCTTCTGATCATCATCTTTTATTAAAATGTTTTATTGGTTTAGAACAGAACACGGTAAAACCTTTAACATACAATATCCTTTCAAAATCAAGTTAACTTTCACATAACACTTTGAATCTCCCCAATGAATAATCAGGACATCCGAGACAAAAAACAGATACAGAAGGTGGGAATAAACTCAAAATAATCCTAAACAGGCATGTTTACACCCTCCTCCTCTAATTCCTTCCCTTTGTTTAACACAGATTCAACCATCTTCATCACCGCAATCACCAAACGGATCTTTTCCACCAAAAGAACCCATTCCACCATTCAGAAGGTCTCAGAGATCCAACAGCAACCACATGCCCCTCCAGAAATGTATCTCTCATATCTCCCAATTGATTGCAAGCAGTTATCAAATGGAGTAGTGTTTCTATGGAGCCATTCACCTTACAAAATCGACATTGGGCATTTGTGATCCCTGGCATTTTCCTTGCCCATACTTAGAATATTCAACCGGCATCTAAGAAGAAGATCCCGATAGATCGGTGAAGGGAATTTTTGTAGCTACAATGGGAGAGAGTTCAAGCCTTTTTTTCTGCATTCGAAGGCCGTCTCAATTTGGTAAATCCCCATTGCTCTACAGTGTTCATTCAATCCATAACTAGTAGTTTCTTATTGACTTTAGTCGGATTGGCAACCAGTTCACCTATTTCTATCGCCATCTGTTCCAGGATCCTCTCCACCTTCCTCCTCCAGTGTCAGTTGCCTATCCTGCCCTTCTTTCTGGAAGTCTAGAATTTCGAATGGGATCACTGATGGTTCACAAACATATTTTCTATATAAGGCAAGTGTTTTCCACAAGACCATGGATTCGAGAGATTGCAATTTCAATTCTGGTCTAATTAAAGCTCATTGGCAGCGCATTTGGAAGACACAGTACGCTCCACCTGAACCAGCCTTCCAGCTTTTCCCAGATTTTCCATGATAATTGCAGGATAGCCTCTGCCCTATACATAAGATGCTATGCTACCTTCTGTTTGTAGAAGGAAATAATTCCTACTGGGACTGTAAAAAATCTAAGTGTAAGGAACAAGTTACTTACCTGTAACTGTTGTTCTCCAGCATGGGTCTGGCATGGATTCACATGCTCATGAATATTCCCCGTCGTCAGGCTGGGAATCCTCGGTAAAGAAAAATCAGTATCAGTTTCGTTTCTGATCTGTCTTTCGTAGTAGTAACCAATCACTGATCTTTGCGTCATACTGACCACAGCCAATGACTGCCCTCTCCCTAAGCCCCGCCTCTGGCAGCCATCTTCAGATTTGGTAGCATGTGAAGTGGCAGTATGACCAAGTGAAGAGCCGCAGAGGGGTAGGCGGGAGGGTTCGCATGTGAATCCATGCCAGACCCATGCTGGAGAACAACAGTTACAGGTAAGTAACTTGTTCCTTCTCCAGCATGGGGTCTGGCATGGATTCACATGCTCATGAATAAAAGAATACATAGCAGTACACACATGCACAACCACGGGAGGTGGCAAAGGCTCAACATTAAGCATTATATTCAAAACTCAACATTAAGCAATTCTTACCTCCTCACCAGGCTCACCTTAGGCGAACAGGTTGCGCAGCACTGCTTGGCCAACCCTGGACTCCTCCCTGGAATCACGATCGACGCAGTAGAATTTCGTGAAGCTGTGCGTCGACCCCCACGTAGCAGCCCTGCAGATGTCCAGCAAGGGCACACCAGATAGGAACGCCGTGGTAGCTGCGATCACTCTGGTGGAATGGGCTCTCGGACGGCCAGGCAGCGGTCGGTTTGCCAACCGATGACAGTACATGATACAGCCGGAGAGCCATCTGGAAATGGAGGCCTTCGAGAGAGCCTTCCCCTGATTGACAAGTCCAAAGTTCATAAAAAGTTGACGTCTTCCGAAAACACTTTGTGCGGTCCACGTAGAACTTCAGCGCTCTAGCCACATCCAGCAAGTGCAAAGTCCTTTCAGCCGGCGACGAAGGCGACGGGAAGAAAACAGGCAACACCAAGGGTTCGTTGAGGTGGAAGTCCGACGGCACCTTGGGCATGAAGGAGGGGTGCGCCCTGAGCACTACCCTCATGTCGTGAAAAGTCAAGTACGGGGGCTTGCAGGAAAGGGCCTGGATCTCTCCCACCCGTCGTGCGGAGGTGATGGCCACAAGAAACGCTGTTTTCCACGACAAGAACTTCAACGGAGCCGAGTGCAGAGGCTCGAACGGAGGTCCCATGAGCTTGGTCAGCACCACGTTGAGCTCCCACGCCGGGGCCGGAGCCTTCACCGGCGGGAACGATCTGAACAGTCCCTTCATGAATTCTTTCACCAGACGATGAGACCACAAAGACGTCCGTCCCGTGGTTCTGGTGTATCGGGAGATCGCAGCAAGATGAATCTTGATGGACGCATGCGCCAGTCCAGCCTTGGCCAGCGTCAGTAGGTACGGCAGTACTTGGGGAGCCGTAATCCGTAGAGGGTTAATCTTCTGTGCGTGGCACCAGACAGAGAACCTCTTCCATTTGTGTCCTTAGCATTTAAGAGTTGAGGACGCCCTGGCCTTTGCAAGAACCTCTCTGCAGTCGGCCGGTATGTTGTAGCCTCCAAACTCTAACGCTGCAGGAGCCAGGCCTGCAAGTTCAGCGACTTCGGGTCGTGATGGAGGATGGCGCCTCCTTCCCTGGAGAGAAGATCCGCGTCCACTGGCGGCTTGATTGACGGGGACGCTGACAAGTCCAGAAGGTCCGGGAACCATATCTGCCTCGGCCACGCAGGTGCGACGAGGATCATCCTGCACCGTGGCCTCTTGAGCTGGTTGATGAGCCGGATCAGCAACGGCAATGGAGGGAACGCGTATAGAAACAGGCCCTCCCAGGAGAACGAGAAAGCATCGCCCATGCTCCTCGGCTGGGGAAACCTGCTGTCGAACCTCCGGCACTTGGAGTTCGTCGCCGTCGCGAACAGATCAATCTGGGGTGTGCCCTACCGTCGGAAGAGGCGGTCCACTAGATCCTGTCGTATTTCCCACTCATGGCACAAGCGCAGCTCTCTGCTGAGCGAGTCGGCGATGGTGTTTTTTATTCCTGCAAGATGAAACGGCACCAGAAACATCCCTTGGGCGACGGCCCAATGCCACAGATCCTGCGCCTCCTTGGACAGGGCTGGGGATCTGGTACCGCCCTGCTTCCTGATGTAGAACATGGTGGTGGTGTTGTCGGTGAAGATCCTCACCACCTTGCCCTTGAGGGACGGAAGAAAGGACCTGAGGGCCCAAAACACTGCACGGAGCTCCAGGACGTTGATATGGAGGGACTTCTCCGTCGGAAGCCAAAGGCCTCTCGCGTGCAGATTTTCGGTGTGCGCTCCCCACCCTTCCAGGGAGGCATCCGTGGTCACTGTCTTCTGGTGGCTAGGGGTCTGGAAGTCCATGCCCGCCGTCAGATGCGCGCGGGTGCCCCACCACCGGATCGCTCGTCGGAAACTCTCGTCGAGTGTGATCCTCTCCTCAAAGCTGCCTGTCGTCTGGATCCAGCGCGCGTCCAGGAACTCCTGCAACGGGCGCATCCGGAGCCTGCACAGGCGGATGAGATAAATGCAAGAAGACATCATTCCGAGGAGGGACTTGATAGACCTCACCCTGGCCGCGTCCGCAACCAGCATCCGCTGTACCTTGCCCAAGATGGCCCTCGTCCTTTCCTCCGACGGAGAGGCCAGAAGCGACACTGTGTCGAGCTTCGCTCCCAGAAACAGTGCGTCTTGCGCGGGCACCAGGTGGGACTTGGCATAGTTTATGGAGAATCCCAGGTCTGTGAGTAGTTGGTCGGTCCTTGCCGTGTGCTCCACGGCGAGCTCCTTCGTCTTCGCTCGGATGAGCCAGTCGTCCAGGTAGGGGTAGACGTGGATCCCCTCTAGGCGCAGCCGCGCCGCCACCGGTGCGAGGCACTTGGTGAACACCCTGGGTGCCGACCTCAATCCGAAGGGAAGGGCTCTGAACTGGTAGTGACGCCCTTGGACCACGAATCTGAGAAACTTTCGGTGTCCCTTTAGGATGGGGATATGGAAGTAGGCATCCTCCAAATCCAACGACGACAGGAAATCGCCCTCCTCCAGTTGACCCAGGACGTGTTGGAGGGTGACCATCCTGAACTTCTGTGCCTTGATGAATTTGTTCAGTCGTCGTAGGTCCAGGATGGGACGCCATCCTCCCGTCTTCTTCTTCACGAGGAAGTATCTTGAGTAAACTCCGGAGCCCCAAAGCCTCTTTGGGACGAGCTCGATGGCGCCCTTCCTGAGCATCGCCCTTACTTCCAAGAGAAGTTGAGGGACGTGATGTTCCTTCCTGGCCACAGGGGGGACACGCGGGCACCTCTTTAGAAACTCTAGCGTGACCCTGAGCCCGGGCGTCCAGCACCCAACGGTCGGTGGAGATGGACTCCCACACGATGACAAAGCTCGCCAGCCGGCCTCCCACCGGGGTGCTTCGGTGGGGGCCCGACCCCACGGCCGGTTCAGTCCTGCTTCGACGAGGCTTTGCCGCCTTGTCCTCCTTGGCGACGACGGCGGGGTACGCCCGACTTGCCTCGTCCCCTGTAGGCTTCCTGTGACGAAGAACGGGCCGCTTGACGATAGGTGGAAAATCCGCCACTGGCACCTTTGGAGGCACCCTGTTGGCCTCCGCCGCTCCGAAAGGGCGGCCGTCGTTGCTGGAGAACACCAAGAGCCCGGGCCGTCTCCGTGTCCGCCTTGATGGCTTGTAGGGAATCGTCCACTGTTTTCCCAAACAGGTTGCTCCCGTCGAACGGCATGTCCAAGACTCTGGTCTGCATGTCCTGACGGAAGTCAGTAGCCTTGAGCCATCCAGCCGCCTAAGGCACACGCCTTAGGCGTCTGGTCGTCTGGTAGGAAGTCCAGCAGGGGGGCGAGTTTGTACCACAACTCCCTGTCGTAGCGGGCTATGATAGCCAAGGCGTTGGTAGCCTTGATCGTCGTCGCTGCCGATGAGATGACTCTGAGTCCCATCGTGTCCAATTTCTTTCCCTCGCCGTCCGGCGGGGAGGTTGACGTAGAGGCCGCGCGCCCCCCCACTTTCTTCCTGGCTGCCGCGGAGACGACCGAGTCCGGGGTCGGCTGTGCCCGAAGGCACAAGGGTGCCGCGTCCGGGACCCGGTACTTCTTCTCGTACCGATCCCTTCTAGCCGGCGTTGTGGATGGGTTCTTGAGGAAGGCGAGACCCTCATCCCAGATATCGTCCAGTAGAGGTACAGCGAGGACCGTCTTCCTCTTGGTCTCGCGCCGTTGATAAAGGAAACCTTCCTTCTTCTTCTCTTCCGGGCAGAGCTGGAAAAGCTCGGATGCCCTGGCGATCATGGCGTGAAACGATCCAATCTCGTCGGGCGAGGAAGCCCGGGTGGGTGGTGACGACGGGAGATCCTCGTCGTAAACCTCGTCGTCAGTACCCGTCGCGGCCGTGTCAGTCCCCGTATCATCCCCACGTGTCGTGGACGGGGAGGAGGGCTGAGCAGGGCGCGAAGGTTGAAAAGGAGGTGGAGGATGAATCCTTCTTCTCTTAAGAGGAGGGCTCCGAGAAGGGCCTGGCTCCGGGTCCCCCGTCGGGAGCGGTTCCTCCGTTGGTGGCAACGGCAGTCTCGTCCTTATCTCCGAGCATAAGGACTGTATAGCCAACAAAATGGCCGCCGAGTTGTCTTGCGGCACTGGTTGAGGGGGTTCCGACGGGCGATCAGGAGCCCCGTTGGCACCCTCGACGTTCTCGTCGTCTCCCACGTCGGGGTCCCTCCCGACAGGATGGTCTTCTTCCACGCCAGCGCCGTGGCCTAAGACTTCGATCAGCTCCTCCTCAGAGGTTGAGACCAAATCCACGACAACCTCCTGCCCCCCCCCCCCTTTTCTTCTCCGTCAGAGGTTTCACGGGGGTCCTGTCGATGGGCATGAAGGAACAAGTTACTTACCTGTAACTGTTGTTTTCCAGCATGGGTCTGGCATGGATTCACATGCTCATGAATATTCCCCGTCGTCAGGCTGGGAATCCTCTGTAAAGAAAAAAAAAAACCAGTATCAGTTTCGTTTCTGATCTGTCTTTCGTAGTAATAACCAATCACTGGTCTCTGCGTCATACTGACCACAGCCAATGACTGCCCTCTACCTAAGCACCGCCTCTGGCAGCCATCTTCAGATTTGGAAGCACGTGAAGTGGCAGTATGACCAAGTGAAGAGCCGCAGAGGGGTAGGCGGGAGGGTTCGCATGTGAATCCATGCCAGACCCATGCTGGAGAACAACAGTTACAGGTAAGTAACTTGTTCCTTCTCCAGCATGGGGTCTGGCATGGATTCACATGCTCATGAATAAAGAATACATAGCAGTACACACATGCACAACCACGGGAGGTGGCAAAGGCTCAACATTAAGCATTACATCAAACTCAACATTAAGCATTTTACCTCCTCACCAGGCTCACCTCAGGCGAACAGGTTGCGCAGCACTGCTTGGCCGACCCTGGACTCCTCCCTGGAATCCCGATCGACGCAGTAGAATTTCGTGAAGGTGTGTGTCGACCTCCACGTAGCAGCCCTACATATGTCCAGCAGGGGCACACCAGAAAGGAACGCCGTGGTAGCTGCGATCGCTCTGGTGGAATGGGCTCTCGGACGGCCAGGCAGCGGTCGGTTTGCCAACCGATGACAGTACATGATACAGCCGGAGAGCCATCTGGAAATGGAAGCCTTCGAGAGAGCCTTCCCCTGATTGACAGGTCCAAAGTTCACAAAGAGTTGTGACGTCTTCCGAAAACACTTTGTGCGGTCCACGTAGAACTTCAGCGCTCTAGCCACATCCAGCGAGTGCAAAGTCCTCTCAGCCGGCGACAAAGGCGACGGGAAGAACACAGGCAGCACCAAGGGTTCGTTGAGATGGAAGTCTGACGGTACCTTGGGCATGAAGGAGGGGTGCGTCCTGAGCACTACCCTCGTGTCGTGAAAAGTCAAGTACGGGGCCTTGCAGGAAAGGGCCTGGATCTCTCCCACCCGTCGTGCGGAGGTGATGGCCACAAGAAACGCTGTTTTCCACGACAGAAACTTCAACGGGGCCGAGTGCAGAGGCTCGAACGGAGGTCCCATGAGCTTGGTCAGCACCACGTTGAGCTCCCACGCCGGGGACGGAGCCTTCACCGGCGGGAACGATCTGAACAGTCCCTTCATGAACTCTTTCACCAGACGATGAGACCACAAGGACGTCCGCCCCGTGGTTCTGGTGTATCGGGAGATCGCAGCAAGATGAATCTTGATGGACGCGTGTGCCAGTCCAGCTTTGGCCAGCGTCAGCAGGTACGGCAGTACCTTGGGAGCCGTAATCCGTAGAGGGTTAATCTTCTGTGCGTGGCACCAGACAGAGAACCTCTTCCATTTGTGTCCGTAGCATTTAAGAGTCGAGGACGCCCTGGCCTTTGCAAGAACCTCTCTGCAGTCGGCCGGTATGTCGTATCCTCCAAACTCTAGCGCTGCAGGAGCCAGGCCTGCAAGTTCAGCGATTTCGGGTCGTGGTGGAGGATGGCGCCTCCTTCCCTGGAGAGTAGATCCGCGTCCACCGGCAGCTTGATTGGCGGGGACGCTGACAAGTCCAGAAGGTCCGGGAACCATATCTGCCTCGGCCACGCAGGTGCGACGAGGATCATCCTGCACCGTGACCTCTTGAGCTGGTTGACGAGCCGGATTAGCAGTGGCAAAGGAGGGAACGCGTAGAGGAACAGGCCCTCCCAGGGGAACGAGAAAGCATCGCCCATGCTCCTCGCCTGGGGAAACCTGCTGGCGAACCTCCGGCACTTGGAGTTCGTCGCCGTCGCGAACAGGTTGATCTGGGGTGTGCCCCACCGTCGGAAGAGGCGATCCACTAGATCCTGCCGTAGTTCCCACTCGTGGCACGAGCGCAGCTCCTTGCTGAGTGAGTCGGCGATGGTGTTTTTTATCCCTGCCAGATGAAACGGCACCAGAAACATCCTTTGGGTGACGGCCCAATGCCACAGGTCCTGCGCCTCCTTGGACAGTGCTGGGGACCTGGTTCCGCCCTGTTTCCTGATGTAAAACATGGTGGTGGTGTTGTCGGTGAAGATCCTCACCACCTTGCCCTTGAGGAAGGAAGGACCTGAGGGCCCAGAACACTGCACGGAGCTCCAGGACGTTGATATGGAGGGACTTCTCCGTCGGGAGCCAAAGGCCTCTCGCGTGCAGATTTTCGGTGTGCGCTCCCCACCCTTCCAGGGAGGCATCCGTTGTCACTGTCTCCTGGTGGTCTGGGGTCGGGAAGTCCATGCCCGCCGTCAGATGCGCGCGGGTGCCCCACCACCGGACCGCTCGGCGGAAACTCTCGTCGAGTGTGATCCTCTCCTCGAAGCCGCCCGTCGTTTGGATCCAGCGCGCGTCCAGGAACTCCTGCAACGGGCGCATCCGGAGCCTGCACATGGGAATGAGGTAGATGCAAGAAGACATCATTCCGAGGAGGAGGGACTTGATGGACCTCACCTTGGCCGCGTCGGAAACCAACATCCGCTGTACCTTGCCCAGGATGGACCTGGTCCTTTCCTCCGACGGGGAGGCCAGAAGGGACATTGTGTCGAGCTTCGCTCCCAGAAACAGTGCGTTTTGCGCGGGTACCAGGTGGGACTTGGCGTAGTTCACGGAGAATCCCAGGTCCGTGAGAAGTTGGACGGTCCTTGCCGTGTGCTCCACGGCGAGCTCCCTCGTCTTGGCTCGGATGAGCCAGTCGTCCAGGTAGGGGTAGACGTGGATCCCCTCGCGGCGCAGCTGCGCCGCCACCGGTGCAAGGCACTTGGTGAATACCCTGGGTGCCGACCGTAGTCCGAAGGGGAGGGCTTTGAACTGGTAGTGACGCCCTTGGACCACAAACCTGAGGAATTTTCGGTGCCCCTTCAGGATGGGAATATGGAAGTAGGCATCCTCCAAATCCAACGACGACAGGAAGTCTCCTTCCTCCAGCTGACCCAGGACGTGCTGGAGGGTGACCATCCGGAACTTCTGCGCCTTGATGAACTTGTTCAGACGTCGCAGGTCTAGGATGGGGCGCCATCCTCCCGTCTTCTTCTTCACGAGGAAGTATCTCGAGTAAACTCCGGAGCCCCGAAGCCTCTTTGGGACGAGTTCGATGGCGCCCTTCCTGAGCATCGCCTTTACCTCCAGGAGAAGCTGAGGGACGTGATGCTCTTTCCTGGCCACGGGGGGGACGCGCGGGCACCTTCTTTGAAACTCGAGCGCGTGGCCCCGGGCTAAGGCGTCCAGCACCCAATGGTCGGTGGAGATGGACTCCCACACGCTGACAAAGCTCGCCAGCCGGCCTCCCACCGGGGTGCTTCGGTGGGGGCCCGACCCCACGGCCGGTTCAATCCTGTTTCGACAAGGCTTTGCCGCCTTGACCTCCTTGGCGACGACGGCGGGGTCCGCCAGACTTGCCTCGTCCTCTGTAGGCCTCCTGAGACGACGAGCGGGCCGCTTGACGGTAGGTGGAGAAACCGCCGCCGGAACCTTTGGAGGCGCCCTTGCCTCCGCTGCTCCGAAAGGGCGTCCGTCGTTGCTGCAGAACCCCAAGGGCCCGGGCCGTCTCAGTGTCCGCTTTAATGGCCTGAAGGGAATCGTCCACTGTTTTCCCAAACAGGTTGTTCCCATCGAACGGCATGTCCAGGACTCTGGTCTGTACGTCTTGACGGAAGTCCGTAGCCTTGAGCCATCCACGCCGCCTAAGGCACACGCCGTTGCCCAACTGGCGAAACCCAGTGTCGGCGATGTCCGTCGCAATAGTGATGGCGTGGTCCGACGCCACCTCACCTTCCTGTAGGATCTCCAGGGCATCCGCCCTCTTGTCGTCCGGTAGGAAGTCCAGCAGGGGAGCCAGTTTGTACCATAGCTCCCTGTCGTAGCGGGCCACGATAGCCAAGGCGTTGGCCGCTTTAATCGTCGTCGCTGCAGACGAGATGACCCTGCGTCCCATAGCGTCCAATTTCTTTCCCTCGCCGTCCGGTGGGGAAGTCGATGTGGAGGCCGCACCCCCCCCCCCGCTTTCTTCCTGGCCGCCGCGGAGACGACGGAGTCCGGGGTAGGCTGCGCCCGGAGGCACAGGGGGGCCGCGTCCGGGACCCGGTACTTCTTCTCGTACCGGTCTCTTCTAGCTGGCGTCGTGGAAGGGTTCTTGAGGAGGGCGAGGCCCTCATCCCAAATGTCGTCCAGTAGAGGCACCGCGAGGACCGTCTTCCTCTTGGCCTCGCGCCGTTGGTAAAGGAATCCTTCCTTTTTCTTCTCCTCAGGGCAGAGTTGGAAAAGCTCGGATGCCCTGGCGATCATGGAGTGGAACGATCCAATCTCATCGGGCGGAGAAGCCCTGTGGGAGGTGACGACGGTAGATCCTCGTCGTATACCTCGTCGTCCGTACCCGTCGCTGCCGTGTCAGTCCCCGTATCATCCCCTCGGGTGGACGGGGAGGAGGGCTGGACGGGGTGCGACGGCTGAAAAGGAGGTGGAGGGTGAATCCTTCTTTTCTTGGGCGGGGGAACACCAGAAGGTCCCGGTTCAGGATCCCCCGACGGGAGAGGTTCCTCCGTCGGCAACGGTAGTCTGGTCCTTATCTCTGAGCATAAGGACTGTATAGCCAACAAAATGGCCGCCGAGTTGTCTTGCGGCGCTGGCAGAGGGGAATCCGACGGGCGATCAGGGGCCCCGTCGGCACCCTCGACGATGTCGTCGTCACCTGCGTCGGGATCCATAAGGCTTAAGACCTCGATCAGCTCTTCCTCCGAGGTTGAAGCCGAATCTACGACGACGCCCTGCCCCCCCTTTTTCTTCCCCGCCGGGGATTTCACGGGGGTCCTATCGATGGGCACAAAAGAGGACTCCCTCCGAGGTGGCAGGGAGACTCAGAGCCCCGAGGTCGCCACCACTGGTGTAGCCTCCACAGGCTGAGCCAGGGCCGCCGCGACAGTTTCGATAGAGGGCTTGGCCGGATGGATTAAGGCCTTCACCACCTTAGGTGCGCTCACCGCCTTATCCTTGAGGGGGGGACACTGCCTCGCTCCCCCTCCGATGGGGCCTTCGAGCTCGACCGGGGCCTCTCCAGGAGCTTCGCCGGGTGCTCGCCCTTCCTCTTACCCGACCCAGAGCGTTGGCTAGTGGCTGAAGGTGCCGGGGAGGGTGCGCCCTGCCTGGCGCCCGTAGAGCCCGACCGTTCGGCGCTCCCGGTGCCAGCGGACTCGCGGTGCTTGGCCTTGTGTTGGACCCCCGTCGCCGGGGCGTCCTCAAAGGTCTTAGAAGACCGCTCGGATTTCTTCCTCTTCTTCTCGCCTGACGGGCTCTTCCCTTCCAGCCAGTTGGCGAGACGTTGATGGCGGTCCTTCATGGTCCGCTCCGACATATTGCCGCAAAACGCACAGTCCTTCTCCACGTGCGTCTTGTCCTCATGTAAGCAGTAGAGACAAAAGGAGTGTTCGTCCTCCTTAAAGACGTTCTGCAGCTGGCATCCAGGGCAGACCCTGAACAGCTTTCCGGGCGTCGAGCTTCCCTTCTCCTGGGCCATGTCCGGGCCTGAGAAGCTTCTGGAGTCCTCCAAAAGCGTAGCTCGACGAAATCTTCACCCTTGAGGGGCGCAGACGAATCCGACATGGGTCCCCGTTGATCGGATGGAGAGTCGGTGGAGCTTGAGGCTCTTTTGACCGAAAAAAACGAAGTTTTTGAGAAAAAACGTGAAAAAATAGCACTAACGCTCGAGAGCAATAGCACGAGGATCCCAACACATGAACGTGCGGTAAAAATCTGAAGATGGCTGCCAGAGGCGGTGCTTAGGTAGAGGGCAGTCATTGGCTGTGGTCAGTATGACGCAGAGACCAGTGATTGGTTATTACTACGAAAGACAGATCAGAAACGAAACTGATACTGGTTTTTTCTTTACCGAGGATTCCCAGCCTGACGACGGGGAATATTCATGAGCATGTGAATCCATGCCAGACCCCATGCTGGAGAAAGAGGACTCCCTCGGCGGTGGCAGGGAGATTCTGGGCCCCGAGGTCACCACCACTGGTGTAGCCTCCACAGGCTGAGCCAGGGCCGGCGCGACTGTCTCGATAGAGGCCTTGGCCGGATGGATCAAGGCTTTCACCACCTTAGGTGCGCTCACCGCCTTCTCCTTGGGGGGAGGGTCACCACCCCGCTCCCCCTCCGATGGGGCCTGAGAGCACGACCGGGGTCTCTTCAGGAGCTTCGCCGGGTGCTCGGCCTTCCTCTTACCCGAGCCAGAGTGTTGGCTCGTGGTTGATGGCGCCGGGGAGGATGCGCCCTGCCTGGCGCCCGTAGAGCTCGACCGTTCGGCGCTCCCGGTGCCAGCGGACTCGCGGTGCTTGGCCTTCTGTTGGACCCCCGTCGCCGGGGCGCCCTCAAAGGTCTTAGAAGACCGCTCGGACTTCTTCTTCTTCTTCTCGCCTGACGGGCTCTTTCCTTCCAGCCAGTTGGCGAGACGCTGATGGCGGTCCTTCATGGTCCGCTCCGACATATTGCCGCAAAACGCACAGTCCTTCTCCACGTGCGTCTTGTCTTCATGCAGGCAGTAAAGGCAAAGGGAGTGTTCGTCCTCCTTAAAGACATTCTGAAGCTGGCATCCAGGGCAGACCCTGAACAGCTTTCCGGGCGTCGAGCTTCCCTTCTCCTGGGCCATGCTCGAGAAGGGCCTGAGAAACTTCTGGAGTCCTCCAAAAGCGTGGCTCGACGAAATCTTCACCCTTGAGGGGCGTAGAAGAATCCGACACGGGTCCCCGTTGATCGGATAAAGAAACAGTGGAGCTTGAGGCTCTTTTGACCGAAAAAGAGAACATTTTCCTAAGAAAAAGCGCGAAAAAAGCACTAACGCTTGAGAGCAATAGCACGAGGATCCCAACACTTGAACGTGCAGTAAAAATCTGAAGATGGCTGCCAGAGGCGGGGCTTAGGGAGCGGACAGTCATTGGCTGTGGTCAGTATGACGCAAAGATCAGTGATTGGTTACTACTACGAAAGACAGATCAGAAACGAAACTGATACTGATTTTTCTTTACCGAAGGTTCCCAGCCTGACGACGGGGAATATTCATGAGCATGTGAATCCATGCCAGACCCCATGCTGGAGAACTATCGGCTTCTCTTTCTATGGAAAGTCAGATCGCGGAGGTCTGCCAAGCTGGCAATTTCCAGTTCAGAGTCCTGAAGAAAGTACTCTAACTGATTCCTGAGTCCTTCCGTCCTCCGGTGGTAGCAGCCCTCATACTATCACGTTTGGACTATTGTAATTCTTTATATCTGGCTCAACCGAAGGGGCTTATTCAAAGACTGCAGCGTCTACAAAATTTGGCTGCGAGGATGGCCTCAGGCACCCCCTATGGAGCCCATATCTCTCTCCTGTCCTACGGTCCCTCCATTGGCTGCCTGTGATCCAACATATTAGGTCTGAAGCCATGTGCATTGTCGACCGGGCTGTGCATAATCTGGGAGCCGAGTTTCTGCAAGTAAAATTAGCACGATACGTTCCTACTCGCCAGCTGCGCTCTGCTACTTCAGATCTCCTTATCATACCATCCTACTGCCGAGCACGGATAGGAAGCAGGGCTTTCTTTGTAGCCGCAGCCATTGCATGGAATGAATTGCTAACATTTATACAAAAATTATCCAACCATCTTGCCTTCAGGAAAGCGATGAAAACGTATCTTTTCTATTGAAGGGCTCCCTCTCTTCTCTCTGTTGTCTTCATGGCATCTTCTCCCTCTCAGCGCCAAGATGCCCTTGGGCGAACGTTTGCGCTTTAGAAAACTCACTAACATAACATAACATAACAGGAACCATCGAGAACTTTCCAAATCTTTGATGGAAGGCAATTCCCTGATTGGTTAAGGACACTAGCCTGGACCTTAGATGGATATATTGCCCTTTTTCGTTCATGCTCCTATTTATAACTACTGCCAGATATACCATGGATTCTACTATTTCCAATAGACTTACCCCCACTCTCCATGTACATCCTCTAGTCTTTTTTTTATATGCTGACTTCATGGTCAATATTTTGGATTTGGCTACGTTGATCTTCATACCATTTCAGTCAAATAGTTGGTAAATGTGTCGATCCTCCTCTGGAGGCCAATGGGCATCAGATACAGAAAGACTAAATTGCCCACAAATAGTATCCATGGCACATCCGTACGATTTATTTTTGGATGAAAATCGATCACATCTTTTTGAGACTCAGCCAGATCAACGATATAGAGGCAGAATAATAAGGGTGCCCAAAGCACACCCCTGTTTTAAGCCTCGATAAGTGGGAATTTTTTTCCACAGATGACCTTTAGTTGATAGTCGAATCCTAACTGAAGTATCAGTATAAAGGGCCTCCATCGCCTCTACCAGGTCGGCTGGGCATTGTCAAGCTCTAAGCTTAGCCCAAGGTTTTTCCCTAATTACCCAGTCAAACGCCTGTTCGAGGTCCATAAATGCTAAATAAAGGCAGGATTTCTATTCTAATACCTTCTCTTTAAATATGTTGATAATAAAGAGGTTAAGGGCAGTCCCTACCCCCCTGACAAATCCTGTTTGTCTAGGGTGTAGGATAGCCCTCCTCTCTGCCCATTCTTTAAGGTCCCTCAATAGGACTGTAGCGAAAAGCTTTCCCACAGAGTCCAGGAGCGCAATAAGGCGGTAATATTTAGGTTCCGCCCTATCCTCTGTCTTAAAAATCAGGACGATGTTTGCCTCCCTCCAGGTTGATGGAATGTCCCTGTTCTGCATGATCTGAGCAAACATAACCACCAAAAGCTTTCCCGACTGTCCTTTATTTCTTTTGAGTTCTTGACTGGAGAGGCCGTCAGGTCCCACCGCCCGAGATGAACTTAGATTTCCTATCATAATCACAGCATCAGTCTCATCGAATGCAAAATTCCAATGTGGGGTGACAAATCCCCCTTTATTGCTTACCCCCGTACTGCAAATAGAGAGGTATAATGGGAGTCCCAAGCCTTTTACGGCACCATGCTAATGCAGTTAGCTGGTTGGAAGGTTCCTCCATTATTAATTGATTCCGGGAGTTTTTTGCACAGACTACTTTGAGCATGTGCTCAGCATCATTCTGTGCTCTCATTATTTTGGAGGCAGTTCGCCAATTTTGGTATTTTTGTCTGGCTTTGCAGATTCTTTCACTCTTACAATTCTCTTTGTCTCTCCAAATCTTTTTAATGGACATTCTCACCAGCCTTCTGCTTTTTACCAATTCCTGACCGTACACATGCTTCTGGACCCGCCTTTCTGCACATAATGCTTAAAAATTCCAAGATACTCCACTAGGATCCTCCTGAACCAAAGCCCTGTATCGACCAGCTAATTGTGTCACATCAACCGGTCTTAAACTTAAGCGATTCTTTCCCCATTCTAATTCCACCGCTCCCATTTTCTCCAAACACTTTCCCAATTCCAGCTCAGATATCGAGATTGCCATCAGGTCATGATCACTAGAATCCTGTTGCATTATCTCAAATCTCTACCTTTGCCCTTAGATTCGCGGACACAAAGCAATAGTTGATACATGACTTTAGTTCCCCAGATTTCCACGGGGAACTCCCTGGAATATCACCCTGAGTTTTCGCATTGAGCATATGCATATCTCTTGATCTCATCTTATGCATCCACTAACACACTCTTTTACTCCATTCTCCCCCTTTCAGCAGATAACCCGCTTTGTCAAGCAGTCTCATTAAGGTCTCCACATATAACAATCCGAACATCATCCAATTCTCACATTGCTACATCCACAGCCCTCACTATTGACTCTATAAACTTAGTTTCTTTCGACATATTTACTCTCCAATATATGTTAATTACTAGTAATGGGCTATGTTGGTCATCCCCCATCTTTGACAGAGACAGAATCTGAACATAGGGGTTTGGAAATTCTACTCTAGTTACATTCCAACCCGACTCTATTTTAATGAGGGTTAGTAGCCCTGAGAACGGATGTCCAGTTAGACCTTTTGGAGAAGGGTTCAAGTAGGCGATATATCCTTCACAAAGCGACATCACTCTTAGCCACGTCTCTTGGAAACAAAGTACATCAAATTTTTCTAGACAGTGGGAGCTTTCCATAAAAAGAGCCTGAAAGCCCCTAGTGTTCCAAGACGCAATCCTGAAGGGCTGTGGTTCGACAGAACATTGATTCTATTCGCCCCTTTGCGGTTCCAAGTGCCCCTGCTAGCCAGTTCCATGATCTATCCTCCACTCTAAAGGCGTCTACCCTCTCTTGCCCTCCACAGCTATGTTTCTGTCCCTGATTCGACACTGTAACCTTCAGTGGGACAAAGTCTTTTTTTGTGAATGAGGAGAGTTTAGCATCTGGCCTCATCAAGGTCTTCTTGGCTTCTTTTTCTCCTTGCTTTTGGGCAGCCCTAGTTAGGAATCGTTGCCCCTCTCCAATGTTCTCGAATCCTCACCTGATAGCCACTTACTTCATAACCCAAAGGCAAAAATGTTTCTGTGGATGCAAGTAGGATATCCTTCTTGGTCTGTGAATTCAAGTGCAATATAACCCAATTGGTCCTTTTTTCAAGCACAAATTCAACAATTTGGATGTCCCCCGAGGATATGTGGCAAGCTGGGAGGATACAATGAAGCAATCTTAGAACAGTCCTTCTGTTTAATACTGGCTCGATCTGACCTGTAACAATTCTTTCTAGGTAGACCTTGGCACTAGCACGTGGGCTAGACTTAGTGCTGGGCCTTTTATTACTTTTGTCCCGCCTTCGCGGTTGTTCTCGCACTTCCACTGTCTCTTTCGGTTTCCTCACTTCTTCCCCGTGGGATATTTTAAGGTTACTTGTTTGCTGGCTCCAAAATCTCTTTTCTTCTAATGTTCTAAACCCTGTTGGGTTCTTTTTAGTTGGCGATTGCTTTTGCTTGGCGTTAGGCCTTTGTTCTGCCCTATTTTGAGGCTTTGTTGCTATATCCATTGGCTCTCAATTTTGGCCCATTAAGAGCTACTCATATCCTTACAAAATTCTTCTTCTTGTACTCTCTCCATTTCCTCAATGAGGTCACTTAGGCCAGTCTCTGAGAGGTCCACTATTTCCACCTCTTCCTCAATCTCCAATGCATTTGCCAACTCTTCACCAGATTCCGCTACCGGAAGAATGAATTCTATCCTTGCTCGCTTAGGAGTAGGCCTGTTATCTATCGGCAGTGGCGAGCGAACATTTCTTAGAAAAGCTCTAGACCCATTAGATTTCCTATTGGTGATCTCTGGCATATTTTTTGATTTTTTCTTCACCTGTATACTTTTCTAAGGGTCAGTAGTAGGAGCTTTAATCGCATCGGGAGGTTTGAGCGGCTTAAACATTGAGAAGATATAGTCGGATTCTGTCAGACCTGCTTGTCCGAGGTGGATGGGCGCACGGACGATGAACTCCGTGTGAGCTCCAGCCTTAAGGTCCAGAAAGTGGCCTGAGCCCCCACTTTTTGGCCCCCCCCGACACGTGAAAAGCGACCCAGCGATCCCTAAAGGTCCCTCCCCCCCACCCACGAAAAATCCCAGAGGAAATCGGACGAAGGAAACCTCCAAACCGCCGTGTGACAGTGGTGGCCTCCAGGTGGAGCCCACGCGGGCACAAAGCCCAAGTTAGAACCGGCCACGGAAGGCGGAGCACACCCACGGCCCGACCTCTGCACAGAACACCCCGGTGAACGAAGCAGGAGACCCGTCGTCAGCAAGCGCCTACCAGCACTGACCGGCAAAGCGAAACTGTTCGCCTACAAACGAGAGGAATAACGGAGCCCCGGAGACAGGCTCCGCCACAGCTGCTCTGAGGCCCACCTCAGACACAGACGAGAAGTTCTCTGGAGCTCAGACCTCTCTGCACCTCGCGGACCCTATCGCAGCAAAGCAGACCCCCCCCCCCCCCTCGGCACAAATTCACAGTGCAGCTGTGCGCACAACGAGAGCTGCCCACAGAGCCAACTGTCCCGGAGGGGAGGCCCCGACTAGGAACATACTACGCATTAGGTGAGTGAACGCTGCCCACCCCCACCCAATTGAGAACTATAGGAGGGGTCTGGACACTGCCCCAGCATATGCACAAAAACGCGGCAAATCAACGCTGTGATACTGAGGGGTCATTGCGCTGCACCTCCCTGTGCGCTCTACCCGCGACTTCTGCCGGCACGGCCTGAGCAAGCTTACATGCCTAGTGCCGTCCCAGTGCCTGAAGAGGGAACCTGGCGACCCTGCATGCATTCAGAGATCCTCCTGTAAGCGTGCGACAGTATGCAGCTGGTATCCCACACCAGTTGCTGGATTCAGTCACAGCGACGCTACCTTCCTGGTCTCTGGAGCAGACTCGTATTCTCGGCCCTCCTGACCGTCTAACATCTCCCTGAATACCGCCAGTGGCTGCTGAACTCCAGTGATTACATTGTGCGCACCCTCCAGCAGGGTTTCTGGGCTTGTCGCAGGACTTGTGGGCGAGAATCAAATGCAACTGCCCGGGTACCCACCCCAATCATGCCGTGGAACCATTCTTGAACCGCCTGAAGCCTGAGCCCCACCACATTTCTAACTATAACACTGTAGCCCTCAGGCAGTGTTTGGCACACTACCGGAAAGAGTACTGCACTGGGGGTCGCCTCGCAATATATAACGTCCATATACAACAAGACATTATAAGGTTACACATTGACCACCCCCTCAACACTGTGACACGGCCTACCACACGCTCCCCCCGGGACAGTCCTAGCTACCAACCACCCCAATCCACGTAGTAGCACCAGCGCCTACCATGCCTTCCACACTCACACTCCCACTCTCCAACAACGTACCCTCCCACACCCTTCCTACCAGCACTACACATAGCCACTCCTACACTAAAACATACTCCTGCACACCGTACCCCCAAGCAGACCCACAATATCACAGCACCTAGGCCTCATTACTGCTCACTAGTTAACTCGCATCCCATGGAGCTTCACATGAGAAATCAAAGACTAGGCTCTAGATCGACCCATTGCTCAACCACCTCCAAAACATACCCAATAAAACAGCCCCACCAGCCACCACTACCGACAGCCGCCCCCATACCCAGCACCGCCAAAACGTGCACTCTCACTAGCATCCCCACTAAAACTAAACCACAAACAAATAAGGCCACCCTATTCCAATGTGCTCTTATCAACGCACGTTCCCTACCAGCACATGCCACAGAGATCCACAACCTCATTACCGACTTAGATCTAGACATCCTAGCCATCACTGAGACCTGGCTACACGAGGCCTCTGGTCCAGCCATCTGCCAAACCCTACCACCAGGATACCTCATCTTGCGCCAAGACAGAATCTCCAGCAAAGGTGGAGGGGTAGCACTAACCGGACCAAACCGACGACCTCCAACCCAAAATCACCCACATCCTAGGAGACAACCTTAAGACAAATACAAGAGCTATTCTCTTAGGTGACCTTAACCTAGGCTTCCAAGACCCCAAAGACAAAGCCCTCGCTAAAGCTCTCCAAGACCTAGGCTTCACTCAACTAATCAACAACCCGACCCACACCAAAGGTTGCACACTTGATTGGATCGCGGACCACAATTGTGCCGTCGACCTCAGCTCCAACACCCCTCTCCCATGGACGGACCACCACCTATTACACTTCTTCATACCATCTAAGCCAGAAGTAAACCCAAACCCACCCGCACCAGCCACACTGGCCAGATCCAAGAAATCACCACAGAAAGAATCCTCCCCCTCATTGAAAACTCTGTGCTCGCCCACCCTACTTCCAGTGATCCCATGGAACTTGTCAAAATTTATGACACCACGCTCAAAGAGCTACTAGACACCATCAATCCATTGGAAAAGAAAAAAGCCAAGCACACTCTCCATGCTAACTCATGGTTCACTCAAGAACTTCTTGACGCCCGAACCGCCAAAAGAGTAGCTCTAACCTCCTGGCAGTATAACCCTTCCACCACTACCAGTGACTCTTACCACACAGCCGCCAGACTCTACAAGCATGCCATCTCCAAAGCCAAAGCAGACACGTACAACTCGACACATCAAATTCCCAATCCAAAGTATTATTTGCAATCTATAACGAGCTGACCATCCTCCCCACTGCCGTACAACCCACTGAGAAAAGCAAACCTGGTGTAACAATATCCACCACGCCATGCTAAACAAAATTAAAACACTCCAGAACAAAATTAAGACCCAATTTGACAACCTGCCCAAAGTTACTCTACCCACCCATAAGCCATCCCCCACCCCACCAGCTACAGACCGTCAACAGGGCACTAACAAACCCACACCATTTTCATTCAGGGAAGTAACCATCCCAGAAGTCCTACTAATCATGAAGCGCATCAAACCGTCGCTATGTAAAGGGGACACATGCCCAGCCAACATCGTCAAAGACTGCGCCACAGCCTTAGCCCCATTCATCACTACCTTTATCAATGCCTCCTTCACCAACAGTACCGTCCCGCTAACCCTTAAGGAAGCGTGGGTGCGCCCACTACTAAAGAAACCCTCCCTTGACCCAGACTCCCCCACCAACTACCGTCCAATTACTACAGTGCCCTTCCTGTTGAAAATCCTGGATAAGGCTGCATACCTACAGATTCAGTCTTACCTAGAAACCCACAATATCCCAGGAAAAAGACAATCCGGTTTTCGCCCTCGTCATGGCACAGAATCAGCCCTCTTGGACCTCAAGAATCAATTACTTGAAGCCATGGACAAAGGCAAATCCTCACTCCTCTTACTCTTGGATCTCTCGACGGCCTTTGATTTGGTTGACCATAAGATCCTGTGCAAACATCTCAAGGACACCGCCCACTTCTCCCATGAAGCCACCGCCTGGATAACCTTCCTGGAAGGGCGAGCGATGAGGATCTTCTCCGATCATGCCTCAGCCACCCCTTCCCCCATTGAGTGTGGAGTGCCACAAGGATCCTGTACCTCCCCCACTCTATACAATCTCTTCACCCTCCCACTGTTCAGCAACCTAGAAGAATTCGGCATAGCCTTTCCCTTACTGGGAACTATGAACAAGACCTTAACACACTCCAAAAGACTTACGCACGCATCCAGGACTGGATGGCAGCCAATGGTCTCTGCCTAAACGGGGAAAAAACCGAAATCCTACTGATAGGCCCCAAAGAGTCCCTAAAAATACTGAATGACAAGTATAATTCCTTCAACATTGAGAATATGGTTATCACAGCTTCCACTGCAGTGAAAACTCTTGGGGTATACCTTGACACCACCCTATCAATGGACAGGCAAGTCAGCGCCATGTCATCCTCAGCTGCACTCACTACAAAAATCATAAACGCAGTAAAACCACACCTATCACCAACCAACTGCCTCAACATCGCCAGAGCCACCATTGGCGCAAAACTTGACTACTGCAACATCCTGTTCCTAGGCACCTCCACCAAAAACATTAACAAACTGCAAATGGCACAAAACAACGCTCTCAGAGCGGCCCTCAGCATACCTAGGAGAGAACACATCTCACAGGCAAGAAAAGATGCCCACTGACTACCCATCAAAGAACGCATAACATTTAAAGCCCTCATGATCATTCACAAATGCATTGCCCAGACACCCCCTGCCTACCTCTCTGAAAGAATACACCTTGCTCCAGCCCACAGACCAAGGCGGGACCAATACTCCCAGCTATTATCAGTTCCAGTTTTCAATAGAGCCAAAGCGGGCGGTACGATCTTTGACGTACTAGCCCCCAAAGCTTGGAACGCACTCCAGCCCAACCTACGCCATGAAAAATCTCTCACAGTCTTCAGAAAGGTGCTAAAAACGAATCTATTCAACTAACTGTCCCTACAATGCCTAACCTGTACGACTGCCTACGTAAAGATTTTTTTTCCCCAAAATCTCTACAACTGCTATGGTACCTGTACTAAGTGAATAGGCTGTAACAGCGCCATGATGCCTACGGGCTGCTGGGCGCTTTATAAATTCAAATAAATAAATAAATGAGATAGACTTTATGGGTGTTGTTTTTTCATTAACCAACCCTACATCCTGTAGAACCCCTCTTTCCACCATTTGAGGCTGTTTAAACTGGGACCTCAACCACTTACAGTCAGCTAACAAAACCTCCATCATCAGGGTTTTGTCCAAAGTTTCTATTTCAGCGAGATCACACAGGCGGCTTTGTCACTTAGCAGAAGCTTCCGCTTCTTGATCCAGCCGTATAGCCACCTTATTAACCAAGAGTTCCAGCCCCACTAACTTATTAGATATTCCTGTAAACAGAGCCACTTGATCCTGTAGATTAGTAGATAGCACTTAATAGAGCTTAGTAAAGGGCAATAAAGATGTTGATAGTGAAGCCATCATGACTTGCTGAAGATAAGCCCTATCCTCAGTTCGTGGGCAGCCTTCTCTATTCCAGTTGTTCATTCCCGGTTTCGAACATTTATGGGAGGATATTGATGAGGGGGTAGAGGCCGTATTTTCCCCATCTTCGAAAACTTGGCATTCTTCGGTTGCACCGGCCGAGGCCCAGCTTGTGGCTCTTTCTTTCTCATAGTGGACTTCATGATCCGTACCCGGCAATTCCTGGTTAGACCGTTCCCCTGCTCCATCCACCTTCCTCCCCTCCTCTTCCATCCATACATCCGTTTGTTGATAGACAGAATTCATCTCCACAGGCTGCCTTGCTTCACCTGTGAGCGGAGCTATGGACGTTAAGTCTGTTACTTGTGACTCCACTGTAAGATCCACTTGTTTCAACGATTGATCTAAGGATAAGCAGCAGCTCTTTAACGCAAGACAGACTAAGCTGTTTTTGACAGGCAATTTTTAATGGATAAATCGGAAAGTTCTTTAGCCAAATATGCTGCTAGGTCAGCATTCTGACTGCTTCCCGAGCATCCTATTGCCTCGCTCCCACAAGCATCAAGATCTTTTATCTTTAGTCTTGATTCACAGGAATCAGCTTGTCTCATTTACTTTAGTTGAAGCTTTTTTAACATCAGGCATTGATCCACCATTTTAGAGCCTTTTACGCAGTTGCTCGTGGCACTCTTCAGGTCCGAGGTCCAGATGGGACCTTGAAGTGATGTTCAAGAATAGTACGCCTTCCGGCCTACTTCCAGCCAATTCAATTATCGGCTGACTTGACGTTTAGAGGTTGATCTGGTGTGCATATTTCCACCTCTTGTGGCACCAGCCTGCCTATAGCGTTGGACCCCCTCACCACCCCAAACTCATGTGAGGGAAGCTCACAATCGAGCACCCTCTCCCCCACCACCTCCTTCTCCCTTGGCCGCTCTGCAGTATTTGGGGCTTCAAGCTGGATGTTCAAATTCGAAACCTCTGCACTACCTTTCCCTTCTGGTATATCCAATCGGTATATCCAATCGCTCCACATCACAATGTTTTGAGACTTTACATAGAGCTGTTTGATATTATAGGAACAGTGTCAGTTGTTATATATAGACGATCTTCTTGAATGTTGGAATGTCTGTAAGGGAAAGTTTGTCCCCGGTATGTCTATGATACTCAAGTGTGAATGTTTTTCCATAGATTCCCATGAAGATTTATCCCGACCAGGAATGACTTTACATTCAAACTTGGAAGAATAGATTGCCCCATATGAATGTCAGACACCAAATGGGTCACTGGACAAGAAACATGTTGGGTTGTGTTTAAATATCACAACTAACTACTTCCATTTTTGGATTCTTTTATGTTTCATGTTGGTTGTGCAATACTAGGTTAATGTTCTATGTCTTATGTTTACAATTTTATGTTTTACGTTATTGTCATCCATGTATAAACCTGGTTTTAGGGTTGTTCTATGAACACACTATTTGTTTTAACAATAATAATTGATGTGTATTTCTAATAAAATATGTATTTTTTGTATCTTTGAGACCGTTGTGTTTTGAGGGGATAACAGTATGTTCTTTTCCTGTGAATTTAATTTAGAATTGGTTCTGTTCTCTTTGCATTTTATAAAAGGCATGCCACACTCACTTCATGCCTAACCTGCAGGCGTGTTCTCGCTCTGTGAGGGCTAGTCACAGTGAGCATTTCTCAACTGTTTGAACTAGCACGGCGGACTCTACTTAACTCAACTTAACTTCCCTTCTCCCTGGCCAGGCACACCAGACTTGAACCAGAACCAGAACGGGTTGCGGGAGTTTTTGCACTCTACTTTGCCCACTTTGCTCAAGCCACATTACTCAAGCCCGAGCCCTAGCCTAATTATCACAAGCAGCTATGAGACAAAGTGGGAGCGGGAATGAGTGGGAATGGGAGCAAGTACTCCCCACAGGCAGGCAGGCTATTATCCAATAGACCTATCACCTTAAGACTGATTGCGAGCTCCGTGCGTACATCACCACATCATATCATCTGAGGGTGTCGTGGGCAAGGCCGGCATCATCAGCACGGTACGCTAGCTCGCCTCCCAGCTACAGCAGCGGCAGCGTCTCTCCTCCACATGGCAACCCTGTTCACCTGCTGCCTAAGATCAGAGAAAAGCACCTCTGCACGCAAAAGCCACGTAGGAAAACACATATCATCCACACCTCGCTGCTCTGTGCTCTCTCAAAGGTCGGGAAAGAGGTTGCTTCCGATACATGAACTCTTCTTTCTTTCTCTACTGTTCCTCCTCCTATTCTACCTTATGTTAGGGAGATTTAGCTGGTGTTATGCTTCATCCTCTCTACTAGTGAGACCCCCAGCACATTTTGCTGGACTTCTGGACCTTTTTCTTTTTTTTTATCCTGATTGCGGGGAGCCTTTTTCCCCCCTCATTCATTCTTATTTGCTCTGACATTTGGAACTCTGTTCTCTGTGTTTTACCTTTACTATGGTGAAGGCATCATGAAACAAGACACAGACAACAGATTCAAAGTTCAAAATAAAATAGTTTATTAAATCAAATGTTAAGACGGTAGAATGCCTAACTTGGCGTATACTAAGGTGGGATTTCCCTACCTGAACTAAACTAAGGAAAGTCTGAGTCAAAGAGTTAAAAGTCTGTCTTTGTCCAAAGCCTATCCTTGCCCTCACAAAGGGATGTCAATAATAAAAGAAATGGAGATCAACAAAGTTTTGAGCTTCGTCCTTCTCTTAGCTTCCTCTTCAGCTCCCCTTCCTCAAGTTTAAGAAAGTTCCACAAAGTCTCAAGATCACCTTTCCCAAGTACAAGGCAATACAGTTACACACAATCCCTGGGGTTCCCTTCCCCACGTTTAAGATAACAGTTCAAAAAGAAAAGGGGTCTTGTGGCTCCTTACTCTAGACAGCATTTGCAGTTCATCAAGTCTCTGGGCTCCCTTCCCCAAGACTTCACTCCAGGCCAACCTGAGCGTCCTCCTGGCTTGCATCACCAGCTCACGTGCAGTGCTCCTTCTTGGTTTATTTCACAATGTCTTTGGCTTTCACAATTCAGGGCTCCCTGGTCTAGGCACAGTTGTCAGATCACACGGTCCACCCATCACAGGTCACGCAACCAGAAACCCCAGGCACTTCAGCCCACACAGGTTCTTCTGTATGTTCCCCTGTGTCCAAATTCACATTCACTCAGCTTCTTTGTGGGTCTCTTGGCTTTATGTGCAGTTACACACTCTCCTGGCTTCTCCTGGTTAGCCTATTGGCTTTCCCATTACGTGTCACACATCTTATGCCAGTCTTTGGCCTTGCCAAACTGTATCCATTCATAAAGTTCCCTTTGAGGTGGCCTTATGTATTCTCCACCTTTCTGTCGAACTCTTTCACACTTGCAGGTTTCTTTCAAATGGGCACTTTCCCTTTTAGCTTTCATCTATTAGCTTTGCCCATAAAGCTTCATTCGATTCATTATTTAATATGTGTAATTTCACTTTACTTCAAGTTTTCATTCAGTTCAGAATTCAGTATGTGTCATACAGCACTTCAGTACTCATGCGTAGCCCCTAGGAGCGTCCCCGGCTTTGAATGACATTTCCTTCCACTCTGCGTTCCTCGTCTGGAGGCTACGCTGCCTCTATTCTGCTTTACAGGTGAGCGGGCCAGTCTCAGCAAACCTTGCTCGCACTCCGGGTGCTTCCTGGGACACGCCGGCAGCTCTGCTCTCCTCCACGGACGCAGACAGCGTCCTCTCTTCTTTCTCCCTTGCTAGCAGCTCAAGCTGCTTTCTCCAGACAACAAAGGCCCCCACACCTGTGGCAGCCTAACAGCCTGACTTGCCCTGGGCTCCACAGGTCTTCTGGGAAATCAGCCAGCATCTGGGCTTCCTCCAAGGTTCCACCACGGCTGCCTCCTCACGATACGGGTCCTCTGCTGGTCTCTCCCACACAGGCCTCCCTGTTGCTCCCTTTACTGCTCCTTTGGTCTCCCTTTATACACCTGCAACAACTTGACAGGTTGCAGGTGTGGACCTTTAATTGGGCTTGCCGGACCATAATTAAAGGGACATGCCTGACCTTCAAAGTACTCTGCAAGCATCTTCCTTGTCCCTGTGATAGAGTGTTAATTTCTCTCAGTCGCCGCTTCCTCGCTAAAGTACTGTCAGAGGTCAAATGTGGGTAAACGAGGGGAGAGGTTTTACAGTAGCCTACAAAAAGCCGGTGGGGGAGTTAGGTTGGTCTTCAATAGGGAGAGGGGGATACCATGTCTGGCCTGTGGGCACGCCACTGCAAATCCCCAGGGATCCTCCACCCAGTTGATCCTCCCTTGCTTCTCCACCCCCAGGATCAGGATCCAAAAGCGATGGCCTTTCCCTGGCCGGCCACCTGAGAAGAGGATCCAGAGGGAGTAGGAGTGAGGCTACAGCAATGAGCTGGGGGTAAATCTGCCGCGATTTTGCTGATTTTCGGGGCTATTACTGCGCGGTAATACCGCTGACTGTAGTAGCGCCGAAAAGTCCCCATTGGGCCCAATGGGGAATGGGGAATTACCGTTCTGCCAAACCCGTGATCCGGCGCTAATAGCGCCGGGGGGTTTGACGCAACTCGTGATAAGGCCCTTTATCTTATGTGGTTTTGCTAACTAAACACAATTACCGTATATCTGTGAAGTAACGTGAGTGTGCAGTATTACTGATAATACGGTAGCACTGTCATTAATGTCAAACTCTGTACAATTGTACCGTGAGCAATTACTATTGAAGAAATGCCCTTTGAAAAGTATTAAGAATTCCTATGTGTGTTGGGTAAGTGAATTCAGTGTTTATCTACCTTCCTTGTGTAAATATAATAAATGTATATTTTAATATAACATTTTATGTATAAGTGTTTCTTTGGACTTTTGTACTTACTGGGTTCAGTGTACTTATCTAAAGCTCAAATCTTACTCCTGTATTTACCTACAGCTCACATCTTCCTCCTATGATAAGCCTGCAATGTGTTTTTCTTGTGAACTCTTTTCTTTCCTTCAGACATTAGACTGTGGACAATCAGGTACTTTCTTTATCTCTTATAATTCACGCAATACACTGGGTAAATACAGGAATGTTCAGGTGTAAATAGGCATGAGACGTTTGTCTTTTTGTTCCCTTTCTCCGCATTGTTATCTATACTTTCATTGTGCCTAATGATACACATTGTATGTATTTGTTGACTTCTAGCTTTGATTGAATATTACATATTAATAAACTACTATGAACATATATTACAACTGTTGTCTGATTTTAATAGGTTTCCAATTATAGAGTGGTTTAGGCCCTGAGGAAGGAGCTAGACTACGAAATGCATAGGCACTACCTCACGCAGTCTAATTAGATGGTTCTAAGAATGTATGGGTTTACTAGCAATGCACACGAGTAAACGCACGGAAGAATACCGAATATACACCTAAATTTAATAAATTGTGAATTAACTAATTAATCTACAAGAGGTCTGTAGAATGATTATTTAAACACAAGAAGATGAACAACAACTAACATTGGAAAGAATGAAAGCTCAGGTTCTTGAGCAATAGTGAGAGCATCGGTGTTAGCTGGGTTGCTTACCCAGCTTTTTTCTTTTTGACAAGCCTGGCTGTTCTGCCATTCTACCAAGATCCTTTGGGTATTACAGATTTGCACTAAGAGTTGGGGATCTGTATGCCAAAGGATTGTTTTATGAAGTCTTACCTCAAGTGGATTTTAGGAAAACTCCCTTAACACCTCTCTCTGTGCTTTCAATACTCCCTTATTTGTTTCATCCTGCATTTCTGCTCTTCCGTCTCATTCTGAATTTATGAGCGCCTCTGCGGACGATGCTGCAACATCTCTCTCCTCTTTCCTCCTCCCTTGATATCATCTCTGCGGCCTCTTTCTCTCCCTCTCGCAAACCTCCTCAACCCTGGCTCTCTTCCCATCTCTGCTCAATGCGGCAAGTTCTTTGTCGTCTGGAGCATCGCTGGTGTAAGTCCTACTCAGAGTCCGATTCCCTCTCTTTCTCATCCTATCATTCTCTCTACGATGAGGCTCTTCTTGCAGCCAAGTATAATTATTACTGTGGCCTCCTGCATGCCCAGTCTGCTCACCATAGGTGTCTTTTTCAATCTCTTTCTCATCCATTTACACCTCCTACTCCTGATCACTTCCTCCATTCTACTCCCACTGCTTCTCACTTTGCAGCGTATTTTTATACTAAAAGTGCTTCTCTTGGTGCTGCTATTGTTCCCTCTCCCTTTTCCTCTTTCTTCTCCACCACAGTTTTCTCTTCCTTTTCCCCATTACTAACTTGGAGACCTCTTCTCTTCTGACTTGCTTCCATCCCACTGGTTCACCTTCTGATCCTATTCCCTCTTCTCTAATACCCAAAGTTTATCCTTCTCTTTTCTCCTATCTTACCACTCTCCTTAATACCTCTCTTCTGACACCGATCTTTCCTTCTTGCTTTAAGCATGCTTCTATTCTTCCTATTCTTAAGAAACCATTTCCTGACCCCTCTTTTCCTTCTAATTTCCATCCAATCTCTCTTCTTCTCCACCTCTCAGAACGGATCTACATCATTTCACTGCATCGCAAAATTTCGAATTAGAAAATGCTGAATTTCAAATGTGCGCTGTGGTGAAATCAAACATGATTTCAGGCGCATTTTGTTACCCTGCCCCCCTACTTACCTGTTGGCGGCACACCTCGTTGTGTGCCGCCGACTCTCCCATTTCCCTGAAACGCCTTTTCCCTTCGCTTACGTGGATGGGAACCACTGTGCCCCCACTCCCCTCTTGGTCGCCTGTTTTCCCCCACACCCCTGTTGGTCACCCGTTGTGCCTTAGTGTACCCCCACCCCCCTGTTGGTCGCCTGTGCCTTAGTGTATCCCCACCCCCATGTTGGTCGCCCGTTGTGCCCCACTGTACCCCCACCCACCTCTTGGTCGCCGTTGTCCCCCACCCCCCTGTTGGTCGCCCGTTGTGCCTTAGTGTACCCCCACCCCCCTGTAGGTCGCCTGTTGTGCCTTAGTGTACCCCCACCCCCATGTTGGTCGCCTGTTGTGCCCCACTGTACCCCCACCCCCCTCTTGGTCGCCCGTTGTCCCCCATTGTACCCCCACCCCCCTGTTGGTCGCACGTTGTGCCTTAGTGTACCCCCACCCCCTGTTGGTCGCCCGTTGTGCCCCTGTGCGTCTATCTCCCCCACCCCTCCGCTGCTTCCTGTGCGTATGTACCCCCCCTCACCCCCTGTTGGTCACCTGCACCACCCACCCTCTCCTCCCTCCCCAGTGTCTGTAGCCGCCCGCCTTACCTTAAGACTGGCTCCATGTTATTGCCCGTTGATCTGAAACTTATGTACTAGCATGCACTTGCCACCATACAATATGGTACTGGCCCCATGCCTTTTCTATGTTGACATCAACCATGCATTCTTGTGAAGCCTACCTCTTCTGTAATCTGTGCCAGGCACTACGCATTTACCCATTGACCATGACCATGTTTATATGTGTTGTTGCCGCCTTGCAATTTCTGGTTGGCACCTGTATATGCATACTAATCTTGACCTCGCAACTGTCTCTAGCTGCCGCTGTGTAAGATGTGGCTGGCACCATATACTTGCCTACCAAACTATGCACCCTTTGTTAAGCACTTATTCGAACTGTTAAGCAACATGTATGTATGTATGCCTCCAATGCACTTATGTAACAAAGTAAGCCTTCTAAACAGCGCCACAATGCCAGAGGGCAGTTTGGCGCTTTACAAATGCAAATAAATAAACAAACCAGCACCACAGGGTCCACTTTTTTTGTACAACTCTATTGTACATGAAGTAGGGGACCCCCCCCGCAACGCTCGGTACCATTGTAGCGAAAAAGGGAACCGGGTGACACCCCCACAACCCCTGGTGCCCTTGTTCAAAACAATGGTACCGTACAGTGAATTTGATCACATTTTCCAGCTGTATGGAATTTTCGCACAGCCCAAATTCGATCAAATCTACCATACTTTTTTTTCCGAGAGTGTTTTGGGTAATACCCTCGAAAACGTTTAGTCTATGCTATCTTCCCTTCTCTACAGTCTGCCTTCCGTCCCTGTTACTCAACGGAAACTGCTGTTTACAGCACTCTTCTCTCTTCTTATATATTTAGATTTGTCTGCTGCATCCGACACTGTTGACCACACTTTGCTCTTATCTTCTCTGTCCTTTCTTTTGAGCTGGTCAACTCTGTCCTTGCCTGGTTTCATTCTTATCTCTCTAACCATACTTACGTTTCCTGGTCTGGTTCCTCATCCGAAATGTTTCCTCTTCGAATGGATTGTGTCCTCCCACGTATTCCTCATCTTGTGATAATTCGATATCTCCAGCTTCGCTGCTTTGGAAAAAAAAAATACTCGGCAGAGGGCGCTGTGCTCGAGGCTGTGGCGTCGATTGTTCCTCGATGGACTCTGTACTCTGTCGACGTCACCGATGGTATAAATAGCTCGAGCCGCGCCTGTTGCTTCAGTTCCGTTTTTCCGATCGCTTCGCTATCGAGAACGGCGCGCTTCTATTTTCTGTGAAGAAAATGTCGTCATCTTCAACGCCTTCGACACCCAGGACTGGGTTCAAGAAGTGTGCAGATTGTGGGTCTAAGATGTCGAACACCGTCCCCACCGGATTTGTCTCTGGTGTCTCGGTTCCAGTCACCGAACCGACGACTGCGGGTCCTGCCAGTCTATGACCGAGAAAGCTCTTCGTGAGAGGAGAGGTAAACTGTCGGTGGGGAGGGAGGCCTCAAAGAAGGCTACGTCAAAAAGACACAAGAACGCAACTCAATCTAAGGAATGGGATCACCATAGGCACTCAAAGAGATCTCGATCTAGGAGTAGATCGAGATACTCTTCGTCATCATCGAAAAAAATGAGACATAGATCTCCCTCATCATCATCTTCTTCTTCAGAGTCGACCGAAGAAATTCGTTGTCCGACTAAATCAGATTCTCCCAGTAAGTGGGAAGAATTCCGCAAAAAGATGGAGGTTTTCGAGAATGCGGCACGACCCCCTCGAAAGACCCTCAAAAAAACAATCCCCTAAAGTCGCTCCAATGGACGACAAAGGGAAGTCCAAGGCTACTATGGCAAAGACCGGTAGCGTCAAGGAATAAAAAAAAACTCGAGTCAACGTAAAACCGTCAAAGACTCTTCGAGAGTCGAGCACTTCTCCAGTGCCATACAAGAAACACAAATCGTAGAAGACTTCGACGACTTCGTCGACGCCTTTGGCGTCGATAATTTTGACTCCAAAGCCGAAAAGATCCTCAACGGCATTATCGAAGTCATCTTCGAAGACTTCGAAGACCCCTTCGACAACTTCGGAGGATTTGCCAATTCCTTCGAAGCAGATGGAAGAGGAAGAAAGGCGATGCACTCCTTTGTCCAGGTCAGACTTTTTCAAATCTTTGTCAGCAATTTATGAAGAGTATGCTTCAGAAGAAGACGAGGTTACTCCTTTGGGAGTTACTTATGGTACAAGACAAGTTCCTGAGGAATTTATTGACCAGGAATCTAGAATGAGAGACCTGAGTGATACTCTACATTCTGCCAGTGGAGTTGACACATCCCCAGAATTAGAGTTCGCCAAACCTGATCCTGCAGAGCATGCAGATGCTGGGAACAGGGGTCTTATGACCAGGGTAGTTGAATATATGGGTTGGGGTAATACTTCACCCATTTTTGAACAAGATGACATGACGGATATAATCGTCAAGGGACCTCAGAAAGATCCTGTTATCCCTTTTCACAGGGCCCTTCAAAGGACTGTGGAGAAAAACTGGGAGAAACCAGAAACTATTGCTGCTGCAAATAGCACTTTTCCAAGAAAATATAGACCAGCTGGAACGGATCCTGAATATTTGAATAAACATCCGACTCCAGAGAGTTTAGTCATTCAGGCAGCATCTACTTCAAAACAAACTGCTTATCCAACTATCCCCTCCAGATAGAGAGGATAAAAAAATGGATGCCTGGGCACGTAAAGTTTTCACGTCAGGCAGTATGGCACTTAAGTCGGCAAATGTCACCTGTACCCTAGCCAGGTTTACCCATACCCTGTGGGACTGTATTTCGGCGGCGGCTGATCATATTCCGGAAGGCGAGTCTGGACTGGATACTGCTGATAGCATCAGTAGATCGTTGGCTGCAAGCGTTGTGCTATGCAGATTTGCGTGGTTGAGGAAGTCGGGGTTTGCACCAGACGTGCAAGCTAGACCCCTCAACATGCCCTTTGATGGCTCGAGGCGCTTTGGCAGAAAGGCTGATGAAAGCCTAGAAAAACTTCAGACCTCGAAAGCGGCAGCTAAAGCACTTAGCGCCTCTTTGCGCCAGCCTCTAAAACCCTATTCTGGCTCATCTTCCTGGAGGGGTCGTTCTTTTCGATACTACTCCTCTTTTGGTAGAGGAAGAGGACAGGCTTCTCAAAGGGGCAAAAGAAACTTCCCTCGTGGAGCACGTGGAAGAGGTGCAAAATCAGCCTCAGGAGCGGCATCTTTACCCTCAGCCACTCCTGCAGCCGCCTCCAAATCACTCTGAGACCTTGTTGCACAAAACACCAGTGGGAGGCAGGATCTCTCAACATCTGAAGGAATGGTGGGGCATTACCTCAGATGCTTGGGCACTGGAAACAGTAGCCCAAGGTTACTGTCCCCCCTTTCTAAAAAGGCCTCAGAATCATCCACCGGGAGCCAACTCTGCCAAAATTCCGGATCCGCTCCTGTTGCAGGAAATTTTAACCCTGCTAGAGAAAGGTGCCATAGAACTGGTACCTGTAGCGTAGAGGAACATTGGTTGGTACTCCCCATATTTTCTCATCCCAAAAAAGGACAGAGGACTGAGACCCATCTTGGACTTGAGAAACTTGAACAAGTTCCTCAGGAAGGACAAGTTCAAGATGGTGACTCTTTCTCAGATCCTTCAGGCTCTCCAACTCCCAAGATTGGTTGGTATCATTGGACCTTCAGGATGCTTACTTTCATGTGCCAATCCATCCAAAGCACAGAAAGTACCTGAGGTTCGCGATTGGCAATTGTCATTATCAGTTTCGAGTTCTGCCATTCGGGTTGACCTCCGCCCCGAGGGTTTTCACCAAACTGTTGGCGGTTGTGGCAGCAAGTCTCAGGAGAGGGGGTATTCACATATATCCCTACCTGGACGACTGGTTGATCAGAGCAAGTTCTCCAGAACAAGCTCAGGAACATCTTTCGATCACCTGCCATTTCCTCCACAAATTGGGCTTCTCCCTCAATTTCAAGAAGTCCCACATGATACCATCCCAGAAGCTCCAGTTTATCAGAGCAGTCTTGGACACTTCCTTGGGAAAAGCCTTGCCTCCCGAAGTGAGAGCTCTCCACATCCAGCAGATGGTAACGAAGTTCCAGAATGCCCAACGTCTACCGGCCTTCGATTTTCTCAGGTTGCTCGGCCTCATGGCATCCTGCATTTTCCTAGTACCAGAGGCCAGGTTGAGAATGAGATCACTTCAATGGGCACAGTGGTCCCGGAATATGTCGGATCTTCTGCAAGTCCTGAGCGCATTTGCTCTGATCTTCTATGGTGGGCTTGCAACGACAACATTCTCAAGGGAGAGTCTTCCAGAGATAACAGTAGTGACGGACGCCTCACTCACGGGGTGGGGAGCACACACCAACGATCTGACAATCAGCGGTTGTTGGTCTCCATCGGAGTCCAAACTACACACCAACCTTTTGGAGCTGAGGGCAATCAGACTAGCTCTGAAGGCCTTTCTGCCCTCTGTACAGGGAAAGAATGTCCTGATAATGACGGACAACACGGTGGCCATGTACTACCTCAACAAAAGAGGAGGAGTAGGGTCACTACCACTGTGCAGAGAGGCAATGCAGCTATGGTTCTGGGCAATACAAGAAGGAATCTCTCTATCAGCAATTCACCTAGCCAGAGAGAGGAACACGGCGGCGGATGCTCTGAGCAGGCAGAGCACGGTCTCTCACTAGTGGGAGTTAGCTCAGGAAGTCCTACTGGAGATCTTTGCCCTTTGGGGAACCCCTCAAGTGGATCTGTTCGCCACCGCGATCAACCGGAAGTGCGATCAGTACTGCTCAATGGAATTTCCTCAAAGAGGAGCTCTGGGAGACGCATTCGTAGTGGAGTGGAAGTTTCCACTGCTGTACGCATTTCCCTCAGTCCCCGTGATTCCTCAAGTAATCAGGAGGTTGAGAAAGTTCATGAAAACCATGATCCTAATTGCCCCGGATTGGGCCAGGAGAACGTGGTACCCAGACGTTCTAGACATGTCCATCTGCCCTCTAATAGGTCTTCCGCAAAGAGAGGATCTTCTCTCGCAAGATGAAGGTCGGGTTCTCCATCCAGAGGACAAGACACTCAACCTTCACGCATGGTTTCTGAGAGGTTGAGATACAAGGTTTGGGATCTTCCGGATGACGTAATGGAAATCTTGCTTTCGGCCAGAAGACCAGCAACAAAATCTTTGTACTGATGTCGCTGGAACAGGTTTAGTAACTGGTGCAAAGACAAGGATGTGGACCCTTTTCAGTGTGGCACCTCAATGGTGCTTTCTTTTCTGCTACATCTAGCTAATCTGGGGTTCCAGATAGGAACAATCAAAGGATACCTTGCTGCGCTGTCCATTTTCAAGCGCTCCTCGGAAGAGGTTTCATATTTCAAAATACCGTTAATAATTCAATTCTTAAAAGGGCTTACTAATGTATACCCTCCAGTACCTTTTCATGTACCAAATTGGGATATAAATTTAGTACTAAAATTCTTGACTTGCATACCCATTTACCCTCTGCATTCATGTCCATTGAGGCTTTTAACTTTAAAAACTGTCCTTCTTGTGGCCCTATCATCAGCCCGCAGGGTTAGCGAACTTCAGGCTCTCTCATGCAAACCACCATATACTATTTTTCATAAGGATAAGGTAGTCCTTAAAGAGTTAAACCTTCGTTCTTGCCAAAAGTAGTCTCGGAATTCCATTTGTCACAAAAAATAGTACTACCAACTTTTTATCCTCCTCCTTATCTGGGCAAGGAAGAGGAGAGATTAGACAGACTAGATCCCAAGAGGGCTCTTAGTTTGTACATCTCAAGGATGGCTAAATTGAGACAAGATGACCAACTTGTGGGTTATACTGGTCATAAATTAGGCGTATCTGTAACACAACAGACCATTTCCCGCTGGATCATATTAGCTATAGTTGAATGCTACAGATTAGCAGGAAAAGAACCACCAGATGGGCTTCGTGCCCATTCTACAAGGGGAATGGCTACTTCTGCGGCTCTAAAGAGGGGAGTCCCGGCAGCAGACATTTGTGCAGCTGCAACCTGGAAAACAATGCATACTTTTGTTAAACATTATTGTTTGTATACTGCCTCCTCTAATGAGGGTTTATTTGCCAAGGCAGTTCTGCATTCTGTCCACGAAAACTGAAATTAGTACTACCGCCTCCAAAATTGATACTGCTATGGGAGCCTATCACAAGATGAGGAATACGTGGGAGGACGCAATCCATTCGAAGAACAAGTTACTTACCAACTGTAACGTTCTTTCGACTGGATGTTCCTCCCACGTATTCACCATCGACCCTCCCATCCTACCCCACAGTACAGTTTTACGTTTTCTTACACTTTCCTCTCACGAAGAATGTATCGGTCAGGGGGCACGCCTGGGTGTTCCTCCTATATATATATTTCATTGAAAAAACAGAACTGAAGCAACGGGCACGGCTTGAGCTATTTATACCATCGGTGACGTCGACAGAGTACGGAGTCCATCGAGGGACAATCGACACCACGGCCTCGAGCACAGCGCCCTCTGGCGAGAATTTTTTTTTCCGAAGCAGCGAAGCTGGAGATAACGAATTATCACAAGATGAGGAATACGTGGGAGGAACATCCAGTCGAAAGAACGTTACAGTTGGTAAGTAACTTGTTCTTCTTCATGATGTCCCGCAAGGCTCTGTTCTTGGCCCCTTTCTTTTCTCTCTTTATACTTCTCCTCTGAAATGATCTCGTACTTTGTGATTTCTCACCACCTTTATGCTGATGACAACTTTTTTCTCCTTCTCCTCGTTTACACCGGCTATCCACAATAATTTAACTTCCTTCTTGCTTGCAATCAAGTCCTGGATGTCAGACCACTTCTTCACCTTGAACTCATCTTAAACTGAAGCTCTCTTCTTCCCTGTCACCACTATGCCCCCTTGCCCTCCCTCCTGTCCTTTTTCCTCCTTCTTTATCTCTTTCCAACACTGCTCATAATTTTGGCCTCTACCTTGACACAGACTTATCCTTTTCCCTTCACATTTCTACTAGCTCCTGTCTTTGTTGCTTCCATCTCTTTAATATTGGCAAAGCTCGTTTTTTTCTGACGTTTGGTGCAACCAAACTCCTAATCTCATCTGTTATTTTTTCCTCGCATTTTCTACTGTTCTACTATTCTTTTTGGTCTTCCTCTTTCTCGCTTGGCCCCTCTTAATTCCATCTTCAATGCTTCCATTCGCCTTCTCTACCAGCTATCTCCCCGTGACTCCATTTCACAATCTCTGTCTTCGCTTGGCTGGCTGTCTTTCTCCTCTGAGCTCAAATAAAATGTTCTTTGTATTGTCTTCAAATCCCTCTATGGTCTTGCTCCCAGTTATTTGTCATCCTTGGTCTCTTTCTATGCCGTCACAAGCTCCCTTGGCTCTCAATCTCATTGTCTATTATCTGTCCCTTGCTCTCCATGTGCCCACTCCCGATTCCGTTCATTTCCTCTTCTTGCCGCTTACCACTGGAACTCTCTCCCTTCCCCTCTCTGCTCTACTACTTCCTACTCTTCCTTCTGTACTTCTCTAAATAACTCTTCTCCAGTCCTAATGATCTCCTTCAAAATGTTTGTAAATTGAATCAAACTTCATTTGTATTGTACTGTAACAGTTTAGTACAGCGCTTTGGAACAAAGCGCTCTATAAATGCCAAATAAATACAAAATACAACTACAGAGTTGCTAGGAAGGAAAATAAGAAGTAGACGCCACAGAGGACATGTGGCTACAACTCACGCTGACCACAAATCTGCTAATGTAGCACAACCTGGTGAAGGACAATGGGCGGCTGACTAGTGCACTGTTGTGCATGTAAATCAGGGTTTTCCATTCCAGGCCTCGAGATCCGGAAACATGTTGGATTTTCTAGGTACCCCTCCTTAATATTCATGAGAAAATGTGCATACCAGGATTCTAAATGTTTGCACATTTCTTCTCAGGAATATTAATAAGGCATATCCTGAAAAACCTGTCCGGATTCTGGCCCTCAAGCCCTGGAGTTAGACAACCCTAATGTAGATATGTCTTGGGGACTGGGACCCCAGACATCCTAGATTTTGTTAGCCAGGAGAAGAAGGGTGCAGGAACCCAAAAGCCTGACCACCCAATGTTCTCAGTGTGAAGAGACTTGTTCCTTCTGTTTATCCTCAAACAAAGGTTTGTGGCTGCAAATAAAGGCCTTGAACTATACCTTTTGGATCTGGTCTTGTGTGCATCCCGCCTGGCATTCCTGAAAGCGCTCTTGAGATCCGAACCCCACCTTTTTGTGTTAATTCAAATTGCAATATACATTTTTATTTTTTTAAACGGGCAGTCGAAGCACCCAATTACAAATGTGTAAAAATCCCTTAACATGCCATGGGCCAACATTGGTTAAATATGCAATTTAAACAGGACAGCAAAAGTTTGTTATGATAACACTACTGGACCATTTTTAGAATATTTGCTCTGTGAATCCATGCTCTGAAACATGATTCTGCATACAGTGTTGCCTCATTTCATGTTACATTACAGGAGTAGGGTGTGTTTAAGCGATTTGATGTCCTGCACTTTCAAAAGGGGAAATAACCAGAACTGTCCGATGGTAGAACACCAAGGGCACATAAACAAGAAGTGCTAAATATCATCTCTAGCTGTTAAGCAGTACAACTATGTACCTGGTTATAGGATAATCACCAAAACATGTCTACAAAATCTTTTAGAATCATGCTTCCGTTCAGCCCTTCCTTGACTGTGCACCTTGTAAAATTAGATCATTCAAAAGGTGGTTCAAGAAAACGCCTGTGTTTGGATTGGATGGTCAACTAAGGGCAGAAGGGCCCATGGGCGTCAAGGACATAGTCTACAAGTGCAGACCTTTCCTACTTTGGAACTCATTTTAAATTAACCCTAATTTCGCACGGAGGAGCCATTATATGTTGACATACACGTAGGTGGCTCTCTACCGCCAAAGTTTGGTCATTTGCATGGCAGAGTGCAAATGTGCAGGGCAAAAGGCAGCGTACACAGCAAATTGTAAACACTGCCTGCAATGCGAATGCATGCCAGCGCAAATGCTTGGGAATTTGTATGGTGGAGAGTTAGGGAGGCGGCGGAAATGCAAGTTGTGTTCCACCCCCACCTCTCTGCCATACAAATGAATGAAAATGTGGTGTGGCATGGTGTGAATGAAAGGTATAAAAGCCTTGCAAGGCTTTTACACCCTTCATTCACGCTGTGCCCAGAGCAAAAAGTGCTCCCTTTAGCTTAGAATATGAGAAATTTGGAAAATAGTATGGTGTAATGAGAAGAAAAGCATAAATAGATGTGATGTACCTTTTCAGCCTGTTGCAGATAGCGGTTGTGAATATAGTGCCGACTACATAGATTATACCATGCCAGACAATGTGGAGAAACGTGTAAATAAAAGACCAGCATGTTCACGCTAGTGGATGTATGTTGCACTCAACTCTATGCAAGTCTATGAGGGTTCTTATCTGCCCACTCAGATAGGTGGAGGAACTCTGCACAATTACCCTCAACTCTGCCTCAATGAAACACACTGGTAGCAGGCAGTGGGTGGGGGGGGAGACTGAGCCAGCAAAGCAGGGCTGAGGAAGCGAAAGCAAGGCAACACAGGAGCAGGGATAAGTGGTAAAGCACAAGCAGCATGGTCAGCAAAGCAGGGGGATTCCAAGTGGGCCCTACAGATGGATTCCACGTGGGCCCTACAGATGGATTCCAAGTGGGCGCTACAGATGGATTCCAAGTGGGCCCTAGCTGCAAGGGGGCCAGAGAAGTCACAATCACTTGAATGGCCATGACTGCAACCGTTTAGAATATGGTTACAATTCCATAACACAAGAAGATCAAGAACATTTCTAATCCAATAATTGGGAAGAAAAGAATGTGGTTAGTTACCTGCAGTCTCTGGCCCATCTACACTCTACAAAACACAAAAAGAAAGAAGCACACAAAATGTTAACAACCACACTTTACAAGCATTTGCAAACAAGGTTGTAGATCAAATATGATAATTATAATCAATAAGAAATGATCTGTAATAGAATGCATTCACTACATTTGGACAGTCTATAATCATATTATCGAAAAGCAGAAATGGACTTTTGCATGAATACCTGCGTTTGCGAGAGGATTTTGCCATAAACTTCAAGCCCTTGTCATGGTAGGGCTGAGCAAAGCAAGGACCAACGCAAGCGCATTGAGCCATTAACTCCCAAGCCCAAACGTACCAGTGGGTATTAAGGCTATTAACACCCTGCCATGATCCCTTTGATGAAAGGGCATGCAGGGATGTGCGTCCTATGAAAGGGAAGGTTGTGCAGTCTAAATATGGCCACCACGGACACAGCTGCAGCTTAGGAGAGAGCCTCTTGTGGTAGGTGGCATGGCAGCGAGTTGGAGATAAGTGTGGGCAGAGGGCTTGGGCACAGGGAGGAGTGGATGGGGATTCTTGCTAGAGAGTGGGCCACAATCTGACCAACTGGGAGCTGCAGGGAATTATATCACCCTTCGCATGGAGAAGCAACAGCAGCTCTCTCCAAATGCTTGCCCTTTCCCCAAGCACACCCAGCGTTGGCAGGACTGGAATGGCTAGCTCTGCCAATTTGGTTAGATAGTTTTGATAGATATCTCACTGATCTCTTAATTACTGATCCAAGTCAATGGATGGTTTTACCAGTAATATAACACTACATGTTTATGGCTGGTGCACTGAAGGTATCCTTCTGAGATAGATAAAAGGAGTACCTACTAAGTTGGCAAATTACATGCTTTTTAGCCATTGAGCAGTAATCGCCATTTAATTACTGCATTGTGTTTGAGACAGTCAAGGGCTTCCATCACTTTTTCTTTACCGATAGGCGGCACAAATGTGAACTGAATTTCGTCGTGCTCCAACCAGCATGGCAATGTACACAATGTTCATTAATACAAATATAAGGATTGTACTCTTACTCAATGTATGTATCATCTTCATCTTAAGGTCTTCGTCTTTCTCTGCCTCCACCAACTACATTTCCACCTCTTCCTCGTCATCTTCAGCATCCTCATCATCTTCAGCAGCATCCTCCTCCTCTTCCTCCTCCTCATCAGCATACTCACCCTCATCCTCGCCCTCATCAGCACCCTCATCAGCATACTCACCCTCATCAGCATCCTCACCGTCATCAGCATCCTCACCAACTACATCCTCATCACGATCCGCATCCTCATCAGCATACTCACCCTCGTCAACATACTCACCCTCATCAGCATCCTCACCGTCATCAGCATCCTCATCAGCATACTCGCCCTCATCAGCATGCACGCTGCCGTCAGAATCCTCTCCCTCATCAGAATCCTCATCAGAAACATCAGCGTCCTCACCCTCATCAGCATACTCACCCCCATCAGCATACTCATCACCATCTGCATCCTCCTCACCATCTGCATCCTCATCAGCCTCCTCCTCATCAGCATACTCGCCCTCATCAGCATCCTCACCCTCATCCTCATCACCATCCTCATCTGAATCAGAGGACTGAAAACCCAGGTTTTCACACCTAAAAAGGAGAGCAGAGTAATGCATCACATTCATATCTGCTCAATCAATACAGGTGGGGGAGGGGGCAAATACCGAGGAAGTTAAATGAGGCAATCTGTAAGAATGGGCAAGGGGGCACATGCTGTGAAAAAGGAGCGACCCCTGCCCACAAAGGTATGAGTGGGACAAAATGTATCTTTTGTGATTAGTACAAGACATCCAAACAAAATGGTTGACTCAGCAGCCTCTACTGTGAGAAGAAATAAATCTCCCAGGGAAAGGGTGGTGCACAGGGCATTTTATGTGGGAGTAATAAGGGATTGCTCAGGTTGGTATAGGACACCTGTACCGTGAGGACAAAGCAAGACATCCCAGGGTAATGGTGGGGCAGGGAGCATTTAATGTGGTGGCAATAAGGGACTGTTCAGGATTAGTGTGGGACAGGAATCATTTACTGTGAGAAGAAAGCACAACCACCCAGGTTAAGGGTGGGACAGGCAGTATCCACTGTAAGAAGAATTAGAAAATATCTAGGCTAAATGTTGGGAGCAGGAAGCATCTAATGTGGGGGTAATAAAAGACCCCACCACCAGAGGGCAAGAGTTAGTCAGGAAGCATCTAATGTTGGCGTAGCCTGCCAAACTCATGGGGCATACCTGTCCAAAGAGGACCATAATTCAACGTTATGCCCCTTCTGAAATGCTTATCAAAGCAAACTATAAAAAAGACTTTGAAAAACTGCTGAGACAATTATAATGAGGAGTGGGCACTTCATTTCAGGTGGCCTCAAAGCAGTGCCTAGCCCCATCTCCAGGTGTGCAATGAAGTGACTCCCTCCCACCCCACAGGGATCAGGATGAGACAAGAAGGGTCAGCAGAGAGAGAACTGTGAATATTTAGACCGCCTATGGGAATAGGTGTGGCCGGACGTCTATACTGACAGGTGAAAGTGGGCCATCATACCTGCTTAATGCGCTCTTCACATCCTGGAACAAGAAAGGGAAAACGATCATTATACAGCTAACAGTATACACGTGTTGTAAAACAGTTTCATTCAAGTGAACAACAATTACATTTTTTTTTATTGTGGCACAGTTTAACAAGTAAACCTTTCACAAATAGATCCTGGCAAGTTTATTTCTATAGGGCTTCAATGTAATTTTCATGGTCTCCAGGTGCTCACGTGGCTCTGTAAGGTAAAGTGGGTTGGTTGGTAGGGAGAGAGGGATAGGGTAGATGGGCTCATGTGTTGATGCATGCAGAACCAGGAGAAACTGGCGTCTGCGTGTGAGCTTTCTGGGTGTGCTTTGTTTTGTGCACTGGGGGTTGCTGTATCGGGAAGGGTGGCGTCCAGTGTTTGAGTTGTTTGGTGTCAGATGCTGTTGGTTTTGTAGTTTGGCTAGAGAATGATGGGTGTTTGAGTGTTTTGTTGGTTTGATTGGTCTCTGGGTACTGTGAGAATCCTCAAGGTGTCTCACCCGGTAGTCCCTGGGGATCTGTCATCCAGGACACGGCCATCGCTATTGGAACCAGTTCCTGGGGGTGGACCAGTGCAGGAGGATCAGCTGGAGGAGGGGTCTTCAGGGAGTGGAAGTGGGACACCAAAGAGCGAGACGCGGCCTCCCCTTCCTTTTAACACTCTTTCCTTATCCTACCAGGTAGGATACCTAGAAACTCAACCCCGCCCCTTTTCTGACACACTTTCTTACGGGCAGTTCATCGTGAGCAACAACAGACCTAACACCAAAGCTCTATACCTGACACGTCCCAACACAAGGGTCAGGCAGAGTCAGGCAATTACTGCTAATTACACACAGCTCACTTCCATCACACTTCCCCACACGGATAAAAGGCAGAGCACGAAAGCATACTCTGAGAGGCAAAATGCACGAGGAAACAGCAATTCCTAGAAGGCCGTTTACACTGAGGAGAAAGGCAGCGAGATCCGAGAGGACAACAAAGTGGGAATTACCTAAAACCGCTACGGTCAAGAAACCTCAAGGAAAAGAAACATAAGACTGGGAGTTGCAGCTGGTGAACGTTGTGGCGTGTGTCAAAGGTACACAGGGCCCTCTCGCACTAATAGCCAGGGCGGGGAGAAGCAATTGCTGCTGTGGTACCGTCGTTGACTCCAACAGTGAAGTAACACCATCGAGTTCAACACAGCCAGTGAGTTAGAGAATCTGATAGCAGGCCGGACTGTGTTGTGTTCAAGGTTGCGAGCGGCAACATTGTATGAAGAAAGAGAACTGTTATACAATTGAACTCTGTGAAACCAATATAGGCACCAGATACAGAGCGGTCCGGTGCCATGTGGGTGCTCAGTCGAAGGTCTCTGTTTGGTGCCCCCCCAACTCCCTGTGAAATCGACGTGGTCCTGTAGCAGGTTACGTTGAATCCTGTGCACATTCGAAAGTCTTTGATTGTTTGTAGACAAACTGAAATTGGTCTGAGCCTGGCTGAGGGGGGACTAATTGTAGAAAAGGGGTCTGAGCCCGGAAGAGGGGGATCCTGGGTGAACAGTAACGCACCCAAGAAGATTGTTGTAGGAAATGTGAACCCGACTGAGGGATGCTTACAAATTGAAGTTGGTCCGTACCCGACTGAGGGAGGCCAACGGTGAAGGAAGGATCGGAGCTCGGCTGAGGGGGAACCAGTGTGAAGAGTAAATCACCTGACGTGTGCAGAGTCAGTCTGCGTCAGTCCACTTGACTTTATTGGGTTGTGAGGAGCTGCATCTACGTGTCCGGCCAAGTGTTTGCCGAGTGTTTTGCTATGTGTTTTTCGCCTAAGTTCTAAATCAAGCACTGCTGCTTTAAACCTGCTGGCTGTGGGCGGCGACTATATAACTCCACATCAAGCGCGGAGCGCGCGCGGAGTCGTGCGCAGAGTCAGTCTGCGTCAGTCCGCGTCTGGCAGCACTGTGCACAAAGTTATGAAATGACCGCTCAAACTGGCCATGGGGGCCCCCAAACAAGGCACAAAACAATACAAAAGCGTCGGATGCAGAATCCGTGGACACCCTTGAAGGCGGACTCTGCTCCCGTGTCTTCAAAGGTAAGCTCTGTTTTAAAGAGACACGCGGCTAAAGGATCACCTGAAACTGTAGACTTAACGATTGATAAGCACCAACTAGCAGCACCGGAGCCACTTGTGTTTCCTATGTCTACTATCGTGACCCCGCTTGAGATCGCTGCGACCGTAGTGTCCACCTCTCCCCTCGCTGACCCTGAAGCTTTGATCGCAAATACGTCGTGCACAAACGCTAGAGCGAAAAGTGCGGAACGGACAAAGAAAGATTGCGCCGCGACTTCTGTAGAGTTTGCGAGCATTGACATACAATCTATTTCTGCTCATAAAAACTCCAACGTCGGTGGGCAATCTGTATTTTTGTTCGATTGTGTAACTAACCAAACAGTTCCCGTGGCGGATCAAATTACGCCCAAACCCAATGCAGAGGAGGCTACGCTTGAGTCTGAGTCCGATAAATCTAAAGCGAGTGCTCCCATTGTGAATGTTGTCAGGCACTCAGACGTTTCCTTACAACGACCACTACTAACTTCAACCAACCTACCTCCTATTTCTTTAGATTCCTCACGATCTTTTCAGCCTAATTATACATTCCAACCAACGTTAAACTCAATAGGAAACACTGAGGAATTTTTCACGCCTTTCGAAATTACAGATGCAGAAATTATGGAAGCCTCGCAAGATGAGGAAGGAATTGACAACTCGACTGCACTGGATGGGCTAACGCAAACTGTGATACCTTTGATTAAAGATCTTGTGGTTGCGGATAATGATCCCTTGCTCGCTGAAGCTGAATCTCGTCATATACATAAAACTCAATCGAGTGCCTCATTGGAACTCAAACTCTTAACTGTCAATTCTAGGACGACGAATGTAACGCCGTCACACAGTTTTCCGGATTGCTCTTCGACAGAACAAGCAAAGGAACTGGTGATGCCAGGCATCACTCAGCCCCCACACGGGCCTATGAATTTTCATGCTAATCAAGGTCAAGTAACTCATCAACTCAGTCGCAACCTTGACACTGCAAGTGATTACTTGCACAGATCACGCGAAATTTCTGATCGTGGTTTGATGGGGAAAAGAAACCAAATGTGTACAACATCATGCGACAAAAGAAATACTGGTGGTGCAGACGATAGCACCACTAACATAACTTATATCAAGATGAGATTTCACACCTCCAACACGGCCTCCTCTAGTACTCCAAGAAATGTGCATCCACGGCCAAAACCTTCACAACTTCCACAGAACATCTCTGTCACTGCAGCAGTGAATACGTCGTCTTCTAGTGAGCCTCAAATAGAAAACACAAATTGCTCACATTCATCTTCGGCGGATAAAACCACTACCGACTCAAAACCAAGTCTTTCCTCAGCTGCAGCGATGCAGATCTATAACAACGTTTTAGCAGCTTCTTCTGCAGCCCTGCTTCCGTTTCTGAAGATGTACGAGTCACTGCAGGAGGCCTACAAAGACCAGACATCACTTATCTTATCCCTTAAAGAAAAGATGGACAAATTTGACAATGTGACAAACTTTTTACAATCACAATTGTCTCAGGAAGCTGAACATACGATGCGATGGCAAGAACGTTTGAGTGACCTCGCAGCACGGCATCATTGCCAAAACGACACCTTATCTGATGGGTTACTTGAAGCTGTGAAATGGATGAGACATTCATCAACCATGATGAGTTCAAACATCGTTTCAACAAACCCTCAAGCATCCACACGATCAACCAAGGCTTCAATACCACCGCAAAAACGACCACAAAACACAAACGATTCTGTTCAATCTTTGAAGTCAATAGCTGTAGAAACAACCTCCATTGTTGCGGCTGTCAACAATGGAGAAAGAAATCTGACTGCGCCCTTGCCTGCGCTTGCTCTCGTGCCGACGCTGAGCGAACAAGTATCCAGTTCAGCTATAAGTGCGCAACCTGAATTGCCTTTGACTTCTTTTGGAATCTTTGGAAGGCGTGGCAAAAGCCATAAAGGCCTCCACGATTTCTGACCAAAAAGCCTTGCTAACACATGGTCGACAATCAGCTTTTGGGAAGGGAATACATGCTACCAAAAAACGCGCTAGTAACGCAAAGTCACAGAAATTCATCAGAAATGCAATGCCAGATAACAGGTCTGCTCCATCTAGCAGAACAGAATTGCCAAAGTCCAGCAAAGAAAACATTGCTTATGCGGACAACGATTCTGGAGGTCATGGGCGTCTCACTGCTCCAGTGAGCAAACGACAAAGAGTGGAATCAGACTGCGAAAGCCATATGAGTAAGTCATCGGACGCAGAAATCGATCTCTGCAATCTTTCAACCTACTGCGACGACGCTGTATCTGGAAACCCCATTATTGTCCCTATTGTGGTGCCTGATGACGCTCATCACGAATTGCCACACAGAATAAACCTTGATGTGGACGAAGACATGAACCACAAAAATAGGTCGACGAATTTGCGGCCATCCCCCAATCGGCTGTCGCGGCTGAATCCCAAATACACACGCTTCCAAGAAAAGAAGCAAGCTCACTACATCTCTCATGCCTCCTCATCCCTAAGAAACGGCTCAAGTCCTACGAACTGTAAATTGAGACTACAAAATCTAAATCGAGAAGATCGTGATCTAAACCTGAATCGCAATAATGTACTGAAATTATTTGCCTGCATTCCATCTCTACGAACGATCTTGTCTGAAGACATACGAATTGTTGAGTATGTAACAGAAAAACGCTGCAACCAGGTTCTATTACATATTACCTCGGTCTCAGTTCGAAACACAATTGTGAAAGCCTTAGATGAATTGTTAGCGCTTGGGTTCGATATCTCTGTGGAACCTACGAGCACAAGATTCGATAGGTCGAAGACAAGCGGACAAAAAACTTCTCAAGAAACGCAAAAGCAAAGATGTGCTGAGCTACGCAGAGCTACGATCACTAAGGAGAACCCAAGATCAAATAACAACCACTCTGCGAAAATCACTAACCATAATAAGGATGTTGAACGATGCTAGCCACCAGGGACCGGAAACAAGTGTACTCGTGAATTCATCTCCTGGAATACTCGAGGATTTGTTCACCTATTCAACAAATTTGACGCTGATTTAGAAAAAGTCTTCGTCATCTGTCTGCAGGAGACTTGGTTATGCGACCCTCCGTCACGAGATGGCTTCTTGACATTATTAAACCCAGCAATCAAAAATTTAAAGGGGCGACCTTCTTCTGGTTTACTAATGATGATTAAAATAAACACCAGGTGGCGCCTTGTTGATTCCTCTAATCCCAATCCTTTTGTGCAAAGTGCACTGCTCCAGACAACAGATGAAAATCTAGACACAAGGAAACATTTGCTTGTCTTAAACGGATATTGGAATCCGAACAAAATCAGCACCAAAAATTTTATAAACGCAATAACATCTTGTATTGACAAATCACTAACAGTCAATAAGAACTTATCCATAATTTGTGCAGGTGATCTAAATTGCTCATGGTTTAAACACGATCTTGTCACGAAGACGTTTAAACGATTAACTCGAGACGAAGAAAAAAGTCGAGAGTTTAAGTGGAGCCAGGCACTACGGAATCGAAACTGCTTCATGGTAAATGGCCAAGCTATAGGGGATCAACCCCCTCAGTCAACATGGTCATCTCAGAATGTGCAGTCAATAATTGACTACTTCTGGGTATCTCAACATCTATTTGAAAGCGTTCTGACACTGTCAATAAGAACTATGCCAAGTAGTGATCATAAGCTTCTCAGACTGGCCTGCATGATAGAATGGTCATTCGAATAAAGATCCTACGAATCTACAATCTCCGTAAATACCGGCGGTAATCGTCTTAGAATTGACAGTCTCAAGATCGAAAAACTACGCCAGCAATTATGTCAGGACAGCGATCTGTCTGTGAATTATGCTCCCTTGTTTTTGGACTTTATCACAACTAAAGCCGCAAATCGTATAATGGGTGCAACTCACAAACATCTTTCGTCCACAATCCTGACTCAAGCTAAACAGGTTATGCGACGTGACATTAGAGCCCTAAAGAAGTCTTGTAATTCAGCCAGCGCGACAACTACAATCAAAGCCGCAATACGTGTGCGCCGCCAAACATACCGTAACTGGTTGAAATCTCAGAAACTAATAATTGAGCAAGACAAAGCCGAGCATCTGATGAAACATCTAATTCAGAAGAATTTACGGGAAATCTGGATAATCCTGAATACAGGCAATTCGAGACATCATCAAATACCATCCAATACGATTGATGCCGCTACATGGGAACAACACTTTACTAACATCTTCAATAAACCATCTAATGAAGACATAAGAATACCCATAAATGATCTAACATCTTGGAATCTTCAAATAACTGTGGAAGATTTCAGAGCTGCAATACGGGCCCTCAAAAGCTTGCATGCAGCAGGCCCAGATCTAGTATCCAACATGATGCTGAAGAAGAACGAACAACAATGGGCTATCTTTATTGTACAATTATTTGCACGCCTGTCCACATCAATGACGATACCAGATTCTTGGCGTGTGGCGATCATAGTGCCAATCTATAAAAAGGGCAACCGGGCTGATACAACCAACTATCGTCCGATTGCCCTGGTGGACACCATTGGAAAAATCTTCGCCTCTTTTTTACGACAAAGGCTAACAGCATGGTCCATAGAAGACAAAATCTTTGACATCCGGCAAACAGGCTTCACAAAAGGCGTAGGTGTGGAGGTAAACCTGCTGCTAATAAATATATTAAAACTTGAAAGCCTAAAAGCAAAGTCGAGATTATATCTGGCATTCATCGATCTGAGGGGTGCTTTTGATAGCGTAAACCGCAGTAAACTATGGCAAAAATTAATAAATTGGAAGTGTCCGAGCGACCTGGTTGCACCAATAAGAGCTCTATACACAGAGACTACCATCAAAATAAGATTAAACAATCAAGGCTCACTATCTAAGCCGATTTCAACAAACTCAGGTGTGAAACAGGGATGCCCACTAGCAGCTTAACTTTTCAATTTGTTCATTTCTGACCTCCCAGCATATCGTAAAGACGTGCGTTGTTTTCCACCGAAATTGAACAATAATGAAATAGGATGCATAATTTATGCTGACGACGTGGTTTTGTTGGACCAAACACAGATAGGTCTGCAACGCCAGTTAACAAATCTTCATGATTATCTAAAAAAAAAATGACTTGGAGCTGAACATCGAAAAATCCAAGATTGTCATTATCTGTCAACACCGCACTGACAAACAGAAAGCTTTTGTGTGGAAAATTGACGACAATCGACTTGATGTAGTTAATTCGATCAGATACTTGGGAATAACATTCAACAACTCAGTGCATGAACATCATTGGAAGGTCGATATGGTCAACAGAATGACTCAATACAGCATTCAAGGACAGCTGCTGAATAGAAACTTTGGAAAGTTCACTCTAGCACCAGTCCTGACCTTCTACATCCAAAAGGTGATTCCTGCAATTACCTTCGGCTCAGAGTCTGGTTGGAACATCGATGCCTTGTTTTGGCAAAAGCTAGAAGGGATCTACTGGCGGCGTGTCCTGAAGCTTCCTTCATACATCTCGATGATCCACATAAGACATGAACTTTCCTTAAATTCCCTACACACTCACGTAATGTGGAAATCACTAACGGTACTACGCAAAATGAATTTGATCCCCATAGCGCCAGCATTTGAAATCTTTGCTGGGGAAAAAACTACAGGAAACTCGAAACTGCTAGACGAGTGGAAACAAATAATGATATCAACCTTATCTAATGCCGATCTGACCTTGCAAGACCTGCTGACGAGACCACAATCCATAAAAACAAAATTTGAGCAATGGTGCTGGATTAAGAACAACGAGCGACGTTTGCAGTTGAAGACCACCCTAGACTCTGGAATCGGAGAACACAAACTAAATGTTACAAGTAGATACTTAACGAACTGTCCATCTCGTCACCATCGCGAGCAGTTTCTAAGATTTCGACTAAACGCAATCAAAACAAAGGAAATGATGTGGGGTCGTCACCTTAAAGAAGCAAAGGATAATCTATCTCGCTTCTGTCATAGCGAAATAGAATCCTTAGAACATCTTATCACCAAATGCACGAAGACCACCTCAAAGAGGATGCAACATCTAGGAGAATATATCCCAGTAGACTGTATCACCCGAGACTGGTGGTCCTACGTAGCAGCCGGTCACAGCATAAAATTAAGCTGTGCGGTAATAGACTACATAGACGCCTTAAATCTTGAAGATCTGCAAATGATTCTCTGAAATTGAATCTTTCTTCCCACTCAGAATATCTGATGCAGTAACGTGAATTGGCTTCTGGCTGGACGGATTTCGATGAATGATGTTATTTTGTAACAAAAGTCTGATGCCACATTGCTTGCAATATGGTACTTTAGGCTGACGTTTCAATAAAAAAAAAAAAAAAAAAAAAAAATCACCTGACGTGAATATTGAGAAAGGAACTTTTCTCTATTACTTTGGTACATCAGGCCCTTTGAGGAAACATATGATATGATAGGTTATTTATAACACGCTTAATAGCCAGAATTTTCTAAGCGTGGACCCGGGGATCAAACCTGTGTTGCTCCGTGTCATCTTGCTTCCAAGGCGAGCACGTTGCCCCTGAGCTATCCTCCCGAGACTTTGCATAAAAGAGACTTGGGCACTGAAGGCCCTGATGTTGATGAAAAGAAATGTGACCTTGTGCCAAAGAAGCCCAGGAGTGTACTGTGCTTGAGTGACCCACCTTGTCCTGTGCTAAAAACATGGGGATGTGAGGCCATCGGCTTAAAACATTCTGACTTATCATTTTGTGAGCATTTCTTTCTTTTTGTGAACATTATCCCACACTATTTTGTAGCGTAGCGGTAAGGATTGGTAATAGTTTATTTTAGTATAGGCCCTTTTTATTTGACTGGACTCCACTAGGACTGTATTATTATTTGATGGCCGTAGCGGGCTCCCATCGTAGATTTAGGGTTACATAGGCGTTTTTCACACCCTCGATAAAAGTTCAATACACACCCTTGAACTGTGATCACTTCTGTCTATCTTACTTTGATACCTTGCCTTCCTTACAGTACTGTGTATCTATATTATTGTTTCTTTCTGCGGATATCCATCCTGTTTTTCCATTGTTATGAGTTTACAGTTTGCAGAAGCGGCCATTGTAAGAGGTTGGAGTGGTCCGCTCAAAGGGGAAGTTGTTGTATAGTTTATCGCAATAGCCAAGTTTTTAGTCATTTTCACAAATAATTGTACCATTGTCACTCAGTACAAGGTCAAGACTCTTGGGGTCTACTTTGATAAAGAGCTCACTATAGAGGGTTCCATGGGTTAATATCCCCGCAAATATATCTTCATACATAAATATCGCCATATTTTTGCGGCAATATTAAGGCATGGAACCTGTGGGGGACACCGCCACAGCCCCCGCTCCCAAAAATGATCCCCCCCCAAAAATATTGCCCATGGCGTTCCAGACTACCATACATACAGCGATATTTTTGGTGGGGATGATATGTAGTGATACCCTATAAAGGCCCAAGTAAACAGTCTGGTCTCCAGTACGGTGTCCAGACATTTGGTCGACTGAAAACTGGTCGAAAGACATTTGGTCGACGCAATTTGGTCAAAAACCAAATGGTCGAATTTTTTTTTTATTTATATATATTTTTCGGGTTTTCGTTTTTTAAAAAAAGGGGTTTTTAGAAAAAAAAAGGGGGTTGGGGGGAACCCCCCAAAAAAAACAAAAAAGGGGTGAAAATAAAAAAATAAAAAAATTCGACCATTTGGTTTTCGACCAAATTGGTACGACCATTTGTCTGGTCGACCAATTTTTTTCGACCAAATGTCTGGTAACCCTCCAGTACTGCGTACCATTTTAAACTACTTACCCAGCTCCATTTCTTTTTGAATGTTACCAGCCGTGCAACCATTGCACGTGCCATTATAGGGGCCAAACTGGACTATTGCCCGAGTCTCCTATTAGGTATTGCTAAAGGGGACATTAGCTGTATTCAGGTAATACAAACCAATGCCGTCCGTGCAGTAGAGGGGCTTCGCAGATCTGATCATGTGACTGTGGCAAGGAGAGCTCTACACTGGCCTCCTGTCTGTAGCAGAATCATTTTCTGAGTACAGTGTATCACACACAGGTGTTAGCATGGCAAGGACCTGAGATACCTCTATAACTGTGTCTCCTTACTACCTATTCGAAGAAACTTGAGGTCCAATAATACCTGCCTCCTGGAAACCCCACGGTCTGAGTGTAGCCCGTGGCTCGTTCCTGCATGCCGCCTCAAAAATTTGGAATGCTCTGCCTCTGGACCTAAGAGCTTGTGCGGCGCTTTCCACCTTTAAACAAGGACTGAACACAGTCCAGTTCTCGTCCCGCTGCCTTTACACCGCCTGTTTTGCTCTATGTTCCTAGGTTAGGCCTGTTGTAAGCGCTGTCATGCCTGTGGGCTTGTTGGGCGCTATATAAATTAAAATAAATAAATGAAGCTAAATAGCCTTGAGTGGCATGGCCCAAGAGCAGCCAAGGGCATGCAAAACCCAAAAACAAGATACAGCTGGAATGCCTCAGAGAACAGAAGTGGGAGGAGCTGAAAGAAGAGGGAGTTCAGCCTGGGAACACTGAAAACCCAGAGAAACATTTTATTTTTATTTATTGGGTATTTAAAATGGACCTATACACAAAGTGTTTTGAGGCGCAACAAGACAGGATGGGGAAAACAAAAATGAACCTACTAAGTTTGTCACATTCGGATCGTGCAAGTGCAGTAAAAGAAGTGCAGGGGAGGGGAGTGAGGGGGAAGTGCTGGTCAGGGCAAAAGGGCTCACGAGAAAAAGCAAGTGCCAGGGGAGGCCAGGTGGACAGAGCCAGGGGAAAGCAGAGTGTCCACGAGCTAAGTGTGAGGTAAGGTGTTGGAAGGGCTACAAGGGTACAGGCCCATCCAGGCTAATGCGGTGGAAGGGGCCTGTAAGATCAAGTGCAGGTTGAGGGGGGACGAGGGGGTCTCAGGGGAGACCAAGTGCAAGGGTAGACTGGATTAGGGGGACCTGGTGCCCTGTAAATCTCTGAAGGAACCAGGCAGCCAGTCAAGAGGCAGACGGGGACATTAGAAGGGGAGGGGAGAGGGAAGGAAGAAGAGAAAAAGGAAGGTCTTGAGAAGCTTCCGGAATTTAAGGAGATCCAGCTCAAGTCAGAAGGGCAGGGAGGCTATTCCAGAGGGGGGCACCTGCGGAGGAGAGAGATCTACACCCCCTTCACTAATTGGAAAAACATCTTATCTGCAGAGAGTTAGAGCTAGACGACCGAAGGGCTCAGCATGGAGGTATTTTGTGAGAGAGAGTTGGATGTGGTGAGGTCACAGAAAGCCTTTTGGATGATGCAAAGCGTCTTGAACTTGATCCTCGCAGCAACCGGGAGCCAGGGGAGAGATTTTAGGGCTGGAGAGATGCGGTCCCTGGGCTTGAAGAAAAGGATAAGACTTGCAGTCCTGTTCTTGATTAGTTGACGGGGGCAAAGCGAGGAGTTAGGCAGATTGAGGAAGAGGCTGTTGCAGTAGTCCAGCCTGGAGAGGACCAGAGCTCCGGAGACATTAAGTTTCTGGGGGAAGGTGAGGAAAGGGAGGATGCCTCCGGAGGTGAAGCTGAAAGTGGGTCTTCTTAGCAAGGTCTGTGATGTGAGGAAAGAAGAAAGAGGAGTCGAAGATTACACCAATTTATTTGGCCTCACAAGAAGGTGGGGGGAGGTGGCCCATGGAGGGCGGCCAGAGTGTGGGAGGGGAAAAAGGGAGCAGGGAATCCCAATGAGAAGGATCTCTGTATTAATGGCATTAAGGCAGAGATCGTTAGCAGTGCACTATGCCTGAATAGCAGACAGGCAGTCAGGAATGAGAGAGGAAGGGGAATAGGCAGAAGAGGGAATCTTGAAGGAGAGCTGCGTTTCATCCGCATAACACTGGAAGTTAGGAGAGAAGGTAAAGATCAAATGGGCTAGAGGGGCCAGGTAGATATTGATAAGACAAGGTGAGAGGATAGAGCCCTGAGGGACACCACAGGTGGAGAGTGAGATGGTGGAGAGTTTCCCCACCAAAATCGTGTATTTTAACTACACTTGTTTTTTTTTCAGTGCTGCAAAAACACATTTTAAAAATGAAATCAAATTAAACTTTTAGCAGGAGGCAAAATGCCCCTAAAGTTGGCGAATTAGAGAGAAACTGGAGGTAAATTTGATTTCTATGGCTTTAATTAGACTCTACCCCTGCTAACTGGAGGGTGAGAATATCTAGCACTGGCTAGACAGCGTGAGCAGGGAGCTACATCCCTATAGTGAGCTGGGCACTATATCTGTGAGACACCCAAGTATGCTGAGCAGGGCACAAGAGTGCTATAAACCTGAGATTGCGTTAGGTGTCGAGAATAGTGCTGAGCACCATAAACCTAAAACTAGGTCATGAAGACCAAGGGCAGACTGAAAACCAGGAGGTATACCATTAGCCTTGCTATTAGGGAGAATTCTAATTTCTGTGTTAATTATCTTCTACCTTAGAGATCCCCAGCTCTTTTGCTGGACTTTAATTTATATCCTGGAGTGAGTGAGACCTTTTTCTCACTCATGTATTTGTCTTTGATTTGAACTTTGGGTTTCTTTTGGTGTTGGAGTCTGGCAAACTCCAAAGGCATCATCTTTTTGTATTGTGACACACAGCACCCTCAGTGCAGTGTCACAGAGAAGTCCTTTGGATTTCTCTAAAAGTTTAAATACCTTCTCTTGGATAAACTACTGTTTCCAAGAGCAGTGAAGTGAAATTGACTTTACTTACCTTTTTCTCTTTGTAAACCCAGCAGACACCATTTTATGTGGAGTGCTGGGGGGATACATAGTATTCCCTTTTGTCTACCTTCTCATGTAACATTTTTATGTTACTCTCACTTCAATTAATGGCTGGTTGCAGTGGTTTATTTTTCCTACCATTGTGCCAGATAAGCCTGGCTTCCCGGTCACTCCACCAACTTGTGTATGTGTAGTACAGGCCTATACCAAAGGTTGGGTTACCTATTGCCAAGAGGACAAGGCTGGTGTAGTCTCCCACAGGGTTACTACATACAATCTTGCCTAACACTTACTAGATAGGAGGACACTGAAACTGTATGGTGTATCCCTTTCATTCACCTGTTTAAGCATTCCGTTACCTTTATGAGAAAAGAAAACGTTGGACCTAAGCATTTATCCCTTACCTTTCCTAAGAATAAAGAATAAAGTCTAGGAAAAATTCTTGGAAATGTAGATTAACCGTCACCTGTTTCTTGGTCTGCCCGAGTGTCTGGATCCATTAAGGGGAATGTTCTGTCTTTGCCCCAGAAATGACATTCATGAATAAAAGTCTGAACAGATCTTGGCACATCTTCATTAACTCTCCAAGTGTCTGGTGGCAGTTCTTATTCTATGCATTGTCAGTCTTTTGCTTGGGGTTTGTAGCTGGAACAACTCAAATGGAAGGGGATTTGTGTTCACCATAGCAAATGCTTGCATAGACATGATCAGTGCACCAGTTTGCTTTTCATTGTAACCCTTACCATACATATACATCTTGAGGCAAGCCATGCACAGAGGATCATTTGTATTATTATGTAGACAGCAGGGTCTCCAACTTTCTGCGTTTTAAAATGGCAGAATAATTCCTTCTTCTGTTAGTGCAGGTCCCTTCAAACCATAGACTTCCATGACGACAAGGTGGGGAGCTGAAGCTCCCTTCCAAATCTGCAGGTGAAATACTCCACCAAATAGGTTTGTGCAAGGCTCTGAGCAAGGAAGAGTGTGTGTGCATGCGTGTGCTATATACTGGACACTCTGAGCCCCACTTCAGTGGTTGGATAAACTTTCGTTCATTGCTGGTAAAGATTCTGGCTGCAGAGTTCTAGTGCATCTAATCTACCCCCTCAGTCATTTTGTATCGATGTTACATGAAATATGTATTTCAGAGACATGCTTTCTCTAAGTTTGGATCATTTCTAAATCAAACTGCTGGCATTTGCAGACTTACTGTAATCCCCCCTAACCCCTTCAGGAGTGCCAAGTCCTGCTGCTGACACTTCCTCCTGTACTCTCCAACCAAGTCTCTGAGGGTGGATTTCTGCTCTTTTAAGTCTACAGCTCTCTCAACTCATCTAACCTTCAGTAACTTCATGTCCACCTTCTTAAAGTGCAGTTCAGTCTCACAGAGAGACATTTACTGCTCTTCTAATTTAATTACTTCCTCTCAGATGTGCTCCAGACTCTGCTTCTCTTCCTCTTCCAGGTTGAGGAGGTGACAGGATTTCTCGGTCTGCAAAAACTGCTGCACCTACCTTAAATTCCTGTTCAATCCGTGTTCTCCGCCTCTTGAAGTTGTCCTGCAACAAAACATTTTACGTCAACAGCGTTCACATAACAAGGACCTTAGTTTTGTGTGATGAAAATATCCAAAGAGTCTGGGACACGCCCCTTAGGATGCAAGTGCTCATTTCATCTCACTGTTGATTGGGCAGCTTTACGTACAGGAAAACCCTTTCTGAAAGGTAAAGTAATGTTCTGTAGAATGCAGATTTTCCATATTAACATTTAGAAAAGTCATTATTCTATCGAAGACATAAGTATTATGCTTCTATCTCTTTAAAGAGTACACCAGCATCATCAATTAAAATCAAAAATGTTCTGTAATCTACATTTCTGGTCATCTTCAGGGAATTTTGAAGCACTGAAAAAACATCACGACACAACTTATAAAGTACCACCACTCCATATGAGGTCCCTATTGTGCGTTTGTCTGCTTTGTTCGTTGTGAACTGTACACCTCTTGAATGCAAAACCCAGATGCAAAACCCAAAGAGCTCTTAAACTCGCTCAATTCTTGAAACAGAACCTTCTAACTGCCTTGGCTTGTCATTAGTTCTCAGAAGAAATCAACAAAACACATGTAATTCCTCTAGTGGTCCATCTTGTCTGCATTACTTGAATCCTTATCATATGACAATAGTGAGTTCTGTTTAAAAAAGAAAAAACACCACACAGTGCAAGGACATTACATGATTAGTGCAAACTGCACATACAAAGACAATTGCTATAGATAAAATTCCTATTGACCTGACTTGCCATTCAAGACTGCAGGGGTGAAATAATATTTCGCCTGTGTCTTTCACAGAATTAGGTATTTCCTAAATATATGGAAAATGTGTATTCTGCAGCAAGACCAGAGGTGTGTACTATGCTTATTTAAAGTATTTACTACTAATGTAGCCAGCCAAACAGCTTGAATGAGACCTTTTTAAAGAGTGACTTTCAAAGCTAGCCTACTACCCTCACCATGTCTTCCTGATAATTAATACATTTTAAAGGTTTTAAACAAGCATTAATTCTGCAATTGTTAACATTGGTTTTGTATGTAAATGGAGAAATCCGAAATAATTTGTTGTTGTTGTCCTATCAAGTCGCTATTTGGACTCAGACGGTCCCAAGACCAACAACTTGGTTTCTATTTTTAAAGTGTTTATTAAAACATTAGGGTTTTAACCATGCATTTGCACAGATGTTCTTAATCATCACAATTCATTTAAACATTTATCAGAGCTTTGTTATTTTAAACAATGATCTCAACCTTTCATCACTTCTCACTAAAATCAACATGCATTTGTTTCAAAAGTACCAAGCAATAATCTAACCGTTTATAATTCCAATTATTTCAATGTACTTAAACAGATCTGATTGTTGCTTCTAGGCTCAATAAAATCATACCAACTGGCATTTTTAAAAGCAAAGTTCTATTCTCACTTGTCAATAAAAAATAATAAAGAGGCACAGCTGTGTAATTGCTGCCAAGAGAGGTGTATTTCGAAATCACTGTGCATAAACTCATTAATAGTACATACTAGTCTGTGTGATCTTCAATCTGTGACAGTGCCTAGTTCTTAATTCTGATAACCTCTGGCCTAGACCTTCCCATTAAACAAGCTGTTTTAACACAATGTATAGATACAATCTTTCCTGTACTCCTTCAAAAGCTGCTACCTGTCCTACATTGGACACAGGCAAACACGTCAGTCCAATGCCCTTAATTCAGATTCAGGATACCCAGAATCAAGTGCTAGGCCTCTAGTCTTTTGCAATAGAAAGGATCTTGCATAATGATAACATGGGCTTGCTCCGGTCTAGACCTTTTCTGCTGTTTGGCTTTGATCATTTGTCAAGGCTGTAATTCTCCTGCACAACCAGTTAGGCTGACCATCCCCCTTTGCCATGCGTCAAAAGATTTAGTGTCATGTTCTTTTCTCAGAGTCTCCCTCAAATGTTATAAACTTCATTTTACTCATCTAAATTTCTGTGTGCTCCCTAGACAGTTTATTATTACCTTTTCCTGGACAATCTGCTATTGTTTCAGTAGGCTTTGAAAAATAAAAGCAAGTTGAATCATACTTGGCTCCAAAGTGGACATCATTTGATGTTGCATAGGTTAGTTCTGGCATGCTGCACTTTAGAGGCTTGCATGGGTCTTTTATAAAGTACGCAATGCAACATTTCTAACCGCACGTGTGGCCTTGCTATTCAAGGCCAAGCTCACGCCCCGGATGTTTAGGAAAAGAGCCCCAGCTAGTTGGAGAGCAGAGAGCATTTCCAAATGAACACAAACATGTGCTTTACTGCATTTTTCAAAATAGGCCTTTCATTGTGCAACTGTAAACCAATATGTACCCACATGTCATACATTCAATATACGTCTAATCCCAACTTCAAGCTCTACATGCTTGCCGTTACCTTATACAGTCCCTGCCTGCCTCAGCGCTATCCCTACCTTTACACACAGTGAACAATGATGTTCCATGTGCTTCTAAGCACGTCTCTAGATGGTTGTAAGCACTGGTGTACTAATCTCGGTCAAATGAGCATTGCGCCCCATCTATAGCTTGCATACAAGTTTACACGTGTTCTCTCACTTTTAGAACTCCCCTCTGGCATCATATACAGTTCCAGATGTTCAAAGGTGGTGTTTAAGTTATGAATGTAAAAAAACAGATTTGTTTCATGTACACCCAAACACTACACAGGTGTTATGTGCATCTTCTGTACTTCAAAGGGGGTGTTTTGGGGTCTTAAATGGCTTGTACTACCACAGGAAAACCAGATACATGACAGATTAAGTCGGACAGAGGGAAGACAGATACGGCAAACCTATGGTGTTGAGGAGGGCAGGTCAGAAGTAACAGTTACCTGTGTGCTGAGATCTAAACTCTGTTCTTTGTGGTGGATTAAAACGGGTGCAGGCTTACCATAAAGGCAGGTACTGAGTTGTAAAGTGTAGATTGAATTTGAAAATGGTTGTTGATAGATGGGTAGGTAGAAGTGTGCCAAGTAGACTGGTGGGTCATCGTAAGGGAGTAAGTGAAGGGTAAGCGTGCAGGATTTTAAAAAAATGAACAGTTAGTTGAAGGATGAAATTGTAGTGGGTGGAGAGGAGCTGGGGGGCAGTGGTGTAGAGACCTCATTAGTCTGGAGGGAGTCCAGTGCTTTCTCACAGAACGGATCCTCCCCACATTTTTGTTTACGGGGAGGGGGCCTGCTACACTTCAATGGGGAGAGCATACATCCGATGCACATGTGGAGCAAGCTACCCCTCCCTCTATATGTTCAAGGACATGAGGACTTATGCAGACAAATGTATAACTGACGTGGACCCCTTGCTCACTGTGCCTTAGAGAGGCTCAGAGTCACCTCACTGAGGAGGCCCAAAAAGGCCAAAACCCATGTCTGGGGTTCCTGATGGTACTCTTGTTCAGAGGAGAATTGCCTAGCATTTCGGTGCTGGACTGCCCTTGTGGGTGGGACAAAGACGGATATGCAAATGTGTCATGCAAATGAATATTTCTCCTCTGTGATGGTTGCAGTGAGCTTACACGTGGTTGTAGACCCTCCTGAGTGGAGGAAATTCCATAGAACAGGGTATTGACCCATGTTATTTCTCAGTAGAGGGGCTCCCACACTCTTGTAATTTTGATAAATTTATAACTGCATCACACCTAACCCTAATTATCTAAAAACAACTTTATTCCAGCTTTTAACAATAAATAAAATCAACACATTTTTAAAAATACGTAAAAAAAATGCGTGCAAAAATAGCAAATAAAGCCCTGTTTATGAATCTCTCTCATCCTGATGAAGGCCTATCCAAACAATTCTCAGAGGAACGTTGCCGGATAGCTGTATCCTTGTGAAGGGCTGAAACACATTGGGCCTCTTCACGAGTTGGGCTGTATTCCCGGCTGTAATACCGCTGACTGTAATAGCCCTAGCACCGACCGGTCCAGCTGTATTACCGCCGGATCACGAGTTGGGTGTTAACGGTAAATCCCCATTCCCAATTGGGTCCATTGGATTCAATGGGGTATTTTCAACGCTAATTATGCGGGCTAATACAGCCGGCGGCAATACAGCCGAAAACGGGATCTTCACCTCCAGAGAAAGGCTGTAGGTAAAACAGTCCATTTAGCACCCAACTCGTGATAGGGCCAGCCCTTAACTGCGGCTGTAATACCGTTACCACCGCAGTTTAAGGGCTACAGCCCAACTCGTGATGAGGCCCATTGTGTCGACTTACCTGTATGGACCTGCATTGTCTGGTTTACATCCTGTTTGTGAATTTGATCTGTTGACTTGCCGCAATTGTGAAAACCCATAAATCCATTATTAGTACTGTATGCTAGGCTTTAGATCAAATCGGGGCCTTGTCGTATCTCCTTTATTGTAAACTAAGTATTAGTGACATTTATGGAATTATAGTTGTTGGCGCTTTATACTAACCCCATTCGCACACTTTTGTAACAAGGCATAAATTTGTTTTAAAAAATTGATTAGCAGAGTTTGCTAATTAAAGTTTTCTTGATTAGCAAGCAAACCCATTTGACTAGCAATGGTATACTAATATTTTTAATGTCACCAGAAGTTGTTTGTACCCAAGACATAAAACAAGCAGAAATACAGCATTTTTGTATACCGCGCAAATTCTTTAAAATTCCGCTAGACCTGCAGGTCTAGTCACTTAGTTTACCTACTCGATCTAATACAAATGCACTCGACCCGTGGCAACAGATGACAGAAAATGTAAAAGCGCTTTCTGTAAAATGGTGCTTGTCACCAAGAACCAACTTTATGTTTGGCACGCTGCTGCCACCCAGAGGTCAGCCATGCACAGTGAAACTTTTATTTGACATTTACTGCAAACAAAGAAAACATTAAACAAGTTTCAAACACCCCTGCAAATGGTAATCACCCTTCATAAAATCTACTCGAGTGGGCGAGTAGACTTTGCGTGGTGCCCTGGATGAGTGTCTGTAAAAGGTTAGCTCCACGAATGGACACGACTGGACACAAATAGATACGATAAAAAGGCTCTGAAAACAGTTTGGCCATCTCTCATGTTTGTGCTACTATACAAGGCAATCATAACCATAGAGCAAAGTGAGCTCTGAAGGCTAAATGCAGTGGATGGTACTGCAGCAGATTTGTATATGTACAGACAGGATGGAACTATTGATCACTACTTTGCGTACATATATAGTTAGTTTTGTGTATTCATTGTGTAAGAGGAAGAAAGTAAGAGACTAAGCAGAGTGGATGGCGTAGCAGGCAGAGAAATTGACAAACTAGATGGCGAATTGTAGTTTGTGGCCATCTCCCTTTCAGGTTAGCTGGTATAAAGCAGCAGTATGATAAGATAGAATGTACAGGAGTATGGGCTCAGCTCTTGGGTTGAGCACCAGTTGCAGATGTATGCAACCAGTAGGTCACAGAACTACGTTTGCCAACAAAGGTAGTTGGCTGTGTAATCATGTACATTTTCACAAGTGTTCACACGCATATATGTTGCATCTTCCCCAATAAAATGAAATCTAGTTGACACTGAGATTTAGATATACTAACCTAAACTTTACTGTAAAGCACGGAAACACTGCAATGTTTTACAGTGGCAATACTGCAATTATGCATTATGTAAGGAATGGAATTGCATGACTGTCTTTTAAAAAAATATAAAGTTAACACATACTTGTCTTTGCCAGACAGGATATAATTGGCTTAATAAAAGTGGCATCCGATTACTTCTGGCTTGCAATTATTTGAAGAAGAAAAACATAAATAAATAACTTGACTAGCACTCCTACACACGCCTTTGGCACTTAGAGTGGAGGAGATGATTACTGCCGTGAACAGAGGAAAAAAGGGTGGAGAGCGGCCTGATGGCAAGAGAGGAATGCAGGGTGAGCTGTGCTTTCATTGAGCAGGGTAACTTAAATAGCTATACAATAAACAACGTATTGGTTTATCCACTGCACATAGTCCATCAATTTAGCTTCAGGAGCTAATATTCAGCGTTCAAATTCCTACTAGGGTATTGCACACAATATATATCAGGAATCTTTTTCTTTACTTTTTTATTTTCTAACAGTGATTAGCTTATTCCTGCCAACACGTGTTTTCGACCTCTTTTACAGGTCTTCCTCAGGGCCAAAAAATCACCTCTCTTTCTCCTTATGCTTGACCATTATGGATGGACTAATGTCCAATTTGACGAGCGATCTTCCTTAAATACGTTCATGATTTGGACAATTCCCACAGCCTATTTTGTTTGTGCGCCCTTCCTTGCCTTTATCGCGCTTTTAATAGCGCTTTGCGAGAAATGTCAACAGTCTGCTAATTAACTTAAATAACTATTTTTGCTACACTTAGTGTCAATTTAATTAGCAAACCTACAGAATTTCGAATTGCTATATGACACTGCTTATTTTATGCCTTGTTGTACCTTTGCTATTTTTGCACACATTTTTGATGTATATGTATATGCAAAAATGTGTTGTTTTTTTTTATTGCTAAAAGCTGGAATAAAGTTGTTCTTAGATAATTAGGCTTAGGTGTGATGCAGTTATACATTTGTTTGCCTAAGTCCTCATGTCCTTGAACATGGCGTAGGAGGGAGGGGTAGCTTGCTCCACATGTGCTTCTCGGGAGTCCAGTGCGGCCACTCCTACCAGGCCCTTTCCATGATAGGAGTGATGGGCGATGCACAGGGTTCTAAAACGAATCCTTTTCTTGATGGGCAGCCAATGGCGCATACAGAATACTGCCATGATATGTGCAAATATCTTGGTTCGGAGGAGTAATCTCGCTGCTGCATTTTGGACTCCTTGATGGTTCCTCATCAAGTAGTACGGGAGTCTTGAGATACAGGCTGTTGGCACAGTCTAGTCTGGACATTAAAAATTAAAATGCAGCCATGGTTTTGTTGGTAAATGTGAAGTAAGGCAGGATGTGGCATAGTGCAGAGGTTTTAAAAACAGCTCCTAATGATGGCTTTGACCTGTGGTTCGAGGGTGATATCCAGTGTGGTTCCAAGATTTCTAACTGTGGCGCATGGTACTGGTTGGGCCAATGGATGGTGGCGGAGTTAAAGGTTGCATGCAATAGCAGAGCATAAATTCTGTTTTGATGGGGATGAGTCTGTTTTTGGTCTTAAGCGACCACATGTGCAATGCAAGTTTTAGCATTTGATGCATTGGCTGATGGGTTGTTCAAGTTGTAGATGATTTGGGTCGTTGGATATGGCATCAACCGCTACAACTATGCCATTGATAGGATCTAGTACTGATTTTATTTACATGTTGAATAAAAGGAGGTGAAAGTGTGGATGATTGGGGGTACTTCACATGTGAGTAGACAAGCCTGGGGTTTGTACGGGCCGATGATACTGGCCCGTGATGAAGGAGGTGATGCAGTGTAGAGCTGTTTCTTTAATACCAATGTCTTACAAACGTTTTAGGGGGATCTTGTCACTGATGGTATCAAATGTGGCCGATATGTCCAACAGGATGCGAACGCAATGAGTTTTCAGTTGCATTGTTTTTGGGTGCGATCCAGTTTAAACAAAAGGTGATTGTGCTCTGGGATGGTCTGAATCCATGGTGTGCCTCATCTGTGGTTTTCCGTTTCTATGCAATCTGTGAGGGGTCAGAACTGAGAGGCAGACACAAAGTTGTTGGATAAAGGCAGACACAAAGGGTTCAGCTCTCCTGCCAGGTATCTTCCCACGTCTTATTCCTATGCATATTTCGAATGGATTGCCTGTGTGCTTCTTTCACCAGGACTTCTTCTCTTGGTGTACTGTCTCCTAGTATAGCACAGTTTTATTCCTTCACTGAGTCTATACTTCATTGGCTTGAGGTATGACTTGTTCCAATTTTCCTCATACTGACATCTCATATGGAGACAAGTTCCGTCTTTCAACTTCTTCATTAGTATTCATTTGCATTTGATATTTGCTCCAGCTTTCCCCATTCTGACATCTCATACATGAGGATTCAACAAATGTAGTCTTGGTCTTTGTTTTCTACTTGATCGGTATACAAAACAAGTTCCTAAATCACTCACATGCCTCTCGGTACGTCCCGGTATCCCCAATATGTCTGGGCAGACTCACAGGTGTCCGGTATCGTCCCCAACCTGTGGCACGTTACTGCGGTGAAGCTTTCACTCTGGGATGGCGTTTCCCGCTCGGCAGACCTTCTCCCAGCTCTCCTGCCAGCTCTGCAATCCCGGTATCTTTGCTGCTGGCACCCCAGCGGTTCTCCCACAATGCCTGCTGTGTCTCCTTTGACCTCACGCCACGCCGGTAGGTAATGACTGCGAGCGGCAGTCTGGAAGTGCCTGCCTTCTCCAGCGCAGTCCATTCCTGTGCTGCTGCCTAATCCATCAGTTAGGTTTCCTTCTCCTTCTCTCGCATTGCAGAAACCATTTTTAAATGTCACGCGTACTCTGACTTCATTGCAACAACTACTCTGCATGTTCAGCTTGGTGTTTCCTTCAATCCATATTAACTCCTCCTTCCTCTTCCGCGTATCAGTAAGATTGTTTGCAACAAAAACATCACGCAACAGGAGATGTTCGGTCTATATTATGTGCATATGAGGTATTACTGATACTCTGCCTAGAGTTTTGCAGGAAGAGGTTTTATAACAGGGGGAACATTTTATAGTGACAAGTCATCAAGAATGTAGGGATTATGGAGTCTTCCTCTCTGGGAAGGGAAGAATACTGCGTCTCACCTGATGGGGTCACCACCTTCCCCCAATAGCCGCCTCCTACCACATGATCATCCCTCATAATACCACCCCAAGGTCAAGATCAGGTAGCGACTGTCGTCCTCTGGCCATGTGGGAGGAGATCTCTGATGGGGAAGATTCCTCACAAATCCCAGAGTTATCCTTATATGAAGTTTTTCAGACGTTTCCCAATGAAAGGGGGCATCAGCAATTCAACAGTAGAAAGCTGGGTCAGTCAGGTCAGTCTTGTGTTTTTTGTTGTTGCTAGAATCGGTCTGGTGTATGCAGTGTGGTGAACCAGAAGAAGGAGTCGGCCAACTTGGTGACATGTTGAAAAACAATTTCATTTAAATTCAAAGAAAACCCCTACTTGCCATATCGGGAAGTTCCCTACCTGTTTTTTTTTTTTTGCTAAGGGTGCACGCCAAGTCCCAACAAAAAGTGTTCTGTCCAAATCCTAATTATCTAACTGGCCTTACCACTTTAGAAAAATGCCTAACTAAAAAGAAAAGGGATGCTTGTAGAATAGCCTCGGTATGGACTTCTGTCTGGCCCCCTTGTATTCAACTTGTCCTCAGCCTTTCAGTTCTTGCAGAATGTCTTCACAACTTTAATATTCAATCCTTTTGGGAAAATTAACAATTATCGTCTGTCTGGGTTTCCCTCTCCCTTTGACACTTTATAAACCCCAGACCATCCGGATGGATACTATTAACCTGACGAATCGGCCATGCTCCACCCCTACTATGTCCCCCGCTAACCTGCCTGTTTTTGTATTTGGCGATTTGACTAAGGTGCACCCAAAGTCTGTAGGGCCTACTACTCAAGCGCCACACATACTATCTGCGGTTATGCATAATTCGGGAGTGGGTGGAGTTCTTGAGCTGAATTAAGCTCGTTATGAAAGTGAGGTATTAGAGGACTCATTCCATATTCTTTCATCAGCAAATTGAGGCCTACTTAGAGACATTACTGATCTTGAAATGGTCTCTATCCAGGAGGACATGGCATCGCTCAAAGGAAAGGGGAAACATTCTGGAGATGATGTCTTATGTAGGGATGCCGTAATTCATTCCATGCTGGACTTTGGGGTACAGACAAAGTTATCTTGGGGTGCAGTCAAAGGAGCCCTCCAGCCTCTTTTCCTTTGCAGATTGTTAAGGATTTTAAAGGCACAGTACACTCCAGACCAGGACTCCTACTGGCCGGGGATGCAGCGCACAATTAAAATACTTTGATTTATTACGAATTCAGTTTGAGAAGGCACCCAACCTGTCTCACACCCCCCTTTACAAATACCCCGGGTCGCAATGGACCATGAACCAGGACGGTGTGTAATAATACAATATTTATTTATTTTTAAATTCCAATGAAAATCACACAAATTTAATATAGGGCAGCAATCACCAGTGTGGTGATAATTACACTGTAAATTGATAGAATACACTTAGTGTGATCTTGTTACATCAGATATACAGTGAGCAATTGAATAAAGGCAAGATTACTTTTCGGATGGTATTTTCCGATAGCACCACAGTTAATGTTTCCCCCTGCAACACCCCCTCAAACCTCTGTTAACCGAATTGTGTGTTGGTAGAAAGGAGTAGCAAAGAGTCAGGTAGACTAGGCAACAAACAGAATGAAAATCCGTCCTTCCACCTCTGAATGGGAGGCAAAGCTCAAATTGAAAACCCTTGAAATTGAGCAAAATATTACTCTGAATTACTAAATATTTGTTTTATATGTGCGGTTGAATGAATAAGGCAAAAATGAGTATGGCAGTATCAAAGAAGTCAGAAAACTAGCAAGCTACAAGGCAATGTACTAACAACGGGCATACAGTTCAGAAAATCTACTTTGGAAGGAAAAACACAGTGCAGCAAAATCATACGTGGAGAAATTGCAATTGATTCATTTCTCATTTCACAGGTTTAAAATAGCAAAACGGTTTGGAATTTGGGCTAAACAGGCAAATCGGAATTTGGTTTTGATGCTAAAGTACAAAGACGCCTCACAAGTAGGATATGAAAGTGAAAGGGTAACTCTGAATGAATGACAGTATGGGATTCTTAAAGGGGAAGGAAAAATCGTTTTTTAAAAATGCAAGCAGTTGCACAGGGAAAAATCGGTTGACTATATTTTAGTGGCTAGAAAAGAGGAATGCTGCTCGCGAAACAGGTTGCTTTGCAACTGCAACCCCTTCACGCTGTGTGTCTCTTTAGATGGGAATTTAATTAATTTATTCCAAATAGTGCTAAGGACATATACAACAGACTGAAATAATTGGGAAGGAACAGCGCCAACACATGGAGACCACTACAGATTTTCCCAAGAACAGGGTACACAGAGGATTTTGCTAGGGCAGTTATAGGATCTCTATGGGATTGGACATAATACAAGGTAACAAAGCAAGGGATGCAGTTTGTGGTTACTGGGGAAGGGAAATACTCAAAACAATCACTTGAATGGGGTAGCTTGGACAGCAAACCGGGTTTCTGAGCAGCGAGGCAAGATCTGGTCACTGTGCAGCGGCGTGCTCTCCTAGAAGGGATAGCTGGGCCTAGTCTGGTTACTGGAGATAGCGAGGGGCATCAGCTGGGCAAGCAGGTAGCGGGGCAAAAGCTGGTCTGGTCACAGGATACTCCCAAAAAGGGTACCACAGCTTTTCCCCCTTTCTGCCTGAATTATTGGGATTTTAGTAGGGTTTTAATTCTGGATCAGTGGTTCTGCCTGGATAGGGTCAGCTAGCTCTGGCTTGGCTTCTGCAATATGGAATCTTGCAGGGTGAAGGGGAATATCTGGATCTCTGGAAGTTGATTTATTAATGCTGGATTTTCTTGAATGTCTGTCTGTCGGATTTTCTGGAAGTTCTCCGTGTGTCCTGAATTTTGAATGTCTTCCCCCTTTATAGACCGGATGACATCAGAGTATTTTTACTATGTGGGCAGTACTAAGCTAGACATACCTCTAAATCGGATAGGTCAGCCTATGGAAGTCGCCTCCTCCCTGTAAGCAGATTGGACTGAAGGAGGCGACTCATTTTTAGGGTGGGTGTTTTATAATGTACCTTTGTTTCACCAAAGTTATTTTTGCCAAAATAAGTTATGGAGCAAAACACTTCTTTTTATACACGTCACCCTTATAAAAATTAGACAAACAGATCCCCTATTTTACAAAGAATATACCATTCAAATCCCAAAACTGTGCGTTGCTGTTTAGTCATTCTGGCAATCTTTCGTCATTTCCATGGAAAACATTTCACCTAAAATTCTACAATTGTAGATATATATACATATTATCACAGGGCATGTTTTCATTAATTTTCAAAGCGGTACCACGTATGCTTTCTGCAGAAATGATATTTTCCTGGTGATTCCGTCCCCAACATGCTAGGAAAACCTACGTCTTATTTTAATGGCGCAAACGTGACATTTAAACAGTCATCATTTCACATTAATATGTATTTTGATTACTGAAATAAATTACATGATCTGAACAGTCTCTGAAATCAAAAGGGCTGGCTTTTTTTCCAAATATGGGCAATCTTTCCAACCCCCAGCCAAATATCAGGATCTGGTCAGCTTAGCCCAAGGGTGCCATGGATTCGCCTTTGAAGTCCTTCAGTTTGAGTTGAGGGGAGGTGTCACCAGGAATTCACACCTGTGTGCCATGGCAGTCAATTGTCTCATGCTGGAGCACTGCTGCTCCGTCTGATGAGGTTGCTAGATTCTCCACCTTGGCCCCTTTCATGTGTCCAGGGGGCTGGTCCACTTGGGAAGGCGATTCTGTTCCCAGGGGAGGCAGGGCCCTTTGAAGCCAGGGCCTGCCAAACCTGTTCTGCTGGCTTCACAGTAATTTCATTTATTTATTTTTCTTTCTTTCTTTAAACAGAAATAAAGTCTTTTTGGGAATAAATATCATGTATATATTTATATCAAACTCCCATCTTTCATCACATTTCTGTGCAAGCACAGGGCATCATTTTAACATTTCACTTTCACAAAGGCCTTTTCTTGCTTAGCAAAAGCACCATTTTACACGTGGGGTAATATTCCTTGGATGTCCCTTTACGAATGCAGATTTTTCTCGCATGTATATTCTGAAGATTATTTATAGCCCTAGTCAATTTCTAATACACAGAAATCTGTCCAACACAAGGATTCTCTGAAACTGACATTAAGCAAAAGGAGAGAGAGAGCTTTTTCTGAAGAGTTTGACCTGCGTTACGATGTTTGCCATGTGGCCTGGAGTGACTTTCTCTGCTATTTCAAGATTTTCCTTAACATATAATGCCTTTCAGGGAGGACTGCCCTCCTTTGCTCGTGTATAGCCTGAAGGTAAATGGGCATGAATGTGTCTTATTGGAACCAACTGTGTAATGTTGGAAAAAATGGAAATGGCATCAGTGCAAAGCCATTTTAAATGCAGAACATTTCCTTTTCTTTAGTTTGAAGTTTTTAAGCTGGCAGCATAGCAGCGCTGTACTAGGCTGTTTTTGAATTCCTGTTTTTTGATGCAAATGAAGAAAATAACTTGCAGCAATTCTCGGGGTGTTCTATGTTTCATCTCGCCCCATATGTGCCTGGTAAAGACATCGCAGCCATTATTTTGGTGACTGCAAATCACAGTTTTGATGCAAGGCAATAGTGCTCAACAGAGCCGGCGCAGCCATTCTGCTGGTAACTGCTGAAATGCAGTTTGGTGATGTAGGGGAATTCTGCTGGGCTGATAAATGTACCCCCACAAGATGGGGAGCAGGTGCAAGTGGATCTAGGTCACCTGACTCAAGCACCACCCACCTTCCTAGCCCTGCCTCTTCCTTCCTACTCTTGATAAACTGCATCCCACGCCCGGGTGTCCCAAGCGTAGGGCAGACAAAGAAAAGGGCAATTCCTGTTCGGACCAGGAGGATCCAGGGCCCGAACCCCTGCTCAGACAGAAGATAAGCATGCACCAACATGTGTTTACTCCCTCCGTCCCCACAGGCCATCCCCACCCCTCTGGTCCCCCTGTGATGTTCCCTTGTGCCCCCCCTTCTCGCACACACAGGTGTTGCCTGTTTTGCTTGATTCTTCCACCCTGCTACCCCTCCCCCCTCCAGCCTACTTCTGTCCGGATCCATTCTGGTTTCACCATCACCGTCTTGTGGCCAATGCTGGATTTGACTTTTATGGACTTAATTGATTCACGGTGCGTCACCCTTTCTCATGGTGGCCCTGAAGCATGCTGTTCCCATCTTCATCTGGTTCCATGTGTTAATATCCCCGCAAAAATATTGCAATACAAAAATAATCGCCATATTTTTGTGGTGATATTGAGACATGCAACCTGCGGGGGACACCCTTCATCTTGTATCCAGGCTTGAAACATTATGTGTTACTACTGACTTCTGCAATTGTATTCGCTCTCCCCTCTTGCTTCTCCACTCTTGACTGCTTACTCTCTGTTCTCTCCTCCTCTCCCTTTTTCCCCTTTTCCTATCTCCTCCCCTTTCTTCTATGCACTTTCAGAATTGTCCCTGGACCTAGTATGATAGCAACCTTGTCTGTCTCCTTCCCCTTACTTGTCGCCCCCCACTCCCCCATCCAGTACGATCTGAAATGTCGTCAGGCCTAGTACGATTGTTGCTTGTTTCGTTCCTCCCCCCCCTTTCTACATCCCTCTCCCCCACCCTTTGTTTTCTCCAGCTCTACCAGAAATGTCGTCAGGCCTAGTACGGTAGTCTCCTGTCTGTTTCCATTTCCTTCCCACTCTCCCCCTCCCTTCCTTAGCTAGGTCTTCGCTCTTGCACTATCTGAAATGTCGTCAGGCCGAGTACGACAGTTATTTTCACATCCTTTCTGTTCATGGCCTGTAATAATGTCACTGTATTTTCCCTTGTTCCCTCCCTTGCCTTGAATCGCTTTGAAACACATTGTGCATAGGCGCTATATAAATAAACTATCACATCTTATCATATCTTTCGAGGGATCTAGAATTAAAGCTGTACAGACTGAGGTAAGGAAATGTATTCCGGGCCTCTGTACTGCTTTTAACAGTGATAAGCCACAAGGCCCTTCTGTGCTAACTATGCCCGGCCTGGAGAAGCATCCTGACATCAATGGAAGTCAACAACTTGGTAACATTGAATCAGGGACAGGTTTGGCTCCTAGTAATATAGGTGCCTCTACTGGTTTAAATGAAAGGCTCAGGGCCACTGCATTCAATAATGCCTATACTAGCACTAATCGTTCCACACCAGCTAAAGAAGACCGGGTGAATGTGAAAGGGCCTTTGGGCTTTCAATCACAAGACTTGGTTTCTTCTTTGCTAGCTAATCTCCACATTAGTTTGAGCCTTGCGATAAAGATCTTGGCAGATACCCAAGAAAATATAGGAGGGGTCTTAATGGGACAACTTTGGGTCATCAAAGGAGGATATATGGTGCATAAAAGACTTGGTGTTGGGGAATATGCAAAAATTGATGAAGTTGGAGGAAAGGGTATGTTCTCTGCATGACATGTTATCTACAGGGGATATGGTGCAAATTGTAGCGGTGGAAGGTGGGAGGGCTGTGTTGGGGGCCAATGTAGATATGCTTTGGACCAACCTAGTGGAGGATGTGGGTTTGTGCGTTCCCAACACTTCTGTGCTCTCAGACTCATCCAATAGTCCCACTGCTCTATTAGAGACAGGTGCCCATTTGGAAAATCAGGAAGGGGGGACCCTGGATATATGTGTGTTGACTGATGATATGATTGATAATATGGAACATGAGGCAACCACTGTATTAAATAGTGACCTCCTCATTGCCAAAGGTAAAAAATGCACACAGAAAAAGAAGGGAGGGAGGATAGCTCTGTGGCAAGACCACGCTGAGCAATCAGAGGTTCGAATCCCAGACCCGCGCTTGGAGAAAAAAAAAAAAACATGAGCGTGTTATAAATAACCAGCCCTTCCACAATGAAACTAGCGCCTAGATACCTATGTGTTATGTGTGCTGCAAATAAATGCAAAATAAATAAATTTAAAAAAACACCAAAAGAAAACAAAAAATATGCCTATGCCGGCTGTTAAGGTAAAGGGGCAGAATGCCTCTCAAAGGAATATACCAATTGTCCAAGGTGAAAGAGCTGAGCGATCAGGGCCCTGTGATGAGTCCTAGAAAACAGAAGTGTGAAGTGTGAACCTTCTGGGGTGGGGGTGGGTGGGTACGCTACTCTCAAGAGGAATGGTGCACACTCTGCAAAGATCTGCCATCCAGCTAGTTTGGATAGGCCGGGAGAACAGCCTTCGAGCAGTTCTGGTGGAAGAGGTGATGGGGCCATGGATAAGGATCAAGAGTCCTTGTACACTAAAACTAGCACAGGGGCTCATGAAATTCCCTTAGCAGATATGGAGTGCGATTCTCGGAGGCCCATTGATAGATCTATGGATCAGCCTCACACTAAACAAACCAAGATCACCTAATTTGGGAAGATCACAAATAGAACATATGCACAGGTTACTGTGGCAAGCCAGACCACAGAATTGGTTGTGGGTGCAACTGGACCTATAGGACCTAGCTTGAATCCTCCAGGGGCGGGTTTAGGGGTTCCTTTAACTAGTCCTCTTAAGGCTATTGACAAAACAGGCTGTGAGGAAAGCATGGAGATTACGCGAACTGCCACCAATAATAAGTGTATGGATGGGCTAGTACAGTGCCCTTCAAAGATATTTGGGTGCGAGTCAAAAAACCAATGTAATGACTCATCTAGGCTAAATAGGACCAGAGTTCTGGCCACCTTTAAACAGATTCCTCAGTTGAGGTCAATTACATCTGATTATATAGACAGGATTTCTCTCCCTCTAGTCAATAATTAACAGATGATGAGCTATTTCCACTCTGAAATTGTATCTAATATGGTGTGGGATCAGCGGGAGAATTTGAAATTGTTGGGGTATGATTTGTCTGGCCTCAAAACAGTCTCTGATGCTAAGGCATTCCTGCCTTTCAAGCACCATACTCCCTGTGTCAAGGTTTTGGGTGAGGGTGTGATTAATTGTACAAAAGGTGTGCGATCACACCACACTTATTACGAGTCTTCTCCACAACTGACAGGACTGGTCTTGGGTGGGTTCTGCACTCAAAACCTTTGAGGTTATTAGCCAGGGTTTGGGGCAATCCTAGCAACACTAGAGCGGAGCTTATTACATGGAATGTCTTTGGTAGGGTGAATCTGTCTAGATTCTGGGAGAACCCCTCCTGGGTGGGAGTTCATAAAATCTATATGTTTCGGAAGGCTATGGCTGTTTCCCATTTTGAGTTAGAGGGTTATGGCACTTTTACGAGCCCAGCTGTCAAAGGAGAACTGGGCCGACCTAGGGGGGTCTGGCGGTGGCCATTGATCAGAATTTAAGGATGAAATGCGAACTAATATTCCACTCACAATGGCTATTGGCGGTGATGCTAACCCCCTACCCTTCTCACCCCTCTATTTTGCTACTTAATATGTACTGGAACCCGAGTGGTGTACCTTTGGAGTCTATTCGGGCTAACTTGGCTACACTGTTCGAGGATTGGTTCATTGGGTGAAATGGCAATTTTATTATCATAGGAGGGGACTTAAAAGCCAACTGTACAGAGAGATCGACCTACAGTAACGGTAGGGCTATTCCATCTGGTATACATGGTGAGGTATTAAGAGGGATTAGTTGGGATCACTTTCTGGGAGACTGGGCCATGACGTATTTGGAAATTGAGTCGTCTACTGAATTCCCGGTATACAACTGACGTAGAGGGCTACATCCTCGAGGATAGATTATTTCTTTATATCATAAGGCCTCCGAGCAAAATGTGGCCCGTTAGCTCATATCAATCGAGGCCTATGGGATCATCCATTATTGTCATTCCCCCTTAAACATGTTCTCAGCAACTATGATTTGAGACCAGACCTTGCCTGCCTTTCGCCTGCCAGGGGTGTGTGTTCTTAAGTGGAATCGTGGGATGGTTAGGTTTACTGCACACCTGACTATTATTCTTATGAACCTATGATATCGAGTGCTCTGGAGGTGGGGACATTGATCCCTATAAGATTATTATGGATTGTCTGAGAAAATTAACATACAGGAAAACCAAAAGGTGTAGAGGTGAGATTAGGCACATTTGCGATGATATAATTATGGAGTCGAAGAGACTCAAACGAAAACATTTGGCTCTGCTAAAAATGCGGAAGTGGTCGACTGTAGAATACACTAAGGAAAGAAAAAGGGTGTGCCAAAAGCACAATAATCTAGTTATTCCATTTAAGAGGGACCTTTATATTAAGGACAATTAGTCCATTCTCCAACAACTGTGTAATGGTAGTGAAGGAAAATTCTAGGCTACTATTAATAGTACTCTGGGCCCAAAGGGGATTACTATGGATTCCCAGATTACAGAGCAAATCTGGGTTGAATTCTAGGAGAAATAATACCTTCTACCTGAAGCATTAACGGACTACAAAGATCCCTCGCTGGGCCCGATGAGCTGGGGTATTTTCTCATGGGAAGTAGATAATATAATCTGGGCTATAGACCATCTTAAACCTTCACAGGCTTCTGGCCACGATGGCATTCCGCCGTTCGGTTTTGAAAGATTCTCCTCCCGTTTGTGCAGCTCTCCTTAAACCGTTGTTCGACCAAATATTCAGGACACATGTAATTCCCTTGTCTTGGCTACAATCCATCATTATACCAATCTTTAAAAAGGGTGATCCCCTGGATCCAAGAAACTACAGGCCAATCGCATTAACCGATGTGATCAGTAAAGTCTTTCATACACTGCTCCTTAAGGACCTTAATTACAGCATAAATCAGTCTCAAACTCTGTCCCTTTTTCAGGTGGGGTTTAGGAAGCAATTGGGGACTTCCCTCAGTGTTACCATTCTCGCTCATTTACACCACAATGTTCAACATAGCCATGTCGGGCGGTCTACTTTGCCTGCCTTGACATGTCGAACGCGTTTGACTGTGTGGTTAGGTCAGTGCTGTGGGCAGTGCTTCGGATGAATATCCCCAAATAATTGGTCCAGTTGCTCTCTCTTCTGCACACAGATATCACTTTGCGGATACATCTGAAAAGAGATGGCTCTCTCTCTTCGATCATTAGATCTTACGTAAGATTGAAGCTAGGGTGTTCATTAGCTCCGACCCTATTTAATCTGTACGTCTGTGATCTGGATATGGTGTTGCAGGGGACAGCTATCTCGTCGGCAAGGCTTGGAAGCCTTAGGTTGGATTGGCCAGCTTTTGCAGAGGACTTTATTCTTTTCGACCGAATGGCTATGGGCTTACAACGTAAGTTAAATATCTTTTATAAGTATGCCCTTGACAACAATATGCTGCCAAATGGTACGAAGTCGAAAGTGGTGGCGTTTGCTAGGGGCCGCAAACCCAAGACTATGCATTGGGTAATGGGCCTGGAAAGACTGGACCTTGTAACATGTATGAAATATTTGGGTTATACTCTTGAGCAATAATAGCGCTATGGCTATGTGGAAGGATACGCTTACTGGAAAGATGAGGCTATTAAGTCCCCCATTGAATATTCTATTATGCCTGCTGTACGCTTCTATCTGGCTAAGATTGAACCGATTCTATTGTATGGTCTGGATATATGTCTACTAGATGTAGGCAATATGTTAAATACTATCCAAGGGAAGGTATGGAACGAAGTATTGAATTTGTCTTTGGCAGTTCCCAACTCGGTTTTCAGGCATGAATGTCTTGATTTCCCTGAAGGCACGTTTAATGTGTAGACATATGTCGACATACAGGAAAGTTCAGCATCCAGAGGCAAACACATTATATGGGGACCTGAATAGTATTATGATGGAAGAGTCTACCAGGTCTATTAACTCGTTCAAGGGCCGGATGCATGAGGCACACATTTTTATTGGGAGCTCGGAAGACGAGTGAATATACAGACCAGGTGTTGCTAAAAGAAGATTGTTTGAGTTTGACTGGGTGGTGACGGTGGACAGTATTGGCAAGTATTCTTCATATACGGAATATGCACAATGTATTCATAAAAAAGATACCATTCCTATGTACCTCCAATGTTTCCTGTGTAGTAAAGTCTGGGCTACATATTTACATTTCCGGTAAACCAATTCCAATTCAAGGTAAAGGGTAAAATGCTGGAAAAATTCTCAGGCACCTAGCACTTTAGTACACTGTAGATTTTGTAAGGATATGGACATGAAGGAAAGTCTGGAGCACTGGGTCATGGATTGCAAGTTTTTTTTAACCAAAAGTAGGCTTAGTTTTAAGGATAAAGGCTTCAGTGATTCTGTTTTGGTGTAGACTAATGTGGGGAGAAAATGTATCAATGTCAGCTTTGAATAACTTTTTAGTATATGCACTGATCAACTAACACGAACTTGCCGATTAGATATAATTCCTTTTACTATGTATATATAATGTTCGATCTTATATTCTTTTCATTTCAGTGATTGCTTTGATTTTAATTGTTGTATATGATTGTTTGACATTGTGTAAAGTTTTTTTTCTTTTTTTAAAACCATAATCACAATAAAGTAAAAAATAAATAAGGAAACAGTTTTTGATTTTTACGTGTTGAAAGCCCTCCAGGATTGCTTTAAATGTACACTTCTTCCTTTCCCACCCTAGTAGAGTTGGGGCTTCCCAAGTTCTGTTGTTAAATGTCTTATTTCTCAGTACAAAGTTAACTTGGGGCTTCTGCCCAGATGTGGGAAAACAGCCTCCCATGATTTCATGCACTTTGCTGCCAATGTTACAGAGTATTCAGTTCGCTTCACTCTGTTTCAATCAAAGATCTGAATCTGTGCTTCCTTGATACTCTTAGCTGTTCTTTCAGCTTTGATAAACCGTGTCTATCTTTTCCACTCATTTAACAGGGACCTTGTGCACTCTTGGGGAGGGAGAGCAAAGGAAGCAAAAAACATTCCAAACCAAAGGTTCCTGGGCCCGCTTCAAGGGTCCACAGGTTGGACGCTCACCTCTCTTCTTGGTGTCCGGAAAAGCAAAAAGAAATAAATGAAAACAACAAAACAACAACAAAGCCAGCTATGCCGATAAAGCCTTTTGGTCAGATCATGTTTATCTGTCCAGTACTGATTAAAAACAAAGGGCTTTGTTGACGCCCCATTAGTCAAATACCAGTCAAATTCCAGTGTCTTGGCGGCTTTACCAGCAGAAAATCCTACATAAGTATCTTCTCTGCAGATTGTTTCTGCCTACCAGTAAACTCCCAATCCTTCTGTGACCAGCTGAATTAGCCAAATTGTACGAGTCCAAGGCAAAAGTGAAAAGGAAAACCTCTACCTCAACAATATCTGCCACTGAGACAGAGGTTCTTATCCAAACACCAGCTGATTCAAGATACACTGTATTATTTTGTTGTGCCTGGATCCCAGGAACTCTGTATGAAACACCCAGCCTGTTCTGAAAGTCATGGCTTTTGCCAGATACTAAGAAATCATCCATGCTACCGGTACCAGAGAACCATCGAGTACAGTTGGGTGGACATTCCATGACTGATAACGCATTAGGTGGGGAAACTGAGGCAGGAGGCTACGTGGACACAATAGGAGCTCCAGGAGACCCGGAAACCACATGTGCCATTCATAATGGAGTGATGGACACCAGCCACACCTTTTGACTCCCAATTTGGGCCAGCGTACGAGTGGTCTTAAAGAAATGGTGGACAGAAGTAAATCTCCAGCATTCAGCTGAAGTGCCTTTCCTGTTGGCTGTTCAGCATAGAGGCAAAACGATCTACTGTGCATGGCCTCCATAGGCTCAGGAAGAGATTCCTGTCCAATCTCCAGTTTCTGGAATCTCCAATGCCTTGAATTTCAGTCAGCTGCTGCATTTTATATCCCGGGAAGATACTATGTATTGAGTGAAAACAACTTTTTAATTAAAAAGACAGCCAAATAAAATGGTCGATTGTACCCGCCTTTGGCATCTCCAGTAAAGACGCGCTGGATAAGTAAATCTATTTCTCTTAAAAAATGATGGTCCTGATGAAGATGGCTTATCTTTTCACTGCCATTGAAACCGGTCGACCTTTCGGGTCATGAGGGACCTCATAACCTTGATGATATCTCCCACAAGAATTGAGAGATATTAGATGGATTAGTTAGATTTTATACTCACACAAATTAAGTGAGTTTTTTACATGCTCAAGTCTAATGAGCCTTCTTTTTAATTGGTCTCCTTTAGTGAACATTCCAACTGCATTCATTGACTCCAACACCCACGGGCATAATTAAACACAGAATTCTGTTTGGAATCAAACTAGCGAGCTTCGTGACAGGTTGTTACCAGCACCACTTTTGAGCCCCTTTATCTTTTTTAGGTTGTTACGCCATCGAGGTTAAAGTGACAGCCATTTGAAATCTGGCTACGATTTCTTTTATTGGAGCCATTCGGCTTTCTCCGCAGATGGTAGACGCAGGTCTCTACAGGCATAGCGATCTTACTCAAAGCAGCTATACAAGGCGGGAATCTTGTGATCACAGTACATTACGAGAAGAGTCTTCGGGTAAGTCACCGCTTATCCTCGCAAGCCAAAAGGACAACACTCTCTGCCAGAGCGCGCGCAAGGAAGTTTAAATACACTTCCTAATGAAGGGGCGGCCTTTTGTTCCTACTGTCAATCAAATTGGAGGTTTCTCCACAGAGCCAAGAATCAAAGCCTCAGGATCGTCAGCAAGACAGCACTCCCTCCGTGTACTCTTACCAGTGCAAACAGCCTTTGATTTAGGCTGCTATCCAACACAGGCGCTTCTTACTGCACACGCCAGTAAGATGAACCGCTCCACACGATACAATAGGATTGTCCGGAGCCTCAATGCCTTTTCGGGCTACTGTGAAATACCGGGCGCAAGGCAGCAGTTGACTCAAAGAAGGCCCGTTTCACCAACCGCCGCCATCAGACAGCTCAACAGCAGTCACAATATACTAGCCCATGTAAGCATTGATATAATATAAACACTGGCAGCCCCTCTTATATCTCCGCCCAGAAGGGCGTCTGAGTTCTTAGAGGGGCAACCACTCCCTATGCGCTCGTTAGGGATGATTCTCTGTCAAAAAGGCAATGTTTATCCCTTAATTGCGAAGCGTCACAAATGCGTGCCCCCTGCGCACAAACTTGCATAGGTCCGGTAATCCTCAATTAGGGTAGCTCGGGAGGTCTCTCCCCTGCTCAGCTCTCGTCTCTGTGGCTACGAGCGCAAGGCACGCAGAACAGCTTGCTCGGCGTGAGCTAGGCACTTAAGGAAAGGACTTTTCAAAGGCTCTGTTCATGTCACAAACAATCGTTTAGCCGCATTGGGAGCACCAGGCGCTTCCGACAAGGAGGGTACTTTTTTTTTTTAACGCTCATACGTTAGCTCTACAAGAGATTAAATATACATAAAATTCTAAATAGGCATAAGCAAATTCTTTGTGCGCTTCGATTTATCAGTTCAATGAAGCATGTGGAGATACTTGTGCAAAACTGTTGGGAAGTTAGTCTAATCTTGATCACTTAAACAACGGTAATAAGAATCGGTTCCTAGATGTTCTCAGGGTAGGCGCACAACAATATTGCTGTCCAATAGTAAACCTTTCAGGGGCCCAGACATAGTGGTTTCTCCTGCACTAAGCACAGAAATCCAATTCTCTCCAGAGCTTTGGGTTGATTATAGCACTACTCTCTGCCACAGCCCTAGGTGGGCATTTGAACAGCCTTGGGGTGGAGGTTAGGATTTGGAAAATAGGTTATGATAAAAAAGGATCATGACAGATTAGTTTATTGGCTCCCACATCTTCCAGTTGCTAAGATGTTACCAAGACATGAGAAGTGTAGGCAACCGCCACATCAGTTTGGATGTTTTCTTTGCAAGATTTGATGTGCCCTTTGGTTTATGGCAGACGAGTCCTATGGCAAGTTATTTATTGGTCATTTTTTAGGCGCTTATACAACTAGCAAAAACTGTTTCAAAGCACCCAGAGGGCAATGGGTGCAGGCAGGGGAAGGTAGACAATGAATTGCAACAAAGATAAATTGAATTAATAGTACAAACAAAATAATGAGAATAACAGGGAGAGAGACAAACCTACTATGCCTTGTGAGTGTTCAGAACGTGCAAGTGCAGAGGGTATGGGGTTAAGGAGTAGGTGCGGTGGTGTCCATGAAGAAGTGGTCGGGGTGAAATGCTTAAGAAGAGAAGAACGTAAGTGCAACCTCCCGTGGGAGCCTGAGTAAGTGCAGTAAACAAGACAGCAGCTGGGATGATAAATGTAGGCGGGGGGCTGGGGCCCCGAGGATACTTAAGGGCCCTGCACATCAGTCACGCTACTGTATCATTAGCAGGGAGAAGAAGGAAGAGGTAAAGAAAAAGGTCTTGAGGTTGAGCTGGTGCCTTCTTTAAGATGTCAGTTGTAGTATCATGTACAGCAGGGTTTCATCCTTTTGCTCCGAGTCCAAATATCTTCACATTCACTTGCCATTAGTGGTTCTCGAGATCATTAATGTTCCTCTTAAATACCATTTTACGATCTTTTGAAAGGTGCGTTCCTTGCTCTTCAATCCTGGAGACCTGGTGCTCTACTTCAGCATAGGATTCATTAGTTCAGTAAATTTAGCATCCATTTCTGTACCTTATGAGTTTGGTACAAGCTTTGCTGGAACCTTGAGATGCTGAAGTTCAATTTTAATGATCGGGTTGCCTAGATATTGACAGCTTGTTATTCCTATGTTAACACAGAGAGATAGGTTCCATCTCCCCGATCACCCCCCATCAGGACTTGTTTATTTTTTGGTGAGGCCATGGTGCTTATCACTTTTGGTCCTCTTCCCCACAAGCTAAAGAAAACAGGAAAAACCTTGTAGTTGCAATGGGGTAGTTGTATGCAGGAGGACTACAAAGCAATAAAAAGAGATTCAAGTCAAACAGAAGCATGAAGTGGTACTGACCTTGTTACACAGCCCCTTCCTACTACAACAGTGCATCAGTAGCCCCAGATATGTGTGGACCAACAATGAGAGTGCCAGCACAAACTGCAAATGAGTATGCACTACGACCTGAAGTGAACCTTCTACAAAAGCAGCTGAAATTCCACCTGAACTCCAATCTGGAATTGGGAAGAGATTTGTGTTCTTCCAAGCATCAACGTTTCAGAGGTAAGCAGGTTATTTATCAACAGAGTCTAAGCACAGGCAAGATGCTGGTGTGCGGTAAAGAATAAGAAGCAAAACATTTTATATATATATATATATATATATATATATATATATATATATATATATATATAACACGGCCCGTGGTAGCGGGCGTGTAGTTATGGTTAAATTGCAAAACTCAAAAGGAAGAGCACTTTTTCGGCGGCTTATAACTTCGCTCCCCCTGGACGAACCCTTACCAAACTTTGAATTTTCTCGCCAACTTTGGAGATGTTTCGTGCAGGGGGGGGCAAAGTTATAGGGGGGGTCCCAAAACAATTTCTTTTTCCATAGACTAAATGGGGAAAAACTTTGCGCATGGCTACGGGTCGAATGGCTGGGCGGATTTTCATCAAATTTGCGGCAGGAGCGGGCTTGGGTCGGAAAGTGTGCTTTTGTGCGTTTGGTGGAAATCGGACCAGTACTTTTGTTGGAAAGGACTGAAATGCACGCCCCAAAAAATGTGTGATATCTGGGTCCGCTCCGCTGACCTATTTCCCTGTTCGCTCCGCGGACAGAAGTGTCATTGGCTTGCGGTACGACGTGCTGTCGGAGAACTTTGGACGAGCCCGGTGGTTGGCTCGAGGGAAGCGTGCTGTGCGTCAACATTTTTTTGGTAAACGCTGCCCTGGTTATCGGAGGGCAGTGCGGCAGCAGAAGGGTCTGGAAAATGTACCGTACGTCATGTGTTAGCGGCAAGAAGGGAGGGAACGGGTGGGGGAGTGAGAAGTGGTTCATGCGACATATGTACATATGTGGAAGAAGACGGAGGAGTGCCTGCAGTATTCGTGCGTATTGCGTCAATTCGCGGGTAGCTAGACAGGCGAGTACTTTGTGTGGTGATTGGAGGCAGCTGTCGTAACAGCCCGATAGCTTCTGCCGCAACCTGTTTGCGGCAACCTCTTTTCGTGGTGAGTGGTGGCAGGTGAATTTCAGAAGGGGAGTTAATTGCACATGACATAGGTTGGGTACGGCTGTGCTCTGCGGATGGAATGCAGTAATTGGGCACATGGTGGCATGTATGGGCGAATGAAGTAGCGGCGGGTCTGTGGAAGGATTGTGTGCAGATTGGTTGGAGTAGGGCCAGTGTTGCGAACAGAAGTGGGTAGGTTGGCAATGACAATACTTTGTGAATGGAAGTGGGTACGCCCATAGTATGTGAATGAAAGTGCACAGGGGTGCAGGAGAGAGTATTTTCTGTCTACATTATGCTAACTGTTGCAATTTGTTGCTGCATAGCTCCATGGCAGTGCGCAGGTTGGGTAGGAGTGCTGGTAGCAGTGGTGTGCATGTGGATTGTCGTAGTTGGTTACATGGTGAAATGCAGGGTGGCATTACGTTGCAGTGGGTGTGTTCAAGGTCTAGACTATTGGGTGCATGGCCGAAGGTTGTAGGCCGTAGGCCATGCACTCAAGAGCCTAGGACTTGGGGACACCCACGGCAGTAATGCATTTTTGACTTCGCATCAGTTAGAGGGTGGTGACCTGTAAGGAATGGTTGTGGAGCACATTTCAGATGCCATTGAGCAACAGAAGTGAGGTGCCATGCATGGACGTTTGGTTTCGCAGGTGAGGTCACTGTTAGAAGATGGTACATTTTTTGATGTGTGGTTGGAGATGGTGCAGTGAAAATTCATGCTGTGTGGGCACTGGGTGCAGTGTTTGCATACTGCCAGTATGGAAGAGGGTACGGTTGAAGTGCAGCTTATATATGCTTGGTTACTATGCTGTGTGCAGATTTGTTGAAATAGGCAAAATGTTCTGAAAATGTTGTGGTTAGGTTGGCAGTGCCACACTACTTTGTGAATGGCTGTGGGTAGGGGTGGTAGCAGAGGTGGTACGTTTGTGGATTCTGCTAATTTCGATCTGTTTTTGTGAATGGGTGTTTAATGGTGTGGGGGAGTTGGGGTGAAGTGCCGCTACCTACGTATGTTACGTTTGTGCATAATGGAAGCTGCCCACATGGGCGCATGCACAGATCCATAGTGTTGTGCTGGGTGTGGGCAAGGGTGGACTGTTGTGTGCCTGCCAAAGGTGTGCTGGTTGCGCATCAGGATCTTTGTGGATGCTGAAATAGTGCAGCCTTTAGCAGAAGTTTCTGGTGGAGGGGCTTTGGAAGCAAAGGCACCATGCACTGAGAGTGTTTAACTGTAAATATGGAGTGCTGTACAGAAATGATAGTGTGCAATGTAGAGGTCCAGTATGTGATTGGTGCATGCGTGTTTGAAAATTTCACAGCAGCCAATGAGGGAGTGTTGGAAAACTGCCAGTGCAAAGGGAAGAAGTATTGTGTCTGCTTTACTGGGGCGTGGCCCGCGCGGTAGGTGGAAAAGGGCACGTGCCACATCCTGCCCTTCTGAGCATGGAACCTTTGCAAATGGAACTGTGGGGATTCTCCAATGAGGTGTGGACGGTGTGGTTAGCAGGAAGGGGCGGTGACATATTTACCCAAACTTCGATGAAGTGAGGTTGGCAGAGATGGATAGACGCTGAGTTCTGATAGTGGGTGATACCTTTGTGCGTGATCTGAACAAGTATGCCGTAAAAAGAGGCTTGGATACTGACTTTCAGTTGGAAGGAGTGCAGGCTTTTTGGGGCACACTATATGAGTGGGGTTTCGGGTGCATGGATTTCCTTTGCACATGTGTGGCCTCTGTCAGTACTGTTGATGTGGTGGTCGTACATTTTGGAGCACTACATTTGGGGTACATGTCATGCTCACGTTTACTCGCACGCACCTAAAGAAGTTGATGATAGCAGTGGTGATGCAGATGTTTCCCACTGCCAAGGTGATTTTCTCATCGATAACACCAAGAGAAGCATGGCACCATGCCGGTGTAATTTGTCCACAGCCAGACGTCGGGAGATGTTGGATAAACAGAAGCATGCGTGACTATGTGCCGTGCTGGGATGTTCTGCACCGACTATGAAAGCATTAATAACCAGCAACATTTCCAGTGGTTCGAAGGAAATGGTATTTCTTTTACCTCCATTGTCAATGGTGTTTTGTTTGCCACTCTGCAGAGAATCCTGTAGAAATGTAAGAGAAGCGTTCATCTTTAGTCGAGAGAAATGTCAGGAGGAGAAGCAAAGAGACAGCAAACGAGAGAACACAAAAAAAAATGTATGCCCGCACATACATACCAAAAACACGACAAAAAACCCCCCAAAAAATACGTGTTTTTAGAGACAGTACTAAAGACACAATCCCCTACCCTGTTTTACATTCCCCCCCCCCCTTCCCCTCCTAGCACGGTAACTCTGCGTATTCCGCTGTACTTGTGGATTAGACGTGCCACATCCGGCTCTTTTTAGGATGGCAGCTATGGCATTAACACAGTGGAGGCTAAGACATTGCGCAATGTGGTTGCTGGTTGTGGCATGTATCAAGCACTGTGGCAGAAGGTATGTTTCTACAGAGAAATGTAGGAGGCTATGGTGAAAGTGTGCAAGGTAAGGGTGCAGGCATCCTGTTTGTATGCATGCACTGCACGCACTTGGTTAACGTTGCTAACATACATTCCGTGCTGCTTTTGTGGGATCACATTTCCGACGTTAGTAGTACATGCATTACAGTGTAAAGACCATTTTGTGCAGACTACAAGGTACGTGGCAGGCATCCTGTTATGAATGCAGTGTGTTTATCATATGATATTTGTGATATGGTATTCTGTGGCATTTGTACAGCGCCTACAACAAGTATGTGAAGGCGCGACGAGGAAAGGGAGGCGGAACAGAGGTCACACAGAGACATTGATCCCACAAGGCCAGGTGACACAGAATGTGCAAGTGAATGGGAAGGGGGAGGGCAAAGTGGAGTACATGGGAACAACAAAAAATAGCAATACATGCAACTACGGCCGGTGCTGGCAACTGGAAGGATAAGTGTAGACATCAATTGGTGGGTGAACTGTTAAGGTTGCAGAAAACAGTCCCCAAATGCGGGGGTTGGCAGAAAGCCAGTGCAGGGGTGGAACTGTTGGGAGGGAGGTGGCCTGAGGCACAGGTTATAGGCTGGGTAGGAAACCAGTGCACAATCATGTTTAGGCAGGAAGTGAGCAGGGGAGAGGAGGGGGAAAAGAAGAAGCACATGGAAATGTTTTGAGGTGCTTTCAGACCCTAAAATGGTTCTCCTCAAGCTCCAGGGAGGCAGAGAGCCTGTTCCAGAGGGAGGCCCCAGCAGAAGAAAGACATCTACCACCAACTGGTTGCGTGCAAGCGCAACTGACTCTGAGGGAGTTGGAGGCAGATGAGGAAAGAGCTGGAGCAAGCAGATATTTAGGAAGTGAGAGTGCAAGGTATTTAGGTCCCAGGGAGCAGAAGGCCTTCTGCATAATGCGCAGGGCTTTTATTTTATTCTTCGCAGTCACTGGGAGCTATTGCAGACATTTTAGTCCAGCATAGATATGATCCCTGGAGTTCAGGCCAAGGACAAGTTGTGCAGTCCTCTTATGGATGAGTTGCTGAGGGCAGAGAGTGGAAGCTGGCAGATTTAAAAAGAGGCTGTGGCAATAGTGCAGCTTACAAAATACCACAGCCGTGCACACACGGACCTTTTGGGAACTGACTTTCGGTTGGTAAGATACATTCAGTGGTGGCTTTGGTGCCAGGTTTTTACAATTTATGTAGTAGGTGGATTAGTGGGGAACACATTTTGTAGCATTGTTGGAAGGAAAGAAGAGAGTTCCTGTTTCACGAATATACTATTATATGGGTAAATGAAAACATTGCATGCAAATACCATTAAATTGCCACTTCATGGTAAGAGATGGGAGGAAAACCAGTATGCTTTTCAAACACGTAATGGACGCCTAGAGGCAGATATTGTGCGCAGAGGCACTTGTAACAGAGTTGTAAACATAGTGCCAAAACAATGTTCATACCTTTCTTTTGTGTGATGGGTGCTCATGTGGATGAATGTGCATGCACAAATTGTGCAATGTTTGAGTGAATTTTCCACTGGACGTGCTTTCCAATAACAGCACAATTTCAGGCTGATTTTGTAACGGTACATATGAGTTCTTGTGGAGAACTGACAGTGTTAGATGCCGACATCTTGGATGGCATTGGTGGATGCGTGTGTGACTACATAAGGGTGTGGTGGAAAGTGGAAAGGGAAGAAGGAGTGTTCGTGCTTCACTGGGGCACGGCGTCGCGATACTTGGGAAGGGCACATGCCACAATCTCTGGCCAATGGAAATGGCACTGTGGGGATTATCCAATCAGGTACTGAGGATGTGGGTCACAGGAAGGGGCGGTAATGCTGGTATTCATTACTCTGCGTAGTGAGGCTGGCTGACATGGAGAAATGCATTGTGTTGACTTTGGGTGATGCCTTTGTGATAGATGTGCACAAGTATGCCCAGGAAAGAAACTTCCTTTTGGAAGCAGTGGACGCATTATGGTGCGCTGTCGATGACCTCCGTTTAGCCGATATGCATGCACTTTGGGGACAACTGGCTACTGTTCATGTTGTCGTCATGCACTGTGGCAGGTTGCAATTGGGTTACGTGTCTTGTTCACATTTGCTCCATCGACTGAAGAGGCTGACGAATGCAGTGAAGAGGCTTTTTCCAGCTGCCCAGGTGGTTTTGGCCGCCATACCAACAACAACAGTAAGAACCACTCATATTGGCTGTTGTACCCAGCTAGAAGTTGGACGGTGTCTGATTAACAAAAGTATGTCTGATTTTTTTGTCCGCTCGTGGCATTTTTTGTAACAATGACATCATTAGTTCTGCAAATGCAGAGTTTGTCCAATGAAATGGCATTTCGTTGTCGTCCATTGGTAATGCTGTTTTGTTCGCTCATCTCCAAGATGCACTCAAAAAGTTCCTGTCAGATTCTGAGGACAAAAAGAAAACACAACTGTATGAAACCGAAAACGCGTTCTTTGTGTGGAAGCAGAGAATATAATAAAATAAAATAAAAAACTAAAACAAAAAGAAAAAGAAAACCCCACAACGGCTCCTTTCAGAGCCACCCCTACAAACAAAAGCCCTTACACTGGTTGACATTTCTTCCCCAACACATGCACGCAGCACGAAAGCCTCATCCAGGGATTTTCAAGGCCGGTGGCCATGGAAATGGGACAGTGCAGGCTGAGGGATTGCGCACCGTTTCTGGGTGTGGTGTGTAAGTAGGGGACTGTTGTACAGACGTGCTAGTGTTACATGGAGAGCGCACGTGCCACAATCTGCGTTTCTCTGCATGCTGGCCAATGGCAATGCGACTGTGCAAATTGTCCAACGAGGTGGTCAGAGTGTGCGTCACAGGAAAGGGCGGCCATATTTTGTTTCATTACTCTGTAGTGAGGCTGGCATAGATGGCGAGACACTTTTCATAGTGGGGGATCCCTTTGTGGTAGATCTGCTCCAGTATGCTGTGGAAAGAGGCTTTAATGGCAATTTCAATTTTGATGAAGTGGACACTTTGTGGTGCAGTTTTGCTGTCCGTACTTTGGGCCAGAATGTCGACGAGTAGCCACTTTCGCTACTGTACACGTTGTGGTTCTGCACTATGGAGTGCTGCTTTTGGGTTCCATAGCATGTTCAAGTGTATACTGTCAACTCAAAAAGATGAAAGCAGTGAAGCGCATTTTTCCCACTGCGAAGGTGCTTTTCTCATGTATACCACCAAGTCCAGTATACAACTATTCCAATGAATGTGGTCAGCAGCCAGAGGTCAGAAGGCGTCTTATCAACAGAAGCATGTGTAACTTCTTGCGTGCTGCTCGGATGCACTCCTGTGAGAATTACAACATTGGTTATTGATATGTGCACCTTCTCAATGGAAGTAGCATTTCATTGTCGCCCAGTGGCAATGACATTTTGTTTTCCAATCTACAGGCTGCACTGAAGACGCTATTGTAAGAATGTGAGGCGAAGTACAACAAACAAAAACACTTATAAAAACCCGAAAATAAAATATTTCTATGGAAGCACCTTTAAAAAAAAAAATTAAAAATACAAAACTGCTCTTTTTAGAGGCACCACTACAAACGACATCCCCTACTCTGGTTGACATTTACTCCCAGACTCCCACGCGCGCACACTTGGAAAAGTCAGCGGACAGCGTGACAGTTGCAGGGTTGCACGTGTGACATACGCCCCTTTTGCACATGGCCGCCATACATTTGGGCCTGTGGAGGACACAGGATTGGTCAATAAGGCTTCTGGGTGTGGCGTGCAAGCACAGACTGTGTACACGGTATATTTGTGGAGCAGAATCAGAATGCAGAGAGTGCGCTTATGTCTGTATGTTGCACGAGCCACAGCGTATGCTCTGTGGGGGAGTTCTACATACATTACTTCACAGTCAATGGAAAACAGAGTCCAGTGGGAGCTAATTGTGGACTGTATGATGTGGATGTGTACGTGTATGAAGTACCTACAATTAAGTGATTGATTTTGGTTTGTCTGTGTGAGACTTTGGTGATGCGCGATCATAACAATATTATTGTTGTTGTTCAATGTGGAGTGAAATTTGTACAACATGTAACATGATTTTCAGTGCTGTTTGCGATAAAGGAGGCACTTGGGCAGGGCATGCGTCTGTTTCCTATCGCCTGCATAATTTTTTATCCCAGTACGCAGATACCCATGTCTGCGCCTTATTTTTCATTTGGTCCTGAAATGGAGAAAGCCCGACACGTTGTGATGAAGTGTATTTGTGCCTTTTTACAACTTGTGCCAATGTCGTACTTTACAAATGGGAATCTGACGGTTCAGAGCACAAAGATTTTTTCCCCACAAATAGCGTTCCTCTTAACATTTATGCATTTCCGTTTTCTGCACGGCCTACAGAAATTGCCTTGCTGCCCTTTTTGGGAGTATAAGAATAATGTTTGTGGTAGGTATTGCACACTTGCGCTCTTGAAAACGCATTGCAACACGTAAAACCATCTCTTTCAACAGCCACCAATTTCTTCCCGTTTAGACTGCAGTGCTTTCCACAGTACCACGGTTCCTTCTATTTAGCACATAATTGTCATGATGCCTACCTCCAAGGAGCCAGGTCCGACCCAGCAACCCCAGAGGCAGGCATCATTTCTCCTCTCCCCCCCCCCTGGGGCCCTTTGGACACAGTCCTGGCGCCTTAGGCGCCAGGCTCATGTTGGACCCCTGTCCTGGCGCCTTAGGCGCCAGGCTCATAAAGCTAGACATGTGTTCAAGTGTTTTAATGTGCACTTACCTGATGCAGACCATGCTGCTACATCCAGGCCCTCTTGAGGCCTGAATGGAACTACTTTACCTGTGGGACTACTTTCCACCTGGGTGTGGTCGGGGAAGGATACATACCTGATCGGTGGAAGGATACATGCCTGGAACTTCTTCCAAAGCTATTTAAACCACGCCCGATCAGCAACTCAGGCTTCGCGTTGTTCTGCTCCTCGCAGCTGGACGCTCACCGTGTCAGCTCCTGCATCTGAACTTCAGCCACGCCTGTCAGCATCCTGGGTTGCCTGCAAAGGGAGATAAGAGAGAATTGGGGAGAAAGAAGACCTTACCTGCTAAAGCTGCATCACGGGGACATCACACCGACGATCCTGAAAGGGAAGACATCATTTTAAAAGCATTTCGCTTCGATCGCTGCAGCGCTGCATTTCACTCACCTTTGCTGGGCGCCTCCATCTTCAGCAGCGATCATCCGGATCCGCACCCACTTCCCAGAGCCTAGAGAGAAAAGACAAGAAAACAAGGTGAGAGAAGGAAGGGAAATAGGAAAAGCTCAGTTTCCTTCTAAGACTTACCTGTTGGGTCATTCCCATTTCATTTCGGGTCCTGCCGCTTCCTGGCATTCCGGACCCCGGCCCCAATGGGGAAAAAAGACAAAGACATTGAATGAGCGAATGCAAAGACATTACCTGAACGCTCATCCAGAACTTACACTTCGGGTCGGCGCCATATCTCCGGCATTCCGAACCCCGGCCCCTAAGGGGAAAAAGACATAAGCATTAGCGCTTGCTGCAATAAGACAATGAACATTATTATTAAGCTTGAACTTTTGAACTTGCAACAGAACTCTTACAGCGCCTCACCTGAATAGTCAAGCTTATTTTGAACTCCCATCAAACCTCAATCCAGTGAAGTAACTGGGTTTCAACGCGCCCCTGCATCAGAAGCAGGATGGAGAACTCATCCTTCCAGACCCTAAGGTGAGACTTCACGGGGAATCGTGGAAGGGTATCGAGGAGGGTTGGAAGGGAGTGGGAGGCTTGAGCATTATTCCGTCAGTAGGTAATACTCCCTTTTCACGCACAGGGGAATATTCCTGCGAGCCAGAAAAGCCAGAGTAGAGGGGCCCTTCCTGTCCATCATCAGAGTCCTGCGCTTCACCATTGAAGAAGCATCAGCACTCGAAGCCAGACCTGCACCTCCGTGGGAATCAGGTGAGCGTGACAATAATCTGTGGAGGGTATATGATGCGTGGCACCCTGCCTCCCTTCATTGGCACTTACAATGTTGCTCTCTGAAAGGAGTTTTTTTTACTTACCTTTTCTCCTTTTAGTATTTCTTTTGGTCTTGTAACACATGCCACCGAAGGACCGAAAGGCAAGGGCCGGTACGGAAGGGCCACCACCTACAGGGATATCGTAGGGGACATGCACATAGTGTCATGATCCATCGATCACGCCCCTTTTGGTCCTCCTGGTCCCTGGCACGTCGGGGGTTACTCGCTGTAGTACACCCAACATGGCCGTATTCGCAGAACGCGGTCTATCGACGTTTACGTCCATGCAGCACATTCCATAAATTAACCACGCCCCTGCGGCTCCGCGCGTCTCAACGCCATCGTTAGCTGAGGCTAGACGTGCGTCGCGTTGTGCTCCTGGAACTGAGTTGCTGCTCTAATTCCCGGACCCTCTCCTTCTCCTTCCCTTTCCTTGTACCTGTTCTTTCCGCGTTCCATGCACACCTCTCCCGTGTGCACTCTTCCTTACTGGTGTTTCCTTGATCCCGGACGAAGAAGCTGAACGAATCCTGGAATCCGACGACGGCCGAGCGGGCTTATACAAGACCCGAACAGCACGAAGAAAAACCCTGGCAAAGGATCCCGCAAAGCAACATAAACAGGTGAGAAAACACGAAACCTGTGGCAGATTGAGACGCCACCTGACTGAATTCAACACAGACATGGAAGCGGCCATCCAGGACCTAATGCGTGGCATGCAAGAGCTGACGACCGAAGTGCAAAATTTAAAGGCAGAGAACGCTGCCTTAAAGCAATTGGTGTTGTCCCGTGAATCCGCTACGAAAGAGTGTAATACTGGGCGGCGTTGTTGATAAATATGATGGTTCCGCAAAGAGTCTTCGTGGATTCCTTGACTCATGTTTGGTCCACTTTACTTTCAAGCCTTATTATTTTTCTACGCCCAGGGCTAAGGTGGGCTTTATTATTTCGCATCTTTCCGGCACTGCATTGACCTGGGCTACCCCACTGGCTAACTCTGGGGATTCTCTCCTGGATGATTATGATGGCTTCATACAGGCCCTTAAAACCATGTTTGACCGCCCAGAGCAGGTCTATAGTGCCCAGGAACGCCTACTTGACTTTCAACAAGGAACCCAGGATATGCTTTCGTATGTCACCCGCTTCAAACAGCTGGCTAATGAGGCGGATTGGTCCCCTGAAGCTTGTTTTACCCTATTTCGAAGAGGGCTAAACGAAGACATCAATGATGAACTAGCCAGATTGGCGCGCCCAAGTTCTTATCAGGCCCTAATGGATCTTGCCCTGCAGATTGACTTTCGCATTCAGGAGAGAAAGGCAGAGAAAAAGAAAAGCAAGTCGCCACTCCAGAAGAGCCCCATTGGGATACCCTCGAACCCCGAAGGTATTTCCACTTCAAGTAACGAGCCTGAACCTATGCAGCTAGGGGCATTCCGTGGACCCATATCCTCCCAAGAAAGAATGCGTAGGATCCATACCGGGTTGTGTATGTATTGTGCATCAGGCAAACATTTAGTAAGAGAGTGCCCAATAGCCCCCCCACGGTACTCGGGAAACGCCAGCTCCCGATCCTAAATGGAGCACAGGTTCGGGAGAGAGATGCCTGCTCCACATCAATTCCATCCTTGAACTCTCCTGGACAAAATTCCTTGGTGATTTTACAGGCCTTCTTATCGCCATCCAAGAAGGAAACGCATCCCATCCTGGCACTGGTGGACTGTGGAGCTATGGGAAGTTTCATAGACCAAGAATGGGTTCTTAAACACCATATTCCTTGCGAATCCCGGACTATCATGCAACCTGTAGAAGCTATTGATGGAAGACCCCTTTCTTCAGGTCCCATAGCCCTTCAGACCAAGGATGTCGAACTTGCCATAAACCACCATCGAGAAAGGATAAAATTTGACATCATCAAGTCGGCCCACTACCCAATGGTTTTGGGAATGCCCTGGCTTCAAAAACACAATCTGTACATCAATTGGGCAGCGGGTTCCTTGTTCCTGGGCTCAGAATTTTGTATGTCCCACTGTTTATTGTCAGACCTTACTCCGACACCATCAGAAGGACCTCCTACGAATCACCAAGGTACAATCTCTGTCTCAAACATTATCCGGAGATATACCAGGAATACTCTGATGTCTTCTCCACTGCCATTGTCCAGGCGTTACCTCCCCATAGACCAGAAGACTGTGCTATAGAAACGGACCCTTGCGCTGTAATTCCCTTTGGGAGGATGTTCATCTTATCCGAACCTGAAAAGAAAGTCCTTCGAGAATACCTGGATACTAATCTTGCAAATGGCACCCTACGACCCTCTAAATCCCCAGCAGGGGCCTCACTGTTTTTTGTTCCCAAGAAAGACACCAAGGAACTCAGACCGTGTCTGGACTATTGAGGTTTAAATCAATGCACCCTTAAGGATCGCTATCCGTTACCCTTGATCTCGGACATTCTGGTGGCAGTAAGGGGCGCAGTTGTTTTCACCAAGTTGGATCTCAGGGGTGCCTACCATCTGATTCGCATTAGGGCAGGAGACGAGTGGAAAACAGCCTTTAGAACACCCTTTGGTTATTATGAATACTTGGCATGCCTTTTGGACTTGCTAATGACCCGGCGGTCTTCCAACGCTTCATGGATAGGGTGTTCTCAGACATGCTATTCCTTTTTGTGATTGTCTATCTGGACGATATCCTAATATTTTCGAAGGACATTTCCAAGCACGAAGAACAGGCAGTGTTACAACGACTATGCGAAAACAAGCTCCTGGCAAAGCCCGAGAAATGCATCTTCCATGTTTCTACTGTACACTACCTAGGATTTGTCCTTAGTCCAGAAGGCATTGGAATGGATCAATCCAAAGTTAAGGCTATATTATCTTGGCCAAGCCCCACCTCTGTGAAACAAATCCAGTCTTTCCTGGGCTTAGCTAATTTCTACAGGAAATTCATACCTTCCTTTTCCGAGATAGTCCAACCAATCATTGTCCTATTAAAGAAAGATGTACCCTTCGTTTGGACCACAACTCAAGAGGAAGCCTTTCAACGGTTGAAGACTGAGTTTACACAAGCTCCCATCCTGGCTCAACCTGATGTCAACCGACCATTCATAGTGGAGACAGATGCTTCCAGTTACGCTATTGGAGCCGTCCTCAAACAGGTATTCGGGGACAGGATGGAGCACCCCATTGCTTATCTTTCCCGGACGTTAACTCCCAGTGAAACCCATTACTCAGTCTTGGAAAAGGAACTGCTGGCCATCCGTCAAGCCTTCACCGAGTGGCATCATTTATTTATTTATTATTTATTTATTTATTCGCATTTGTTAAGCGCACAGAATCAGCCCTGAGGCATCGTGGCGCTGGTTACAGAATAGCGCTGGTTACAGGGAAAGCGCGTCTTAGTTACAGCATACAGAGGCATACATGCATACAGTTTGGGCAGTAGCAATAGTTAGCAGTGTGTGCCTGAATGGCAGTAGGTAGAGGAATTTTAGTTAAAGAGAGAGGTTTTGAGTTTTTTTCTAAACGCTGTGAGGGAGCCTTCTGCTCTTAGAGCGTGGGGGAGATTATTCCAAAGTTTTGGTGCTATGTAGGGGAAACCCAGCCCCCCGGCTGTAATCTTGTGGATGCGTGGTACAGTGAGTTGGTTAGTGTAGCAGAGTCTGGTAGGTCTGGATGAGGTCTGTCTGAGAATGGTGTCTGAGAGATATGATGGTGCAGTGTGGTGGATACATTTGTGGGTAGTAGTCAGTACCTTGAAGGTGATGCGTTCTTTGACAGGGAGCCAGTGAACTGATTGCCTTGCCAGTGAGATGTGGTCCCTTTTGGAGATGTTTAATGCTGCTCTTAGAGCGTTATTTTGGGTGACCTGGAGTTTGTTTAGGTTTTTTTCAGAGGTGCCGGCTAGAAGTGCATTGCAATAGTCAAGTTTAGCGCCTATGGTAGCTCTTGCTATTGAAAGGCAGTTTTCTTTGGAAAGGAATGGTTTAATGGCGTTGATGAGTTTAGTGCTTAGTGCAGATGCGGAGACAATGGCACTAACTTGTTTGTCCATGGACAGGGTTGCATCAATGTAGACCCCTAGCGTTTTCACAGAGGATAGGACTGGGATAGTGCAGTTGTCGATGTTGAAATTGGCATAGCAGCTGTCTAGCCTGGCCAGTGTGGATTTTTGGCCGAGGATAAGGATTTCAGTCTTATCCCCGTTAAGACATAGGCCGTTAGTGGCCATCCAGGCTTGAATGGTGGCATATATGAGTTTTAGAGCTAGGGCGTCTTTGTGGTATGAGCCTGATAGAGGGAGGAGCACTTGGGTGTCGTCGGCGTAGTTGGTGTAGGCAATCCCAAGTGCATCAAGTTTCTCGAATAGGGGCTTAGTGAATAGATTGTAAAGCGTAGGTGCTGTACAGGAGCCTTGAGGGACACCGCAGTGTATTATGGATGGTGTTGCGCTCGAAATGTTTGAAAAGACTTTCATGGCCCTCCCTTCAAGAAATGAGGTTATCCAGGAGGTGGCTTGGTCAGAGAAATGTGCGGAGTGGGAGAGGTGTGAGGTGAGGGTCTTGTGGTCCACTAGGTCGAATGCCGCAGAGAGGTCGAGGAGAAGTAAAAGGGCGGGTTTACCTTTGTCCAATATCTTGGTTATTTGGTTTTTTAGGTCCAGCAAAGCAGTCTCTGTTCCATGACCTTTGCGGAAGCCTGACTGTCTGGTGCCTAGGATGGAGTTAGATTCGAGGTATAGTTGGATTTGGCTGTGTGCCACTTTATCTAGAATCTTGAGAAGGAAGGGGACAGTTGTTATAGGTCTGTAATTGTTAGGCATCGTGGGGTCGAGAGTGGGCTTTTTTAGAAGTGGGCGCACCCAGGCTTCTTTAAGACTGTCTGGGACAGAGCAGGACTTGAATGAGGCATTAATGAATGCGGTAATGATTGGGGCAAGTGGTTCAGCGCAGTCCTTGATTAATTTAGGGGGGCATGTATCGGCTTTGCAAGTCGATGGTTTCAGATGTTTCAGTATGTCCAGGACTTCTAGTTCTGAAACTTCTTTAAAGGCAAATTTGGGAATGTTAGTGGTTTTGCTATGGGATTGGGAATCTAAGTGTCGACTCTGTTTTGGCAAGGTATTGTAGTGGTCGCGGATTTTGTTTTGTAAGAGGTCTATTTTGTTGAGCATGGCGGCTTGGATACTGTTGCACCAGCCTTCATCCTTGATGATCTCGTCAGAGGAAGTGGGAGGCACTGTGAGCTCTTTAAATATAGAGAAGAGTTCTCTTGAGTGGCACTTTGAGTCTAGTATTCGACGGTTGTATGATTCAGATTTGGCATTGAAGATGGCGGTTTTGTATTTTTTTGCAGTGACTTTGAATAAGTCTTTGGTGATGTCGCATGGGTTGGCCTGCCAGTTTTTAAGTGCTTGGCGCTTTTTGTCACGCAGAGCTTGGAGGTCCTCTGTGAACCATGCGTTTGAGTGGAAGGATTTTTTTTCTTTTTTCTCTTCTAGAGGAGCGATGGAGTTTATAGCATTGGTGAGCGTATCCTTGAGTATGTCTGCTAGGATGTTAGGATCTTGAGGGAAAGGAGGGGCGAGGCATGGGGTGTTGAGAAGGGGGAGTAGATTGTCTGCAGTTAACTTTTTGGAGCTTCTGGCTAGGGTGGCGGATTTATGTACTGGTGTTTTTCTGGTAGGTAACGTAGGGATAGAGAATTGTATGCAGCTGTGATCTGTCCAAGGGAGGAATGTGTTGGATGTGATAGAGGAGTTACAGTTATGGTCGGCCAGCCAGTCAAGAGTTCTGCCTTTGGAGTGGGTGGGTGACAGGATTTTTTGTGTGAAGTCTAGGTTGGAGAGGTCCTTGAGGAAGGAGGTTGCTGTTTTGTCCTTTGGGTCATTATAGCCTAGGTTAAGGTCACCTAGGAGTAAGGTTTTGGTGGATTTTTTTAGGTTTTCGCTGAGAATATGCGTGATTTGCCCTTGAAAATCGGTTGGGAGTCCTGGAGGCCGGTAGATGACGTGAATGTTAATGGTGTTGTTGTGAGAGAGGGATAGCTTGACCGATAGTATGTCTGCATTCCCTTCCCATGTGTGGGGTGTGGGCCTGATATGGTGGATGTCTTTATAGATTATGGCAACCCCTCCCCATCTTTATAGATTATGGCAACCCCTCCCCATCTACTCCTCAGAGCGAAGCATCCTGTCCAGGTCCGCATGGACCATCAAAACCTACAAGTACTGCAGGCCTTGGAATGTAGGAACAGCCGTCAAGCTCGCTGGGCCTTCTTCTTTGCCCAGTACCAGTTCCAGATTCACCACGTTCCCGGGACACAAGATCTAATAGCGGACGCCCTCTCTCGACATCCAGACTACGAACCTCCGGGAGATCGGGCATATCCCAAGATGTTTCCCCATACAATATTTGTAGCTCAAGCAAACAATCTCCTGGAAGACATTTGTATGCAAACTCAGACTTTGGAACTCTGGAAGGACCCTTCAAAAAGGACTCAATGGGATCTGAGAACCCAGGACGGATACCTGTTTAAAAATAACAACCTGTTCATTCCCACACAGAAACTACAACAAAAGATAATAAACCTCTGCCATGATACCCCTCACTCCGGTCATCGCGGCATTTCCAACCCCCTCCGTCTAATACAAAGACAATTCTGGTGGCCCAGAATGAAGGCTGACGTTCAACTGTACGTGCAATCTTGTTCCGTCTTTAATCAAAACAAACATGACAAACAGAAACCAGCAGGACTCTTATTACAGCCTACTCCACCAACAAGACCTTTTGAAGTTATCGCTACAGATTTTGTTGTAGAATTACCGCCATTCCAGAGGGTACACCACTATCATGGTCACCATTGACTTGTTCACTCATATGGCCCATTTTACACCTCTGTATAAGTTACCATCCTCGTCAGAACTTGCTGGAATCTTCCTGGAACACATCTTCCGACTGCATGGACTTCCTTCCAAGATTATATCGGACAGAGGACCACAGTATATCTCTCCATTTTGGAAACACCTCTGCAGGATACTAGGAATCCAATGAGCCCTCTCCTCAGGATATCATCCCCAAACCAATGGAGTCACAGAACGAGTGAATCAAACCCTTGAACAATACCTTCATTGTTTTTCTACTAAGGTCCAGGACGATTGGTCGCTCCTGATACCAGTGGCAGAATTCGCCTACAACAACTCGGACCATTCGGCTGTTAAAACCAGCCCTTTTTTTGCAGCCTTGGATTCCACCCTGCGGTACTACCTTCAGTCCTTCCGCATCCTACACCAGTTCCAACAGTCGATTCCTGGATTGAAAATACTCATCAATGTACAGAGAGAAGCCAAGGAACATCTAGAAAGAGCACAGATCCAAACTAAGCACTATGCAGATTCGAGGAGAAGGCCAGGGCCTTCTTACACCATTGGGGATAAAGTATGGCTATCCTCGAAGCTACTGCCCCAACATCTCCGACCGAATAAGTTGGCTCCTCGATCTTATGGGCCCTTTCCTATAAAAGAAGTCATTAACCCTGTGGCCTTTCGACTTAAACTACCAGACTCCTGGAAGAAAATCCATCCAGTTTTTCACAAATCTCTATTGAAGCCTTACATCCAAACCACGTGGACCAATCTTAGACCCAGTTCTGTGGTTGTCAATGACCAGCTAGAATATGAAGTGTCTCGAATATGTGACTCCAGATATAGACGAGGACAACTTCAATACCTGGTGGAATGGAAGGGCTATCCACCCAGTGAACGTACCTGGGAACCAGTCTCAAACCTAAACTCCCCCAGATTGCTCAGAAAATTCCATCTAATACATTGAGGCAAACCCGGTGGAACGAGTTTTAGAAGGGGGCATGCTGTCATGATCCATCGATCACGCCCCTTTTGGTCCTCCTGGTCCCTGGCACGTCGGGGGTTACTCGCTGTAGTACACCCAACATGGCCGTATTTGCAGAACGCGGTCTATCGACCTTTACGTCCATGCAGCACATTCCATAAATTAACCATGCCCCTGCGGCTCTGCGCGTCTCAACGCCATCGTTAGCGGAGGCTAGACGTGCGTCGCGTTGTGCTCCTGGAACTGAGTTGCTGCTCTAATTCCCGGACCCTCTCCTTCTCCTTCCCTTTCCTTGTACCTGTTCTTTCCACGTTCCACGCACACCTCCCCCGTGTGCACTCTTCCTTTCTGGTCTTCCTGGAGTTTCCTTGATCCCGGACGAAGAACCTGAACGAATCCTGGAATCCGACGATGGCCGAGCGGGTTTATACAAGACCCGAACAGCACGGAAGAAAACCCCGGCGAAGGATCCTGCAAGGCAACATAAACAGGTGAGAAAACACGAAACCTGTGACACAGAGGGTAATGTTGGGTGGCCCTCACTTAAATAGCCGCCACTCATTGTCATGCTCCCAGACGGACTCTTCCCAAGCACTTTAAAGTAGCTTCCCTCTGTAGAGTACCGGGTTGCAGTACATGCGCACTACAATGCCCTTTGGCAGGCAAGGATCATTAGCGCAGCATATGGTGTACAAGGGTCTTTTAACGCTCTGCTGCCGTACATTAGTGCCCCTGTTGTCGGTCGCAGTCTAAGTGGAGAATGCTGTACATGAAATTACCACACTGGTAGTACCCTGCCAACTGGTCCCTTATGCTTGCATTGCTGTTCTCGTCACATGTGGTCTGGACGGTTCATGGTACGCCATTAGCTGTAGGACTAGCATGCACGGAGATTAATGAATTGTGAAATACAACAATGATTACAGCAAGCAGAAACGCAGCTTCAGTATGTGCAGGAGGAAGATATTTATTAAGCGCGACCCTGCGGCTATAGTACTGTTCTAACCACCAGTGCTATTATTTACTCTCCGACGATTCTGTTTGCTTACTTTCCTTAGCATGCACTACTATGTTAGTGACGAAGCCGCACCAGCTTTGGCATTTCACAGACTCACTACAAAATGTCACACCTGCAGTTAAATGTTATCTCCAACTCTACGACCCGCAGGGGAACCCTTCACGTTTTCTGGCATAGTGCTCAGTGCAGAGACAATGTTTTACCGGTCATGAAAAGGCCAGCAACATTTTCATCAAACTATTGTGACATTTAGCACGCCCACTGTACACTCAAGTTTGCTGAACCTAGTTTTCCAGTGGGCCTCATACAGGCAGGTGTGGTGCAGCGACAAATTGGTAGGTTTGCAGAGCAACCCACTTAGTCGTGGCCAGTAGTTGAAATTCGGTAGCCTACCATCTCAATCCATAGGGCTGCCGACATAGGAGCTCTTACCAGCACTCAGAAGATGCCCTAAACATGGACATAGTTCTAAAACGGATAGACGTGCGCTCCCACAAGTACTTAAAAGGGCTTTACAACCTAACAAGTAACAAAAACTATTGCTAAATGGACATTATGGTGAAGGTGGGGTACTACAAACATATCACTTTTACTGCCAACACTATGCTTAAGCAACGTTTCCCTTACAGTGCCCTGCTAAAAACCCATGAAATTCACTAACAAAAAACGTTAAAAGGGACGTTATGGTTAAGTTGCACTACTAAAAAACCTATGAAATTCATTGCAAAAATGTTCCGACAGGGACGTTCTGGTTACAGGTAAAACCGAAAACCCCCAGAAATGTGCACATTATGGTAAGGTACGCAACCATAACTCGAGCTACCAGTGTGCACTGCAAGGACCAACACCCATGACCTCAAAGATGACATCACGGATGGCTCACGTTTGTACTGTCTGCAGTGTTAATGTTAATGTTAAAAGGTATTTGTATTGCGCACTGTCACCACTGGAGTGTTCCCCAGGCGTTCTGGCGGATCTGAAAGGAGGGTGAGAGAATAAATGGGGGGGGGGCAGTAAGTAGGGTGTAGTGGGAATAGGAAGTTCGAAAATATTTATTTCAGTACAAATTAAATCACAACTGCTCAATTTCATTGTCATATGAGATTTTGGATAGAGTTTACAAAATAAAATTGTATAATTTTGAATTTCATTTGTAAAATGCATTTCTGTACACCAATGTTATCTGCCAATTCTTTAAATAAATAGAAAACACTCCACGTCATGCTGTGTGTGGAGAGGTTACCAGAAGACCAGTCTGAACAAATACATGTCATAACGTGCAGGTGATGGGTGCAAATCACAACCAGAGCCTCCAAGATTCCTCTGACACGTATTCCATGGTCCGTTAGAAACACAAAACTAAAGACTGCCATTAGGATCCATTCTTTTAATTAATGAACTGCTAAGTACTGCTCCCTTACCTTCAGCTCTGTAACGTCCTCCTTTTTGTTCCGCAGCCCAACAACAACCTCCAACGCCCTCTTCATTGTGCGTAGACATTTTTTAAACTTATCCTGGAGGGAAAAAAAGTTTTTTTTACGTGTTGCAGAATAGTTTAGAATAACAGTAGATTGGGTAACCACCAATAAATTGATTCATGTAGCCATATACCCTGTATTCATACCTTTATGATAACATTGTTGGTTCAATAAAGGTTCACAGAGAACCCCAAAACATAAATGACATCCAGTTCTGTCTGGGACCCACCTTGTGAGTGTGTAGACAGGATGGATAATGCCTAAACAGGCCCGTTCACTGTGCCTGCTGTAAATGCAGTGGCTGGTCACTGGGTTATCTAGGATGCAAGACCAGCACCGCCTTCTTTGGGGAAGTAACTCATACAGCATTCCCTGAGACAGCCATTGATGACACATTTCGTAAAATAATAATTCAGACAATAGGAATATTCTCTTGCAGGGTTCATAATGCCGTCAGGATGGCTCTACATGCCATTCAGTCTACTTAGTGGGGCAGGTTACTTTAGAGGGGCTTCAGCCATACATAGTGTAGGTGCAGAGAGGCTTCCCTTTCGAATGGATTGTGTCCTCCCACGTATTCCTCATCTTTGACACTTGTTGTCCAGCTTCAGAAAAAGAGGGAGCGGTGCGTCAATGGCGTTGAGTCAATGTCCCTCGAAGGTCTCCCTTGAGGATGATGTCATCGAAGGAATATATAGCATGCGCAGCGCCCGTTGGCCTCAGTTCTGTTTTACCACGGCAGCTTCAACGAAATTTGGTGCGCCACACATCTGGTGAAGTGTTTGTTAAAAATCCACTCTGGCCGAGAGGGAACCCTTAAGGGCTGAAATGCTTAAAAAATCCCCTACCTGATCCGTGAAACCTTCGAATGACGAGTCGATAGGAGTCTCTCCTGGGAGGAAGAAGGCCAAGCATCCCAGGTAGAGGAGTGGCTCTCACCACTCTTCTTCGTCCTCTAAGAAGTCGAAGAGAAAGCACCGTAGTTCACCTTCATCGTCGGACGCTTACCCCGAAAGAGTTGCTTGCCCAACAAGTAACCTAAAAGCCATGCTCCCAACGAGCCTTCGAAAGAAGCCGGAAAGGAAAGGTCTCGTCCCAAGTCTTGCACTCCTACGAGCCCGGGAAAAAGGCCTGATCCACATTGTCAGCCTTCAAGGCCTCGATCCGATGTTTCATTGAAGGATCACTCGAGACATAAGAACAAGTCGAGGTCGTCCACGCCATCGACACCTCCAACGCCTGCCAAACCCTCGACATAGACGCCGAAGACTTAGACGCCAGCTGCGCCATCTTTACCAACTGTGCCGTCGACGCTGAGCGCCCCTCCTAAATCAATGGCGCCGATAAAAAAAAGTAGCAACTACTACGGCGTCAAAGCCAATTCTGCCAAAAATTCCTGACAAAACATATGTTCCACTGCCCAAGAAATATTTTTTTAAGACTCTTACTTCAATTTGTGAAGAAGAGGAGCAGTCTGAGGAAGGGACCCCATTTGGCCTACAATATGGTACGCCTAATGTACCAGATAGTTTAATTGCGCAAGAGTCCAGGATGAAGGACCTTTATGAAAATGTGCAGACTCCAAGTGGGTTACATACCTCACCTGAACTAGAGTTTGGGAAACCAGAGGCTGGAGAGCATGCAAATGCATCCTACAGGCAGCTTATGTCAAAGGTGGTGGATTACATGGGTTGGAGTAAGCCTCCATTACCATATGAACAGGACAACCTTACTGACATTCTTGACAACGGTCCACAGTCAGATCCCATCTTACCTTTCCATATAGCCTTGCAGAAAGGGGTGGCCAGGAACTGGGAGACTCCAGAGACCAATCCGGCAGTTGATAAAAACTTAACAAGTACCGCTCCTCCAGTAGTGACCCCCGACTACTTGTCAAAACACCCCCACTTCGGAGAGCCTGGTGGTGCGCACAGGTACTGTAACATCAAAACAAGTGGCATACCCTACCATCCCTCCTGATAGGGACGCCAAACGGGTAGATTAATGGGCAAGGAAGGTATTCCCTGCAGGGAGCATGGCACCAAAATCTGCCAACTCCACTTGTGCCCTAGCAAAGTTTACGTTCACTCTATGGGACTGCATTTCCATGGTGGCAGAGCACATTGCCGAAGGGGATGAAAGAGACGGATTTTTAGCCATTGTTAGAGATGGCAAAGAGGCCATGTGCGAGTGTCTTCAGTCAGGTTTGGATTCGTCTGATAGCATCAGCAGAACCATGGCTACCAGTACCATTATGCATAGGTTTGCGTGGTTGTGAAAGTCGGTTTTGCACCGGATGTGCAATCTAGACTTCTCAACATACCATTTGACGGGTCTCACCTTTTTGGCAACAAGGCTGACGAGAGCCTTGAGATGTTGCAGACCTCAAAGGCGTCAGCCAAATCTTTAGACGCCGCTATTAAGCAACCTCAGCCTTTTCGTCCTAGTGGACAACCTTTGAGGGGTAGTTCTTTTTGCTACTACTCCTGAGCTGGAAGGGCAAAAGGAATGGCCAGTCAAAGGGGCTAGAGAAGATGTCCTTGTGGTGGACGAGGTAGAGGTGCAAAGCCAGCTCAAGCAGCAGCCTTCTTACCATCGGCCACTAAATCAGCAGCCTCAAAACCTCTCCGAGGTCTTGAGTCACAGTTCACCAGTGGGGGGCAGACTGTCTCAGCATCTAGAAGAATGGCGAGGCATTACTTCGGCTGCTTGGGCTCTAGAAACTGTAGCCCACGGTTACTGCCTTCCTTTCATAAGGAGAACTCAGAGCAATACAACGGGGAGCCACTCTTTGAGGATTCCGGATCTGCTCCTTGTGCAGGAAATGTTAACCCTGCTAGAGAAAGATGCTATAGAACCAGTGCCTGTAGCGGAGAGGAACAAGGGATGGTACTTCCCTTAATACCCAAGAAGGACAGAGGACTGAGACCCATCTTGGGCTTAAGATACTTGAACAAGTTCCTCAGGAAGGACAAGTTCAAGATGGTCACACTTTCTCAGATCCTTCAGGCCCTTCAACTCCAGGATTGGTTGGTGTCATTGGACCTTCAGGGTGCTTTTTTTCATGTGCCAATCCATCTCAAGCACAGAAAATACCCGAGGTTTGCGGTTCTCATTATCAATTTCGAGTTCTGCCATTCGGGCTAACCTCCGCCTGAGGGTATTCACAAAACTGATGGCGGTGGTGGCAGCAAGTCTCAAGAGAGGGGGGGATTCACGTCTACCCCTACCTGGACGATTGGGTGATCAGGGCACATTCTCCCGAACAAGCCCGGGATCATCTCAACGTCACCTGCCACTCTCTTCACAAACTGGTCTTCTCCCTGAATTACAAGAAGTCAAAAGCTCCAGTACATCGGAGCTGTACTAGATACATCCTTGTGAAAGAGCTCACCACTCGAGGTGAGGGCTCAAGACATTCTTCAGATGGTTACCAAGTTTCAGAATGCCCACAGTCTACCGGCCTTTGATTTTTTGAGGTTGCTCGGCCTCATAGCATCTTGCATTTTTCTGCTGCCAGAAGCCCGCCTGAGAATGAGATCCCTTCAATGGGCTCTATGAACTCAATGGTCCCAGTTCTCAGGAAAGATGTCATATCTACTTCAGATTCCAACCAGGGTCTCACAGGATCTTCTGTGGTGGGCCTGCGAGGACAATATTCTGAAGGGAGGGCCTTTTTGGCAACCATGGCCAGAGGTAACAGTAGTGACGGACGCCTCACTCATGGGGTGGGGAGCCCATGCCAATGATCTGACAGTCAGCAGTCTATCGGAGTCCAAACTACATATCAATCTTTTGGAGCTGAGGGCAATCAGACTGGTGCTGAAGGCCTTAATGCCCTCTGTACGGGTAAAGAATGTCCAGATAATGACAGACAACACAGTGGCCATGTACTACCTCAACAAGAGAGGAGCTGTATGGTCACTACCACTGTGCAGAGAGACAATGCAGCTCTGGTACTGGGCAATTCAAGAAGGAATCTCCCTATCAGCAGTTCACCTAGCCGGAGAGTAGAACACAGCGGCGGACGCTCAGTCTCCCACGAGTGGTAACTAGCTCAGGAGGTCCAAGAGATCTTCACCCTTTGGGAAACCCCTCAAGTAGATCTGTTCGCGACCGAGGTCAACCGGAAGTGCGAACGGTATTGCTCCAGGGAATTTCTTCCAAGAGGAGCTCTAGGAGACACGTTTGTAGTGGACTGAGAGTTTCCACTCCTGTATGTGTTTCCTCCAGTCCCCGTCATTCCTCATGTGATCAGGAGGTTCAGGAAACACATGATCCGAATTGCCCCAGATTGGGCAAGGAGGACGTGGTACCCGGACCTTCTGGACATGTCCATCTGTCCTCCGATGCGTCTTCTGCAAAGAAAGGGCCTTCTCACGCGAGAGGAGGGCCGGGTTCTCCATCCAGAGGTCAAAACACTCAACCTTCACGCTTGATTTCTGAAAGGCTGAGAGAAGGATTGGGAGCTTGCGTATGACGTAATGGAGGTTTTGCTTTCGGCCAGAAGGCCAGCAACAAAGTCTTTGTACCATTGCTGTTGGAATAAATTCTGCAACTGGTGCAGGGAAAAGAATGTAGATCGTCTATGTAAAACACTGGATGTTTTCTCCTTTCTTCTATCTTTAGCTAATCTGGGGCTCCAGATTGGTACTATTAAAGGCTACTTGGCGGCACAGTCCATCTTTAAGCGCTGCGAGGAATGTTCCTACTTCAGAATTCCACTGGTGACACGATTTATAAAGGTGCTCACCAATGTGTCCCCCTACCCTCCCCCCCCCCCATCCATCTCCTTTCCAGGTTCCAGTTTGGGACCTTAATCTGGTTCTAAAATGCCTAATGTGTGCACCCTTTGAACCCTTACACTCATGTCCTTAAAGGTTGTTAACCTTTAAAACCATAAGTTCAGCCCGTAGAGTGAGCGAGTTGCAGGCACTTTCATCCAAGCCTCCCTCTACTATCTTCCACAAGGATAGAGTTGTTTTGAGGGTCAAACCTTCTTTTTTGCCCAAAATCATTTCTGATTTCATATAGGTCAGAAAATTGCTCTACCCTCTTTCTATCCCCCACCTGATCCTGGCAAAGAGGAGGAAAGACTACATAGGTTAGACCCTCTGAGAGCGTTAAGCTTTTACACATCTAGAATGTCTAAGCTACGCATTGATGACCGACTTTTCATTGGATATACAGGACAAAACTGGGTCAGGCTGTTATTAAACAGACCTTATCCAGATGGATAATTCTGGCAATCTCAGAATGTTACAGGCTGGCAGGGAGAAACCCTCATGAAGGTTTAAGGGCCCATTGCACCAGAGGCATGGCTACCTCTACAGCCCTGCAAAGGGGCATACCAATTAAAAACATTTGTGAAGCGGCAACGTGGTCTTCCATCCACACATTCACAAATAATTATTGCCTTGAATCTTCACTCTGTCAGGATGGTACTTTTGGAAAGGCAGTCCTGCACTCCGTCCATGAAAATATATGAATTCAAAGTCTACTCCCTCCTCCAAACCAAATACTGCTGAGGGAGTCTGTGAAAGATGAGGAATACGTGAGAGGACACAATCCATTTGAAGAACAAGTTACTTACCCCTGGTAACGTTCTTTCGACTGGATGTTCCTCCCACGTTTTCCTCATCGCCCTCCCATCCTACCCCTCAGTAGAATTTCCTGTGCTATTACAGCTTCCGTTCCATCAAGGCTGAGTACAGTCACTCCGGTGTTTTGCGGGTATCTCTGATGTTAAAGCGGGAAAAACAGAACTGAGGCCAACGGGCGCTGCGTGTGCTATATATGCCTTCGATGACATCATCCTCGGCGGAGGCCTTCGAGGGACATCGACTCGACGCCATCGACGCACAGCGCCCTCTGCCGAATTTATTTTCTGAAGCAGCTGAAGCTGGACAACAAGTGTCAAAGATGTGGAATACGTGGGAGGAACATCCAGTTGAAAGAACTTACATGTCACTTCTATCTGGGCCTGCTCAGGGGCCCCGCCTTTCTAAGAGACCAAGTGAGTACAATAGGAGGTAGTGGGATACAAGGTTTGAAAATGGTGCAGCTGTGAGCTTTTCAGCAACTGATTGTAGCCTAGAATAATCTGGCCAGCTACATTCGACTGCTAGTCCACCATGTTATGTTGATTTATACCGTGTGCCGCTAGCACAGTCTCCAGGTGCTTGCGTGGCTCTGCAAGAAAGAGGACAGGGTTGGTTAGTGAGGGTAGAGGGATAGGATAGGTCCAGAACCAGGAGAAAATGGCGTCTGTGTGACTTGGCTGCAGATAGGTTGATTGCGTCACTGGTTTGTTGTATCCGTAAGGGTGAGGCCCAATGCTTGGGTTGTTTGCTGTATATGAATGTCTGTTATGTTGGGTGTGTATTTGTGAGTTTTATGTGTAAATAGGCTGGTACTTAAGGTTATGGTTGTCCACGCTGGCTTGCTGTGTCCGTTGGGGTAAGGTCCAGTGCCTTGGATTGTTGTATGCAAGTCTTATTTATGTTGGGTGTGTGTTTGTGTGTGTAGTTTGGCTAGCCCTTGGGCATGTATAGTACAAGGGAAGTGCGCAGGAGGGGAGCAGGAGCGGGTGTTTAGTACATTGGGTACTCTCAAAGTTCTTCTAGGTGGCTAATATTCACAATTCTATCTAAATGCGACGCATGGCTAATCTTCACAAATCTATTCAATTGGGACGCATTGCTAATCTTCCCAATATGTCTATTGAAACATTTCCTTCTCCCAAAATAGATTTGGGCACAACATATTTAATTTCCCGCAAAATACATCTAAATCCTGCATGACGTCTTCCCCCTAGTATACATGTAGGTGCAACACATTTCCTTCCACAATTCAGTACAATGGCTAACTATGAAGCATATCACAATGGCCGATTTTGGAGGGTAGCACAATTCAATTCAGAGGCTAATTATGTTAGCACTATTTACATAGTAATAGTAGTAGTAGTAGTAGTAGTAGTAGTAGTAGTAGTAGTAGAAGTGCAAGAGTGGCTGGGTTTCTGGAGCACAGTAATGGTTGTGCTTCCCGCCCATATCGCCTTACAATGGCTAGTTATAGGGTGTTGCAACGTTCAACACTGAATCCATTACAGGCTCCCTGGAATATTGCAATGGAATATATCTCAGACAATTTGTTTCCCAAATTCCTGGGAAGCCCTGCCTCTGTTCCCTTTCCCCCCCAGACCCCCGCCACCCCGAGTAGCCGTTTGGAAATATCATATATGGCTCAGGGGCTGCCTCCTGTCACACTGACTGGAGCCTTCGCAGGGGCTGTGTGTTGTGGGCACACCCTTAGGGTGGGACTTTGTGAATGGAGTTGGGAGCCAACTCACATTCTGTGTGGTGGGTGTCTGGTTTCTGTGTGTGACACAATGACTGAGAAAGCCCTGCCCGAAACTGACATGTTATGGTACTTGGCATTTATATAGCGCTCTATATATCATTGGTATGACCTCAAAGCGCTGGTAGGTTGAACGCCCTCGGGGACCGTAGTCATGGTCAGTTGAGAGAGTAGGGTGTCGAAGGGTGCACCGGTTGCGTGCTGCTGTTGTATTTGCCTGATGGTAGCTGCATCCTAGCATTAGGTGTGATGGTATTGATGTCGGTTGAATGTGTGCAGTCTGGTGGGTGGACACCAGGACTAGGTTCTGGCTGCGTTGGGCCTGTAGGACGCTTATGGGTGCAGCTAGGCCGGTTTGTCGTAGGGTGCAGCTAGACCGGTTTGTCGTGGGGTATAGCTGCGTTTTATTAGAATGATGAGGTGTTCATGGGGTAATGTTCGTATGTGAACAGCTAGGCCAAATTGATCGAGGGTATAGCTGCATTCTAATTGTGTGATGGTGTAGAGAAGAGTGCAAGCATAATGATATGGGATGAGAGTGTTTGCATGGATTTATGAACCAATGCAGCAAGATCAATTTCTAGGTTGATGTTAATGATAATATTTGCTCTTCTATCTAAATGTGATACTCACTAACATTCACAATTCTATCTAGATGTGACTTAGGCTAATGTTCACAATTCTATCTAAGTGTGGCACATTGCTAACATTCACAATCCACATTAATGCAGTGTAGTTTGCTGAAAGGCTGAGTGCTTGCCCCAATCCACATTCCTTGTTGCGAGTGTCTGGGTGGAGTGAAAAGCATGAATGCCTGTGAGCCTGACTGGCTGCCTGCCTGCATGAATGCCCTTCTGCGTGATTAGCTGACTGAGCCTTGCTCAGCCAGAGTGAATGAGGAACAGATGTGTATATCTGGGGACCACTCATTTACCAATTTCTTCAGAAGCTGAAGTCAAAGATGAAGCAAGAAGAAGTCTGCTGCTGCAATTTCTTCAGTGTATTCCGAAAGCTGCTGTGTTCTTCCAAGGACTGATCCAGAGAGGACCTGCGAAGGAGACTTCTCTCCTAGCTACGAGGGACCATCGTGCAAACCATCGTGCAAAGCTGCTGCGCTTCATCCAAAGTACCCTGGAAGCTAGTCCTGCCGTCCAGAGAAGGGTCTTCGTGAGTCCTGAAGAGGAATACCCGGACATCTAGAGTCGAAGAAGTCCATTGGTGTCACCCAGGGGTCTGAGGTGTGTTTCGTGACTGCTGGAAGCTGTTGCTGTCTACCGCCCAGAAGAGGGAGTACCCTGGCAAAGGGCTGGACACCCGGAGCTGCGAAGGTTTAACAACATTTCAAAGGACATCCTTGCCATCATCACTGACCAAAGTTGCTGGGTGCGAAGGAAGGTCCGTTGGTGGGTTTACCACTACCAGAAGCTAACAAAGACGTCCTCAGGGTCCAGACTTGGTGAGGGTCCGTGGTCCACTGCAGTGGTTGAGTCCAGGTCGCCAGAAGCTGTCCAGAGGTCCGTGCTGTGGCTGCAACACCGAAGAACCAAAAGTCGGACAACCGCGTAAATCCAAAACCTGACACCGAAAGTGACCTATGCACCCGTCGCCGCCAGAAGTCAGAGAGGGTTCCCAGGGGTCTTAACCTCATCTGATATGGCAATTACGCGCCTGTACACAAGTGTTTCTGCCAAGCCTTTAAAAGGAGCCCACAGCAAGTTTCACCTTCAAAGGACTTCTACAGTCGGAGAAATCACCAATCAACTGAGAGCACCGCGAAGAGCCAAACTGTTGTACTTCAGAAAGACTTTGGTTCCATTCTTCTCACAGACTTAACATCCAAGTGGCTCCTTCTTCCAAAGGAAGTCCATCCTTAGAGGGAATCATCAAATGAAATCGAGAAACTCTGCGACTTCGCCTGCCAAGGTACCAAAGGTATAGTGATGAGGAAGAGCATTTTCTAGCCTCAGGGGTCCCAGATTCATCTTGGATCCTGCTCTCATGTGGCCTCAGTTACTGTGGGGTGGTAGAACCTTTAAGGAGAAAGTAGACAGTTATTGAACATTATTGGACTGGGCTGTAAAAGACAAGGTAAGTTACTCCCTGACTTTTCCATTACAGTTTGCCCAGGTGGGGGAGATCCTCACACAGAATTATCTATCTAGTCTAAAGAAAGCATTCTGCCACTGTTCATAACTAACCTGCCTTTATTCCTAATTCACATGTATATTTAAACCTGTCTGCAGTTGGTGCATTTATTACTGAATTGAAGTATTGTATGGTACCACGTCGAGTGTATATATTTTGCCATTTTTTGAATAATATTTCCAAGTACAAAGTATTATTTATGTGTATATATTTTGGTAGTAACCTTATTTTATATAAAGAAGCTGTGTTATCACCCAACATAGTGTGTGGACATTCCTATGTGGGGCTTGGGGATTCACTGTACTTAAGAACCTGCCTTCATCACCTCCCGAGTGCTTAAGCCTTGGCTGCTCATCCACAGCAACCATATAGAGAACCTTTGCTGGGGTTGCTCTGTGCCTTTTTCCCAACCATATAGAGAACAGAAGTACAGATACCCCCCTCCAGTCTTTACAGCGCTCTTGGCCTGCGTGGGCTTTGCCGCAGAGGTCCCTGGTTCTTAAAGGATCCGATGCGTGGGCTTATTGTACACCAGAGAACACATGCAGGCGAGAAACCTTGTGTGTGCACAGAATGTGGAAAAAGCTCCAGTCTGAGCAGTAACCTTATTAGGCACCAGACTAACCATATACGTGAGGCTCCAATTCAGCGTCATGAATGTGGGAAATACTTCAATACGCAGGATGTTCTTATCCACCACGAGTGAGGCCATGTAGGTGGAGATATCTCCTCTGCAATTGAACCTTCGGAGAGGAGAGGTGGTGCTTCCTCAGTGGGACTAAAACTGTGAAGACCTAATCTCCATAGCTGTTCCCAGATTCCTTTGGCACACAAATAGTAGCTGGTTATGATTAGTTAAAGGCATGGTCTAGTAAAAATTTTTATTGTCCCTACGGGTCGGCCATGTTTTTTTAAGCCTAAGTGGCTCGATTTTAGAAAACTTTCCTATGGACCTTACCCGAGTTTTCGTCCATTAAACGCACGCGAAAACAGGCACCAGGGAGATGCCATTTTGTGATAATCCTATCACTTGCCGCATCGCCCTGGCTGACCTACTTCTGCGGCACTAAATCAAATCCCCCGCCCCTGAGCCTGACATCAGCAGACTCGTACCGCCCATTTCCCAACGCCAAAGCACGTCTCGTGTCAACAATCGCTGCGCCTCAGCTAATGACGTGTCGCCATGGAAATGGCAGGACGCCTCTTTCCTCAATAAGTATAAACAGACCGTTTCCCAACACACAGCAGCAGATTTTCGATTCCATTCCTCTCTCTGTGTTACTTTGAGTATTCTGTGACTCGTTTCTGTGCTCTGGTCAGCTACCTTCGCCGCTTGTAGCCCGTGTGAACACCTGTACCATCTCTGTAAATTATTTTACTTTGTTTACCACCCAATGGCTACAATAATGCCCTACATGTACGAGCCCGAGTATACCAAGGAGGAACTACTGGAAAGGCAAGCACGCGAAAACGATGGGGATTCGGACGGCAGTTGGGAGGACGATTCAACAGATGAAGAGCCTGGGCCTAGTCGCATGGACGGCGTCTCCACCTGGAGCACATGCAATCGGTGCAAGCTAATGCCAACCGAGGACGAGAACTGCTGCTGCCGAGAAAACTCGGGATGCCTGGCCTACATTTCGGAAGGCGAGCCACGACCGCAATGCATCATCGAGCTGCCAGACTTCAGGGCAGCCTGCCTCACACGGGCCGTGTTGAGAATAATGATGGTGCTTATGCACGAACTTCGCGCAACTGTTCGTCCTCGTAATTTGAGTAACGAGTAAGTATACTCTGCTTGTCATGCCACTCCTATTTCATGTTCTTCTACTATATCCAAAATTATATATTCATATCATAGTAACGCATGAAAGTCGTTCAATAGTGTGCATTGTCTAGATAGCATTTGTCCGTGCAGAATGCCATTAGTTACAAGAATGGTCATTGACAACAAACGTTTATTAAACTTATCTTGGTCATTTAAAAACAGTTTGTTTCATTCCTTTTCACAGGTGGTACAGGCTGGTGGCCTATCTTTCCTTTACATGGTGGCTCCACGGCAGGCTTGGACACCGCGTTCGAAGAGTGATACCCGCCTGTGCCGTTCGTGCCATAAGAGAAACGTTCCCGAGTGACAGCGGTCAGTACAGGGGATTTTCTCTCGCTGTGCTGCAACCTGACCTGTATAATCTTTAAAGTCTTGTATTTTTGTGTCATGAAAATAAGATACAAAATAAAACACCACATATATTTTAACAACGGTTGTTTCGATTTTTTAAATGAATCAAGTGTGTCTCCATTCAAGGATGGACGTCAGACATCTGTGCTCCGAATGGGTGAAGGTCTGGTCGCTGTGAAGCAGGGTGGTCACTATCTATCCAAGCTAACATAAAATATTCTCGATAATGCATGCACTAAATAACACTTGTTCAAAGTCTTTCAGTAGGTTATGTCTCTATAAAAGAGACACATACCTATAATAACAATTACCATTGGATTATACAGGCCTTAGGTTAAGGGTCTTGACCACTATAATACACCGGTTGAAGTGTGGGTCTGTGCTCACAAGAATCTCCGGTATGTGGCATTTGTTATTGATAAGCAACGATATACTATCAAAGGCAGTTCGCACCCGTGGATGAGCACTGGCATGTGGGGCTGTCTGGGGCGCGAATGGCCAAGGTGCCAAACAACATGTACATTTCAAAAGGTATCCCACGCCAAGGGGCTATCGGTCACATGGCCTCCTCAGACCCCGTGTCTCCAGCCAGGCCTCCCCTTGAAGCAGGCCGCCCCCCTGCAATCCACATAAGTGTGTCTCCATTCAGCAGTCTTCCTGTGCCTCATCTGCACGCCCCAGGCCCCTCCATCCCACCCACCCTCTATCAAAGGCGGTTCGCGCCAGTGGATAGGCGCTGTCAGGGGCGCGAAAGGCCAAGGTGCCAAACTACATGTACACTTCAAAAGGTATCCCAGGCCAAGGGGCCATCAGTCACATGGCCTCCTCAGACCCCGTGTCTCAAGCCAGGCCTCCCCTTCAAGCAGGCCGCCCCCGTAATACCACGACATACATACGTCATTCATTCACAAACACACCCCTGTTTCTAATACTTAATAAGCCACTTGATATGTCTCATGAGAACATCTTTGTGCTTTGCAAGTAAACTCCTGAACGTGCTACCTGGCAACCACTGAGATCTACGCTAATCTGCTCGTCATCGTGCTATCCGTGAACTTCTGTGACCGCTTAGAGCAAACCCATCAATGTGCTACCTGTGGCCACCCACCTATTCTCCTGCAACATACTGCTCTGCTTGCTGAATCCAACTGTTTGTTGGTCAAGGTAAGGCCATGTATCCTAGTCATATTTTGCAGATTCTTAAATTTCTATCTATTTGCGATTAGAGTACACAATAGTGCTATGTTCATTGGTCTCATTGCTATTGACTTGAGTTTCCATTGCTATGCTATCAATAGATCTATTTATTTTCATCTGCGTCTATTGTCATCGAATTGCATCCTTCGGGGGTCCAGTCTATAATGTAAGCATGTTCCCTTCTCGTGCAAGACAGAACATCCAAGGGACGAGTCACATGTTCAGATTTTAGTCACATCATTTATACATTTCTGTAACTTATGCAAATACTAAGCCGCACATAATGAACTGGTAATAGTTCCTGCGACCAAAACAAACCCTGCATTGATCATTGTATGATTCATTTACTTTAGTATCAAATCTTTATTCATGAAGATTGTATAATAATGTCGATTTTTACTTTTTAGATTTATCAACAATGCCTGCCTGTTCGATTAGCGGTTGCCCTTCGAAGACTCAATTCGAAATCTGAAGGCACTACAATGCATGTATTTCCGAAAACTGTTGATCGAATAAGAGAATGGGTCAGACATTGCGGATATCCACTGGATGAGCTGGAAAGTAGAGTCCAACAAGTCTTACAGGACAAGAGGGGTGATCGATACCGCATCTGCAGCCGGCACTTTTCCTTGGACATGTACACAACATCTTGGGTAACAAAGAAGAATAAACGGCGAACGACACGGAAATTGCTCGAAAATGCTATTCCCACTCTATTCGTCCACATTCCGCCACCGGTGAGTCAAGTGTCCGGATTTAGCTTTAGGCCTTGCGGTAGTGTGTAGGTAGCCGAATGGATTAATTGATATTGTAGGTGTTCTATCCCTTGTAATAATTTCGATATTGATATGAGTGTATAGCTTTTTGAATAATGACATTTATCAATATATTCTTTTTCGATTTCATAACCCACAAACTAAATGTATATATATGGGAACAGGGAACTGTGCTGTATTGAGCATTTTTCAAGTATTCTGTCGCCTTACATGGCTATTTTTAATATTGCCATTTCATTATCAATCATTAATTTACCTTTACAACTTCTTGACTATCCCTTGAATCTGAAGCAAGAACATTCTACATCCTTGACGTGGTCGCAGTTATCAACCACTTCTAGCGCGTATCAGGTAATCTTACTAGGCTAATCCGCTACAGACTTGTTTTATGCATGTCAAGTAATAGTTTTATTCTATCGTGTAATTATTTTACCGAATGTTTGGTTAGTGCTTTCCAATTGATATACACCTTAGTTATCGTCCACTGGTGTTTGTTTTCAGTTATAATTAGTGTTATCCATACTAATGCAAGCACTGTCTTTCAGGGAGATGCTGAAGCGTCCGCCACATCTACAACATTTCTAGATGTTCTTCACCAGCAGGAGGTATGGATACTGACAGTTCCATCGAGCGTCATCATCAGAGCTGGAATTCTTGTTGTTTGATTATTCTACACAATGTTTCATTCGTGGTTAGCCGTTGATATGTACCTGTGCTGTCGACCCCAGGTGTGTATTATGTTTTCACTATTGTAATCCTCACTAATGCAAGTACTATGTTTCAGGCAGTTGATGGAGCATCAACCCCTGCACTTGATGCGGAGTCTGACATTCAAGTAATTCCAGGGGAAGTGGAAGCGGGACCATGCGTATACGAATCGGCGCAACAGCTTTCGGAAGTGCGCACTACATTTGCAACATCCATAGATATTCTTCAGCAGCACAAGGTATGGATACTGACAGCTCCATCATGCGTGATCATATAACGTGATTCCATTTGCTATACTTTCTTCCTTATTAACGCAAGTGCTGTGTTTCAGGGAGACGACGGAGCTTCCACTACAATCACAACATCCCATTTAGATGATGCAGATGTAAATAAATCGGAGAAATAAGTCGATGAAATGTGATCATATTTAGATTTTCCTTGATTCTTTTAGACAATGCATCATTTGTGGTTATCACTTTATATGTACCTGTGCCGTCGACCCCAAGTGTGTGTTATGTTTCCAATATTGAAAAGCATACTAATGCAAGTACTGTGTTTCAGGGAGATGCTGATGCCTCCTCTCCAATACAACCATTCATGGCAGTCCATGCAGAGCCAGAGGTATGGATACTGACAGTTCCATCGAAATAGATCACCACAGGTCGAATACTTGTCGTTTGATTGTTGCACACAATGTTTAAATCGTGTTTGGCTATTGAGATGTACCTGTGTGTTCGTCCTCACGTGTGTTTTATGCTAACAATATTTTGATACAATGTAATGAAAGTACTATGTTTCAGGGAGACGATGGAGCCTCATTCCGTGCTGTCTATGCGGATACAGAAAATATAGTCGTTGCAGTGCAAGAGGAAGGGAGGACATGCGGAAACGAATCGGAGCTACAGCATGCAGATGTTGAAGGACGAGTCAAAAAAGTTGCAAAGAAAAAAAAACAAAAAAAGGTTACAAACAGTTCATAACTTTAAAAAAATGTGTGTGCTGGGGACTATTTTATGTTTTTTTCCAGTCAATTGGACTTACCTTTATCTTGTGTTTAAACTGAACATCCCTTTTCCAATCTCTCCTCTAGTTACCCGTGGGTGTCAGAACTATACATACACAGACAGTGAAGCGAATGAGAGATGTTGCTTGCCAGACCATGTACACTATGGAGGAACTATTAATTGAGGCGAGGCGTGTTCACGCTCGGGATGCTCATGTCCAATGGCCAGAACATGAATTAACTGTGTTTGGAGAATACAGCAAAGTTGCATTGGACCATTGCTACAGTGCGACCGCACCACCACAAGAAGATGATATTGAATGTATTGAAGATAGCGCTGAAGTAGTTGCAGATCAATTCACACAATCTACACCTGCCAAAAAATTGCCACCCAAAAACCTGTCGACATTGTTGTGTTCTCCCATCAATGTTGAAGTAACAGATGTCGAAATGACAGAGAATGAACCAGCCGCAGCATCCAGACGCATCAGAACTTGATATCAGCGATATTACTTTCCAATGTGTTGAAATCTCTGCAACGTCACAGGCCGAAACAACGTTGACGCAGGATGACAGTCTAATGAAAGAGAGCAAATACATTGTATTCGACAGTTGTTTGATGGATATTATAAGTATGCTGAAATGTGTGCATTCCGTTAGAGGGAAAGTATGTGGGAAGCCATTGATTAATGGGACTCGTCAAATAAAAGGCACTAACGTCAAAATAAATGCCACCCGTAGATTAAATCATAGTTTCTCATGGTCTGCACAAACGATGCTGGGGAAAATGCCAGCAGCCAATCTACTGTGTGCAGCTGCATCACTTTTTAGTGGCTCCAGTTTTAGAAAGTTAGAGGCTTTCTTTCAGTTTGTGGGACTCCATTTCATTTCTAAATCGCTGTACTACATATACCAACGTGATTATCTGTTTCCGGCCATTAGTGATGCTTGGAAAATTGAACAATTGTCTCTAGCAAGTACATTCGAAGGGAAACGTTTCAGGCTAGCCGGCGATGGACAGTGCGACAGCCCTGGATTTTCTGCCAAGTACTGCACCTACCACTTTCAGGACATGGATAGTAAGAAAATTCTGAGTTCGGTGGTCGTGCAGGTAACACAATGTAAATCCTCAGTGGCCATGGAGAAACTAGGATTTATAAAATCAGTGGAATATCTACAATCAAGGGGAATGCACATCGACCTCATAGCCACGGGCAGACACGTTTCAATTGCCAAGACAATGAGAGAGCAGTTCCCGCTTATTAATCATCAATTTGACGCATGGCATCTTGCTAAATCAATCAGTGAGAAAATCCCGGCTGCAGGAAAAAAAAAAGGTTTTGAAAGTATTTTGCAGTGGTCCCAGTCTATCACCAACCATCTTTGGTGGAGCTCAAAAACTTGTGAAGGGTCAGTGGAAATACTACTTGAAAAATGGCGGTCACTGATGCACCACTGTACCAACGTTCACCGCTGGTCAGAAAACCTACATTTCAACCAATGTGAACATGACCCTTTGTCCCCAGAGGAGGCAAGGAAGAAGAAGCGGTTGATTCCATCTTCACCGACACACAAAGCCATTGAGAAGATGGTTTTCGACAAAACTCTATCAAGAGATTTGAGAGGACTGACAGAATTCTGTCACACAGGAGGTTTGGAGGTGTTCCACAATATGTGCCTAAAGTACAGGCTAAAGCGCTTGCATTTTAGCTTTCGGGGCATGTGTTACGCTCACCTGATTCCCATGGGGGCGTCGATCTGGACCGGCCCGCTGTTGCTTCCACCAGAGTAACACGTAGAGTCGAGATGACAGACTGGACAGACCCACTTAGCTTCGTTTGTTGGATTCGTACGAATATCTTTCTGCAATGGAGAAAGGGAATTAACCTCCCGTAATCTGAGCGTTAACCCGCCTTCCCACTCCCCTTGTCTGCCCACAGAACACTCCTGAAGTTCCCTCTAAATCTCACCTGAAGATTTGGAAAGATGAGCTCTCCATCCTGCGTCGAGCGCAGGGGCGCGTAGACGACCAGTTACTTCACTGGCGTGGAGGAATTGGTGAGTTCCAGTATTGACTCTAAGTCCAATTGTTCGTAAGAGTTCAAAAGTCTGATCTTCACTCTGCCAGATTCCTTGCAGGTTGCGGATTTAAACCACCAGAAGAGTTCCACGTGGCAATTGGTAAGATCCTGGTAAGTCTATTGTGGTTCTCCCCTTTGGGGCCGGGGTACAGCAATGATGCAGAATTAACTGCACCGACCCGAAATGAGGCGAGTACCCCCTGTGGTAAATCCTAAGTCTTTGGGGGTATGTATTGTCCTTGTTTTTTCCCCTTAGGGGCCGGGGGGCGGCGGTGATGCGGAATTGACTGCGCCGACCCGAGATGAGGTGAGTACCCCCCTATGGTAATCAGGTAAGTCTTTGGGGGTGGTTTGTATTGCCCTTGCTCACCTATCTGTTCTTGTCTCCCCCAGGTGTTGAAGAATGGCCTGGAGATGCTGGATTCGCGATGGAGTAAAGGAATGCAGCCCCGGTTGGTGAGTTCGGCGCGGCTATGCGAGGTGCGTGGCAATACACCTGAGAAGGCTTCTCTCTTCCAGATCGACGATGTGCTGGATCAAGGATTCAGGTAAGGGTTTTGTTCTGGACCTCTTCTCCTTCTCCTTTTCTTGTTCCAGGGCTGAAGCGGGCTTGGCTGAAGACTGGAGCTGCTGAAGACACGGTGAGCGTTACGCTGCAGCAAGCAGAATAACGCGAAGCACGTGTGGCTGTCTGGGTGTGGCTTAAATAGCCTTGGAAGAAGTCCCAGGTACGTATTCTTCCACAGCCCCACCCGAGAGGAAAGGAGTCCCTGAGGTAAAGTAGTCCCTTTAAGCCTCATTCGGCTTGTGGCTTCGTGCAGCATGGTCTGCATCAGGTAGGTATGCAGCATGGTCTGCAACAGGTAAGATTTCTGTAATGAGCCTGGCGCCCATGGCGCCAGGACTGACTTTATTCTTATGAGCCTGGCGCCATAGGCGCCAGGACTGTAGCCAAAGAGCCCCTAACTGGGGTTTTTGGGCATGCTTCAAGTGGCATGATGCCTGCTTCCGGGGTTGCTGGGCCTGGTCTGGCTTTCCGGGGGCAGGCATCGTGACAGCATGAAACATACTAGCGGTCTTGGCCCATAACAGCAATGTCGGACGTGAACAATCTAGGACTAGGGGTAAAGTAAGGATGCCTCGCTACACTAAGGTGTTTTCAAAACGAAGTAAGCAATGGGTGATCAAACCAATCTATGATGAAATGCAGTTCGACTTTGTGAAAGGCCTTATTGTTGCTGTGTTAGAGAAGCACAGATATGGAATTTTGGACGTTTCTGTGCAGAGCAGTGATCCATTGGACAGCGGCTTTGATTTTCAGCTCGCGCCCAGAAGAGGCCCACAAGTCGCACTGGAAGTATAAGGTTCTATTGTTTTTTGAACTTGAGACAGGGACCATGCCGAAAGAACTTCATTTGAAGGGGGTGCGCAATAACGTAAGAGACGATAAGGCAGAAAATTCAGAAACTAGACCGAGTTTCATTTTAGTTCAGTATACAAAAAATCGTTGTCAAGAGCACGGTTGGATCTACAGACTGTATTACGCAGAGACACAATGGAAATTTCAAATATAATGTGAGTAAACCTTTAGACTCTTTTATACCGGAATGAAGAATTAATGAATGGATGCATGAATAAATGAATGAAGAGCTAGGAAAAGCAAGGAAAACGTGTTCGTAGTGGGCACATGGGCATGCAGGTCCACAGGTCTCACCGATCTCGGTCCTTGGCCCAGCCACTTTTCCTTGCACTGCCTACCTGCACTACGGGACTGTCTCTGTATCCTTCAGCCCCTTCTCCCGGCATTTACCTTGCACTTGCCACCAGCTGGCCCTATTATTTATCTTGTATTCTACTAACCATGTACAGCACTTTTACCCCCCTCTCCCCGTCCCCTTGCGCGATCTGAAAGACACCTGACCTAGTAGGATCGTTGTCTGTCTGCCCTTGTTCCCCCCCTGCCTCGTCGCGCCTTGAAACACTTGTGTATAGGCGCGTTACAAATGCCATATCATATAATTCCACACGCATGTAGACAAACTGTCATTTCTCATTGTGTGTTGGCCTCGATTTATTTCGTTACTTTTCGCATTGATTTTAGAGCCGAACATACTCCATTGAACTATCCTTGCAAGCAAATAGTTTCTGATCGGCCGTAATAAATAAAATAATTTGTTTTCATAACAGGTATTTGATCCCATTCTGCTACTGTCATCGGTTTGAGACACCGGCAGATGGTTTTTTCAACAGACACCTGCAGCTTCGTGTGAACAACTGGAGCACACTGACAATTTTATGGGACGCTCGCCAAGGGCCCACATGCCCTTACGCTGTACTAGTGGCTAGAAGCAACATAATCAACCTTTTACGATGGACTAGTGCCTAGTTGATGGAACAGCCTTGCGGTTCACTGTGCTTCCAAAGTGCTTCTTTTAACGAAAACCAACACCCTGTGTACCATAAAGGAACAGCGCGTGACTCAATATAAACTTTTACGGATTTGCGGATACAGATAAAAGAAAATAAATGGCTTTCGGAGTTCATATGGCAATTGCTAGATATTCTCTAAACATTTAATGTCAAATAAATGTACTTTACCAAATGTACCGTGTTGCTGTTTGATTTTAAAGTACAGTTTCATATTCCGAATTGTGGCGCGCTGTGTTGTGAGATGGTCTGTGTTGGTTTCCGGGTTCTGTGTGGAGTCGCGTAGAAGACGACTGGGCGCGTTTGCCTACGCAGCACAGTAACGTCACAATACACCACAAGCACTGGCGACAGGCATGACTATCCACACATAACAAGGACTACGACAGAATTCTGTCATGCTGTTCACATAAACTCTCTGCATACTTACACTACCACTCGCCACCTCCGACAACAGAATGCAGCGCAGACATAGCGAGTCTCTAGCACCGACGCCACCCCTACTCCTCTCAGCACATGCCTGACCGCATGGGTTACTTTTCTACTGGCGCCAGGCCAGCCCTGCTGTCTTCTTTTGGCCAAATGCACACACAAATCCTAATTGTGCTCTATGCCCACCAAAGCTCTGGACTTCGGTCCACCAAGGGGGTTTCCAGTAACTGTGCATTGAGACTAGAATAATGGTAAAATTGGCGCTATACAAATGACAAGTACATTACAATGCCTGAGACATACCACTGCAGATAGATTTCAAAACCTACACCCCTCCCTCACTCCAACCGGCAAAGTGGAGCATTGGGAGAGTCCCGGGGGATCAGAAGACTGTTCATAAGGCTCTTTTGGCTCAGGATACTGTTGCTGTGCAAGGTAAGATATCCCCCTGCATGTATAGCATGCTCTGGTTGGGGTTTCTGTAAATCCAAGGGACCAAAGGCGAAATGGACAAAATGTAAGCCTTGTGAATATTCCTTGAAGTTGATGTTAAATTTAGTAGATTTGAGGCTACTGTAAGCGCTAGCAATATTAAAGCTTGCTACCTCCATAGCTGGAATCGGACTGGAATGTTCCCACAAGCAGTGCAGGGATCTTTGTAGATAATCTGGGGAGTTGATGCTAATGTAAATGAAGACTTCAGACTGAAAAATGCCCTCCTCCACTATGAATCTCAAGAACCTGTGAAGAGCTCACTAGGTTGGCGATGTGCAGGTAGCTGTGCTCTAGATCACTTGACGATAACCAGTCTCCAGGCTAAGTAGTGGTTATTACCCATTGTTGAGTTACTGTGGGTATCCCAGAATTATCGCCCAATGCTAATAGCGCTATCCGCAATTCGGACCCTTGCAATTTTGCGCCAGGTCAGGAGTTGCAGGGGGCAGTAAATCCCCATTGGGTCCAATGGGTTTGACGACTGCTATTACCGCCGCCGGTAATTGAGCCGGCAGCAAGAACGCTGAAAATTGTCATTTTTACCTCCAGCAAAAAGCTGGAGGTAAAAATGCCATTTTGTGCTCAACTCGTGATTTGGCCAGCCCTTAAATGCAGCGGTAATACCGTTACCGGCGCATTTAAGGGCTCAGGCCAAACTCGTGATGAGGCCCAAGAAAGGGGGGCATTTCATCCATTTCTTTAGGTCTAGAAACGGACAGAATGCCGCCGATGGTTTCCTTGCCAATACGATAGAGTACACCCCTTTGGACGACTGATTTAATACATTTTCTGATGCCATTATTTTGGAGCAGTGTCTGCCCTCCTTGAAAAAGGGCGACACTCTCGTCTTTGGATCTTGAAAAAGGAGTAGATATAACCCTTGAATCTAGAACTGAACAGCTTCTAGTAGACAAATCATTGAAAAGGAACAAGTTACTTACCTGTACCTGTTGTTCTCCAGCATGGATCTGGCATGGATTCACATATATATATTACCCGTCGTCAGGCTGGGAATCCTTGGTAAAGAAAAAAAAAAATCAGTTTCTGTTTCGTTTCTGAAATGTCTTTCTCCTAATAACCAATCACTGGTCTCTGGGTCATACTGCCCCCATCCAATGACTGCCCTCTACCTAAGCCCCTCCTCTGGCAGCCATCTTCAGATTTGGTAGCACGTAAAGTGGCAGTAGGACCAAGAGAAGAGCCGCAGAGGGGTAGGTGGGAGGGTTCGCATATGAATCCATGCCAGACCCATGATGGAGAACAACCGTTACAGGTAAGTAACTTGTTCCTTCTCCAGCATCGGGTCTGGCATGGATTCACTGCTCTTGAATAAAAGAAAACATAGCAGTACACACATGCACAACCACGGGAGGTGGCAAGGCTCAACGTTAAGCACCTTTTACCTCCTCACCAGGCTCACCTTCAAGCGAACAGGTTGCGCAGCACTGCTTGGCTGACTCTGGACTTCTCCCTGGAATCCCGGTCTACGCAGTAGAATTTCCTGAAGGTGTGCATCGACCTCCACGTAGCAGCCTTGCAAATGTCCAGCAGGGGCACACCAGACAGGAACGATCTGGTCGAATGGGCTCTCGGACGGCTACCAACGGTCGGTTTGCCAATCGATGACAATGTGTGATGCAGCCGGAGAGCCACATGGAAATGGAAGCCTTGGAGAGGGCCTTCCCTTGGTTCACAGGGCCAAAGTTCACAAACAGCTGTGATGGCTTCCGAAATCTCTTTGTGCAGTCCACGTAGAACTTCAGCGCTTTAGCCACATCCAGCGAGTGCAAAGTCCTCTCAGCCGGCGACGTGAAGAAAACAGGTAACACCAAGGGCTCTTTGAGATAGAAGTCCGACGGCACCTTGGGCATGAAGGAGGGGTGCGTCCTCAGCACGACCCTCGTTCCATGGAATGTCAAGTACAGAGGCTTACAGGAGAGGTCCTGGATCTCTCCCACTCATCGTGCGGAGGTGATGTCCAGCAGAAACGCTGTCTTCCACGATAGGAATTTCTGAGGCGCCGAATGCAGAGGCTCGAACGGAGGACACATGAGCCTAGTCAGCACCACATTGAGCTCCCACGCCAGGGCTGGAGCCTATACCGGCAGGAACGAGCGGAAAAGTCCTTTCATGAACTCCTTAACCAGGCGATGCGACCACAGCGACGACCGCCCCGGAGTTCTGGTGTAGCGGTAGATAGCCGCCAGATGGATCTCGATAGAAGCATGTGCCAGCCCCGCCTTGGCCAGCGGCAGCAAGTACGGCAGCACTTGAGGGGCCATAATCCGTAGAGGGTTTATCTTATGTGCACGGCACCAGACTGTGAACCTCTTCCATTTATGTCCGTAGCACGCAAACAGATCGATCTGGGGATTGCCCCATCGTCGAACAGTAGGTCCACCTGATCCTGCCGAAGCTCCCACTCGTGGCAAGAGCGCAGCTCCCTGCTGAGTGAGTCAGCGACAGTGTTCTTCACTCCTGCCAGATGAAAGGGTACCTGGAACATCCTATGGGTGATGGCCCAGTGCCATCGGTCCTGCGCTTCCTTGGAGAGAGCTGGGGATATGGTGCCCCCCTGCTTCCGAATGTAGAACATCGTGGTGGTGTTGTCGGTGAAGACACGCACCACCTTGCCCTTGAGGGACAGAAGGAATGACTTGAGGGCCCAAAACACGGCTCGGAGCTCCAGGACGTTGATGAGCAACGACTTATCCTTGGGAGCCACAGGCCTCTTGCATGGAGATTTCCGGTATGTGCGCCCCATCCCTCCAGGGAGCCGCCCGTCGTCGCTGTCTCCTGATGCGCTAGGGTTTGAAAGTCTGTGTCCGCGGCAAGATGCACGCGGACACCCCACCACCGAATCGCTCGACGGAATGTCTCGTTGAGGGCGATCTTGTCCTCGAAGCTTCCCACCACTTGCATCCAATGGGCGGCGAGAAACTCCTACAGCAGCATCATCCGCAGCCTGCACAGCCGAACGAGGTAGATGCATGACGACATCATGCGAGCAGGGACTTGATGGACCTCACCCTGGCAACTTCCATGGTCAACAGCCATCGTACCTTGCCCAGGATAGCTTTTAAGCGCAGAAACTTTCGAAACACGGACACTTCCTTTGGGACTCCAGGGTGTGTCCATGGGCCAGGGCATCCAGCACCCAACGGACGGTGGAGATGGACTTCCACACGCCGAAGTTCACCAGCCGGCCTCCCACCGGGGTGCTCAGGTGGGGGGAACGACGTCGCGGCCGGTTCAGTCCTGCTTCGCTGAGGCCGTACCACCTTGGGCCCCTTGGCGATGACGATTTCCTACGGCCTTGCTGCAGCATCTGTAGGCCTCCTGGGACGAAGAACGGGCCGCTTGACGGTACGAAGAAGAGCTGCCACTGAATCCTTTGGAGGCACCCTGTGACTGAAGGGCGTCATTGCTGGAGTGTGCCCAAGGCACGGGCCGTCTCAGTGTCTGCCTTGATGGCCTGCAGTGACTCATCCACCGCCTTGCCGAACAAGTTGTCCCCGTCGAAGGGCATGTCCAGTACCCTCGACCTGGACGTCCTGACGTAAATTGGTGGCCCTGAGCCAACCACACCGGCGAAGGCAAACGCTGTTGCCCATCTGGCGGAACCCGGTGTCGGCGATGTCCGCGCCCACCGCGATGGCATGGTCCAAAGCCACCTTGCCTTCTTGTAGGATTTCAAGGGCCTCCGCCCTCTTGTCGTCTGGGAGGAAGTCCAGGAGAGGGGCGATTTTAAACCCGAGCTCCCTATTGTAGCGGGCCATGATAGCAAGAGAGTTGGCTGCCTTAATGGTCGTCGCCGGCGACGAGATGACCCATCGTCCCATGGCGTCCAGCTTCTTCCCCTCGCCGTCCGGTGGGGAAGTGGAAGTCGATGCCGCCAACCCTGCAGATTTCTTCCTGGCCGCCGCGGAGACCACCGAGTCTGGGGACGGCTGTGCTCTGAGGCACATTGGTGCGGAGTCTGGAACCCTGTATTTATTCTGGTACTGGTCTCTCTATGCCGGGGGTCGAGGATGGGTTCTTCAGGAGGGACAGCCCTTCGTCCCAGATGTCGTCCAACAGCGGGACCGAGAGCATAGCCTTCCTTTTCCTCGGGGTTGAGCTGAAACAGCTCTGAAGCCCTAGAGATCATGGCGTGGAAGGATCCGATTTCATTGGGGGGGGTGTGGGGGAGAAGGCCTGGGTACCGGCAACGGGAGATCTGTTCCGTCGTCGTCGTCCGTACCTGTCGTCGCAGTATCCGACTCCGTCTCGTCCCTCTGCAAAGGGGATGTAGGGAAGGGGTGGTATGGTGGAGGAGGATGGACTCCTCTTAGCTGGTGGATCCTCCGACGGTCCAGACGCCGGATCGCCCGTCCGTGTGGGAAGCCTTGTCCTCATGTCCGTGCACAGGATGTGCAGAGCTTGTAGGATGTCCTCCTACCTGTCCGTCGGTGGTGGAGGCGGTTGCGACGTGGGGTCCGGTTCCTCCCCGCCCTGCTGTTCCTCGTCAGTTCCCTCGTCGCTCTTCCCCCCCCCCCCCCCATCTGCCTCGTCGGGGTCCTTGCCGGAGGGCCCGGCATCGACGCCTTTCTTCTCAGGCACTGTCAGGCCTGAAAGGTCCTCCTCAGAAGAGATCTCAGAGTCTAGCTGGACCACTGCACCCCCCCCACCTTCTTCTCGGCCAAGGGCGATTTGTCTCGGGGAGATGAGCAGCATCTTCACGGGAGTCTTCTCAATGGGCACGAATGTTGATTCCCTCCGGGCGGGCAGGGAAACTCGGTTTTTTGGATGTCTCCTGGGAACCCGCATCCGCGGCCTTCACCAAGGATTCCACCACTCCTCAATAGATGCTTTGGCCTGGTGAACCTGGGCCTTCACGACCTTAGGCGTGTCCGAGGCCTTCACCGTGGGGGGTGTGGGGGGTGAGCAACTCGCTTCCCCTTGTCTTTCTCCGTCGGAGATGATCAGGCCTTCTCCCGAAGCTTGCCCGGTTGCTCCGACTTCCTTCTCTTCGCTGAGCAGGAGCGTTGGCTCGTGTTTGACGGCGTCGGCGAAGCAGCCTGGCTGCCGAGGAGCCCGTACCAACGGCACTCCCGGTGCCTGTGGACTTGCTGTGCTTTGCTTTCTGTTAGGCCCCCTTCGCTGGAGCGCCCTCAAAGGTCTTGGAAGACCGCTCAGATTTTCTCTTGGGAGAAGTATGTTGCCGGGGCTCACCTGCTGCCGGGTTCTTTGTCTCCAGCCACTAAGCGAGCCGCTTGCGACGGTCCTTCATCGTGCCTGTCGGACATGTCCCTGCAGAACGCACAGGCCTCCTCCACGTGCGATTTGTCGGAGTGTAGGCAGTAAAGGCACAAGGAGAGCCCATCTTCCAGGAAAACAGTCCGTAGTCCACATCCTGGGCAGATCCTGAACAGAGGCGTCGAGTCTCCTTTGTCTTCGGTCATGTCCACGCGGGGTAGGCCTCAAGAAACTTCTGGAATCCTCCAAGAAGTGAAGTTCGACGACAATTTGCCCTTGAGGGGCATAGAAGCTTCCGAAAATGGGCCCCCGTTAATCGGATGATTAATCGGTGGAGCTTGAGGCTCAATTGACCGAAAAAAATAGAGAAAACTCTAAAAAACGCAACACGCCGTAGAAGCTCGAGAACTATAGCACGAGGACTCCCAACACTTGAATGTGTGGTAAAAATCGGAAGATGGCTGCCAGAGAAGGGGCTTAGGTAGAGGGCAGTCATGGGCTGGGGGCAGTATGACCAAGAGACCGGTGATTGGTTATTAGGAGAAAGACCGTTCAGAAACGAAACTGAAACTGGTTTTATCTTTACCGAGGATTCCCAGCCTGACGGGGAATATTCATGAGCATGTGAATCCATGCCAGACCCCATGCTGGAGAATAGCCTCTACCTCCGTAAAACCAGGCACGTTTCCTGTCCTTCAAAGATTTCCGTAAAAGTTTCAAAAGCTTTCCTCACGCCTGGTTCAGTGGCAGAGCAAAACATACTGCGGAACTGCCACGAATGACAGATGCTACAACACTCAGGATATCATAATTTATATTGAAAAGATGCTGGACTTGCTCTGTGACTTCCAGGAGTGTCCAGATGCTCATCACTTCCAGATAGGAGGTACAACTGCAGAGTGTGAAAATTCAGCACGAGGGACTGTGCCGCAAACCCTGAATGCGCCCCTGACCGGATAATGAAGTTGAATAGGTCCTTTTTAGGGTTGCATATACTTTATTACCAAGCAGATCAGCTGACGTTGCCTCACACAGTGCGTGATTGCTGTGACCAATGAGATCACTAAATTGGCCATCCACTTTGATATTTCCTAGTATTTTGTGTCAAGGGACAACTTTGGAAAGAT